>NW_006399788.1:14420978-14473142 GCF_000299155.1 Elephantulus edwardii | reverse complement strand
GGTTTAGGGCTGTTGTACATAGGGTTGCTATGAGTCGCTAGCGACTCGACGGCACATAACAACAACAACAACAACATAGGAGACAGGGAATATGAGCGTCCTGAGACTGTCTCTCCAAGAGGAAGTTCTCAGAGGATATTTGTAGAGTACGTTAAGGGCAGGGAGAAGAGATTGTTTCTTTTTATTCAGCACTTTTAGAAGGAGAAACTAGGATTATTTTTAGAAAAGGATAGATTATGCAAATGTAGACACACACAGCTGGCCTCGAAAATGGAATCTTTCTGGTGAGCAATTAAGTAATCCTAAAAGAGGCCCAATAGGGTTTTCTCTTTCAAGATGGTGTCCATCTGGTTAGGTGTTTGGTTGTCAAGGAACCAACTGAAGCCTCTCAAGATGTCTGCTATTTGAAAGTCACATCTTCACATGTCACTGGAAAGTTCTTAGTACAGTTAAAGGCTGTTAAGGGGAAACACTGTGAGGTGCTAGGGTACTCTTGTAGGATAAGTTCCTGAGTATTGTAATCCTTGTGTTTTGGTCTTCCTGGTCTGCACCATCTCTCAGGGGAAAACATATGTAAAGAGGGAAAAGAAATAGGATCATAATAAAGTCTGATTCAGAACAAACCTCATAGTAATTCAGCCAAAGTTTAAGAGTTTAGATTTTTCCTCCTATCTATTGAAAAAGTCATCTTTGAAACAAAGTCAAAAGACCTATTATTATGTTGACTGAAAGAACCGACAGTCAGCTATTGACTGCAGGGTGAAGAAGCAAACCTCACAGTTAAATAATTTAACCATGAAAATAAAGATCTTTCCTCAAAATTGACAGAAGGCTCCAGCCTGATAAGGATGTTACTGATTACAACTCATAGCAACACCGTGAACACGTGAACAAGGAACCTGAGCCCGGCCCTGTCCTGTGCTATCCTCATCATCCCCTGTACACTGGGGCCTGTTGTTGTGTTCACTGTGTCAATTCATCTTGTTTAGGATCTTCCCCTATTTCACTGACCCTTCTCTACCTTTCCCAGCATGATGCCTTTTTCCAAGGACTGGCCCCTCCTGATAACATACACAAAGGATATGAGATGAAGTTTCACCATCATTGCCTCCAGGGAATACCCTGGTTGAACTTTCTCTAAGACGTTTATATTTGCTCTCTTGCTAGTCCACAGGGCCATTCAATACTCTTCTCCAACACCACAACTCAAAGGCATTGAACTTTCTGTCATCCTTTCTCATTGTCCAAATCTCCAATGCATAACAAGTAATTGAAAAGCCTGTATCTGGTACACCTTAGTCTTGAAACTAACTTCATTGCTCCTGAACACTGGGGAGAGGTCCTTGACAGTTGCTTTTCCTAATGCATCATGCCTTTTTATGTCTTTTTTATTTTTTTTTTTTTTTGCCTTTTTATGTCTTGACTGCCTGTACTAAGGGTGTTGACTGTGGATCCAAGGAAGGTGGCACTGTTGACAACTTCAATCTTATCTTCATCTGTCATGATATTGTCTACTGGCTTAATTGTGAAGATGTTTATTTTCTTTAGGTTGAGATGTAATCTATATTGAAAGCTGTCGTCTTTGATCCTCTACAGCAAGCATTTTACATCTTCTTTGCTTTCAACAAGTGAAGTTGTGTCATCTGTATAAGATATGTTTTTGATAAATCTTCCTCTGGTTCTGCCTCCTTTACTGTCCTTCAGAATAAATGGACATTTCTTCCTTTAAAAATGGTATTAAAGACATTTCTGTTTTCAAATAACTTTCTCTATTTTCAAATATTATTTTTTTTAAAACATTGCTTTTCAATTGCAGTCAGTCTGGGGTACAAAAATTGAAACAACTAGTTAAATCAATGTCAACTGGTTTTTGGAACCTGGGTGGTTTGCTTACTGAGACTTGAGGCCTTGGGAGACTTGCAGGGCCACAGGGAAGGATCTCACATTGTGTTGCATATTCCCTAGGCTTTGGCTGAGCTGCATGAGAGAAACAAATAGTTTGAGGCTGTCTGACTTAAAGTGTACAGGCAAAAACAGGCCAGTTATATAACACTGCTCCTGAAACCCTTTCTACTCATAGTATAGGCTCTCAGACCTCTTAAGAGTGCCTTGTGAAAATTAATCCCATGACTTATTGAACTTTAGTAGTTACACTGGATGCAGCAACCTACATCTAGAACTAAATTTGGTACACCAATTATGAAACAGTGAGGTCCTGGCAATTGGAGCAAGGACACCTGAAAGAGTCTAGGGAGTTTGAGAACTCTAATCCTTTGATTCGGGGAACTCTGGTGGCTTAGTCGTAAGTAGTTGCACTACCAACAAAAAGACATGTGGTTCCAATTCAAGAGCTCCTCCAGTGAGGTTAACTCTTTCTGAAAACCCGCTGGAGAGTCAATTATGATTTGGGATTATTCAACATGCCATGGACTGTCAAGAGAACAAACATGTCTGTCCCAGAGAGGGTGAAATCAGCTTGCTCCTTGGAGGCAAGGATTCTGAAGCTCTGTCTAACATACTTTGGGCATTTTGCCAGGAGAGACCAGTACTTGTAGAAGGACATCACACTTGGAAGGATGGAGAGACAGTGCAATAAGGACCCTGGATGAGACGGATTGACACAGTAACTGGAGTAATAGGGGAGGTGTGTCAGAGACAGTGAGACTGACCCAGAATACAGCAGGGTTAGGAGCTATTGTACACAGGGTTGCTGTGAGTCACAAGCAACTTGATGGCACACACAATTCAGTGTTTTTGGCTGTGTGCTCCTTCTGGTCAATGTTGGTGACAGAGATCTACGAAGCATGCTCTAGGATCTGGTTTGGAATGTTCTGTGCATCTAATGAGACAGAGGTAGTCTTTCTCACATTTTTTTCTATACCATGAGTGATACCTATTAAGCAGAGAGTAGAGACAGGCCCACAAGTTTCCTTCTGAGAGACTGAAGCAGCCTCCCTGGTGTGCCCTGCTTGAGCTGCTCAGCTCTGCAAGCTGTCTAGAAAAGGCTTTCAGCAAATGTAATCTGTGTAAAGTAAATTGACAGGCTGCCAGTTAATGTTTTCCAGGTGTTGTAGTGCCAACAAAGCCCAAACCCAGACAACAGGCTCTTTAGATTGACACACATCAAAGCTACAAAGCATCTCTGCCCCTCCAGTAGCCTCCAGGGTTAAACACAGCGGGTTCCACCAGCAAGTCGAACACAGCACCCACTCCCCAGCCACTTCCTCCTCCTCAGCTTCTTCTTGGTGAAAGTCTGAAGGAGCCTGGACAAGAATGGAGGCCTCAAGAACACGGGGATTTCCTGTTCATCCAAATAACTGCTGCAGGACCCCAGCAGGATGAAGGTTTTGATGGCTCTGAGCTTGGTCAAATCATCCAGCAAGAGGTGGTGGTACACACCTGAGACCCAGGACTAATGTACACAGGCTGCTTTCCTGGGGCCATCTACCCTTCTTATTTTTTTTTTTTTATAGGTAGATTCACTTTTAAGAAATCTTGTACCTGTAATAAACATAGGTATAACAAGACATTTTCCATTTCAACATTCTTCTAATGGTGTCAGAATGTTGATTGTGAATCTGAGCAAGCTGAATTCGTTAACGATCTCAATATCTTCTCCATCCATCATGGTGCTGCCAATTGATCAAGTGGTGAGAATCTTTGTCTTCTTGATGTTTAGCTTCAATCCATATTGAAGACTGCAGTTCTTGACCTTCTGCAGCAAATGCTTCCAGTCCTCAGTGTCAGCAAGCAGGGTCATATCATTTGCATAGCACAGGTTATTGACAAGTTTTCCTCCAATCTTGATGCTACACTTCTCTTGGTAAAGTCTAGCCTCTCAAATGATCTGTTCCACATGTATATATTGAAAAGGTATGGAGACAGGACACATCTCTGTGACACTTCTTTCCTAGTTTTGAACCATGCAGTCAAGGGTGAACTCTGAGTTGGTTCCTACTTAAGGGCAAGAAGTTTGAGTTTTGTTAATATTGTAATTTCACAATGTTAAATCTTCCAATCAATAAACTTGTTATATTTTTAAGTTTATGTGGGTCTCTTTGGGTTTCTAGGGAGCTTTCTAGGGAGCTCTAGTGGCTTTTGTTGTCGTTTTTGTTAGGTGCCATTGAGTTGAGTATGACTCATAGTGACTCTATGAACAGCAGATCTGAACTTTGTGCTATCCTGTATAATTCTCACAATCTCTGACATCTCAAGCCCATTGCTGCAGTCACAGTGTTAATCCACCTGGTGAGGGTTTACCTCTCCTTCACTGTCCCTCCAGCTTTTTAAGCATGATGTCCCTGTCCAAGGGACAACTTCTTTTAGCAAAGTATGTGAGGCTAAGATTCATCATCTTCGTCTCCATGCAACACTTTGGCTGCACCTTCTCCTAGACATGTGTTTGTTTTTTTGGAAGTCAATGGGATCTTCAGCATTCTTCTCCAAAACCGCAGTGCATCAGTTCTTCTGTCATCCGTATTCATTGTCCAGCTCGTATATGTATATGTATATGTATATGTATATGTATATGTATATGTATATGATGTATATGTATATGAACAGGTAACTAAAAAGAGTAAGGTCCTTCCAGGGTGGTGATGCAGCCTTGTGGATGGAGCCAAGTGAGGTCTTCTGCAGAGAAGGAGGAGGAACCTGCTGTGTGAGCTCTATCTTTGATAGCAGTCTATCTATTTTTAAGTTGCAGGTTCAATTCAGAAATTGACATCTGATTCACTGTTCTTGTTCTAATTCTTCTTTCTTGAGGATTGTTTTGAGTTTTATGAAGTCTTTTGACCTTCTCGCTACCTTTTATTATTTTTTAATTTTAATTTAACTTTTAATTTTGCAGTAGCTGTAGGTTCATTCAGAAGAAATTGCATACAATTTACATTTGCAATTGCATACAACTAGAAGTTTCCCCTAATAGTTATGATTTTCATAACTACGGTACACTGTTAAAGCAGGAAATTGGCCTTGGAAAGATATATGTGACTCTTTTATTTTGTACAGTCAAGTTACAATCTTCTGCATCACCGCAAAGACCATCCTGATACAATCACATTCACTCCGACTCCTCGTCATCCCCCAGGGCAACTGTAACTGTTTTTCATATCTATCCTTTTGTCATTTGGAGCATGTTGTACGTACAAATAGAGTCTTTGTGACCTTTGAATATTGGCTTTTTTCAATTAATATAAAGCCTTTGAGTGTTGTCCAAGTTGTTAGACATATCAATAGTGTGTTCCTTTTTAATGAGGAGGAATTTTCCATAGTGTTGATATCTTATAGTTTCTTTAATCATTCACTTCTTGAAGGATATTTTGGTTGCCCCAACCATGAACTACTACAAATAAATGTGCTCTGAACATTTGTGCATGTGTTTTTTGTGTGCATTTAAGTTTTCTTTTAAATGGGATAAATACCTAGGTGTATAATTGCTTGGTTGTATGCTTAATGTAAACAGCTCTGGTGGCATAGTGTGTTAATATTTTGGGCTCCCAACCAGAAAGTCAACAGTTCCAATCCATCAGGCACTCCTTGGGAAAAAGAAGGCCAGTCTTCTCCCATTTAGACTCACTGCTTCTGAAACTCAATGAAGAGTCTCTCTGCATTGGAATAAACTTGACGGCATTTTTGTTTTCAGCTTTTAAAAAATTGCTTATTGTAAGTATGTTTTAGTTTTTTTAAAAAGTTATTTTTTCTGGAGTGATTAAAACCTTTTAACCTTCCTACTAGCAATGCATAAATGATCCAGTTTTTCTGAATCCTTGATAGTGCTGGTGTAATCATGGTTTTAAAATTTTAGCTGTTCTAACTAATGTGTCAAGTTCCTGGGGGGTGCAAGTGGTTAACATGCTTGGCTGCCAACTGAAAGGTTGGTGGTTTGAGTCCACTCAGAGGCATGTGGAAGAACAGTCTGGTGCAGTTCCACTCTGACACACATGGTTGTCATGGGTCAAATTCAACTCCACAGCGACTAGGGGTTTGGCAGATGCAGAGTGGTAACTCTTTGCATGTTCATAGCTGCTGTTATAAATCTTCGTTGATGAAATGAGAAACTTTCATCAAAATTCTAGTTGGATTGCTTTCTTTTCCTTTCCTTGGATTTTTAAACTATTGAGTTTGGATGGAAATTCCCTTTTTGTTAAGAAGTTTGAAACTGACTTCTGTTACTTGCCATCCTCAACACTGGTGAATAATCTAATTTTTTGAGGGGTGATTTACTCTTCATTCAATGACCATCATTAGCTAACAATTACTGAGCACATACTTCATTCCACACTCTGTTCCTATGTGATTTTCAGGTTTTAGCTCATTTGATATATGTTGTTTTTATCAATACCATATGTTGTTTTTATACACAGTAATCACCATTATAATTTATATACCATAACTAATAGTTGGCATAAATAAATAACCTGGCATTCCTAAAATCGAATTGGCTGAGTTTATTTGTATCTTAATTGGTTTCAAATGAAAACTGAAGCTGCAGATATTCTATAGGAGTGTGTGATTCTCACTGATGCCCTTAAAATAAAATCCGTGTTGGAGAGGATGTGGTGAGAAAGGAACTCTTACATATTGTTGGATTGTAAAATGGTACATTCATTCTGTAAGGTAGTTTGGCACTTCCTTAAAAAGCTGAACATAGAAATTCCATATGACCCAGCTATCGCACTACTTGGAATATACCCTGAGAATATGAGAACTGAGGCACAAACGGAGACTTGTATACCAATGTTCATAGCAGTGTTATTTACCATCACAAGAACGTGGAAACAGCCCAGATGTCTAACCACAAATGAATGGATTGAGAAATTATGGTACATTCACACAATGGAATACTACACAGCATACAGGAGCAATGATTTTGTAAATTATTACCTAACTTGGGAGGGATTGGAGAACATTATGCTGAGTGAACTAACTCAGTCCCACAAGGGCAAATATTGTATAAAACTATTATCATAAATGAGTATATGGATCCGGCGGGGGGGAGGCTGGAAGCAGAGGGATGAGGATGTACAGGGGGTGGAGGAGATTAATCATGGAATTGTACAATTTGATGGGTGGGGAGAGGAGGGAAATTGGAAGAATCTTTTCTTGAAAGCAATATATTAGAATTTTGTAAATAAACTAGTATGATAAAAAATTAAAATTGAAAAAATTGCATAACACATAGGCAATTTATTTCAAGTAACTATCTGACTTGAACATCTGACAATGTTCAAGTCAACAAAGTTTCCAGAACAGTATCCCCCAAAGTTTAATCTCTGTCTTTCTAAAATGAAACAAAACTTGTTGCAGTAAAGTTGAATTTGACTTGTAGATATAGGACATATTAGAAGTGTCCAGTAGGATTCCAAGGATGTAATATTTATAGAAACAGATTGTCCCATTCTTCTTCCAAGGAGTAGATGGTGGGCTTGAACCCTCAACTTTTTGGTTAGTAGCCAAGTGCTTAACTAGTGCACCATCAACACTTTTTTCACCTGGAGTTAAAGGCAGAAGGTGTGTAAATTTCCATGTATATCACATAGATCTTTAAAAAACCAACACTGCAGAAACTAAAGAAGCACTTTCAGTGATTAAATATTCTGATTTCCTGTATGAGTCTGGGAACATATATTTTCAAGTTTCCAAAGAAGTGAGAGGTTGGATGAGAGTCCCCAAGATGACTGCTCAGTTTCCCCTATGGTGGAGCTCCCTCTGCAAATAGAGCACCCCTTCAGGGACCGAGCACTGTCCTTTGCTCCCCAGGGGCTGTACGTTTAAGTTAGAGATGAGTCAAGTCATTGAGTAGGCATTGCCCTCAGATTTCTGGCTCTGAATAGCCACTCATTTCTGCTTCCTCTTTCTGCCACACTCAAAAATCAATGAACACATGCAGAGTCCTCACTCCCATACGTTAAAACAAACAAAGCCAAACCAACTGGTGTCACATCAGACTCAGGGTGACCGGCTGCATATCTGAGGGTAGAATTGTGCTGCATAGGCTTGTCAGTGGTTGGTTTTCTGAAGCAGATCACCAGATCTTTCTTCTGAGGTACTATTTTCAGAAGGTGAACCTGATGCTACAATCTTTTGGTGCAGCTGTGTATCCCTACCACATTCCATCCTTTAGACAGCTACTTTTGGAAGGAATACAGTAACCAGATCTCACACATGAGGATCCAGGAAATGGTCACCACAGGCCACATCCGAGTGTTCCTGCCACCGTGCAAGCTGAGCAGTATAAGGTGACATCAGCTGAGGTGATACTGCAGATCTTCCCATTATGGGCCCTGTGCCCCTCTGACTAAGATCCAGCTACTGCATTTAGAAAGATGGATCACAATAATCAACTGGCCCAATCCAAAGTTTAACTTAGCAGGGCAGGGATAGCCTCAGTTCACCTACTGTTCCCAGGGGCTTTGAACTTAAGGTTTGAGGGACCCAATGCGTACCCCGCTTTTCCCTCTGTCTGTTCCCTCTTTACAATTCCACCCTCTGGACCTGCTAGCTTTGATCTTGGAAGTTTTGTCTCTTCTCGCCCTTCATCTTTTGGACTTGATGCTCAGCTATGTCCTTTAAAGACTGTACTTCAAACACAATGTGATGAAAGAGAGTATGAAACAATGTACACCAACTTTGTATGAAAACCAATATAAAAGAAAAATTAAAAGAACCAACCAACCTAAACTGTACTTCTCTCTCCATCCTTGTTCCTTCATGACATTGTCCCAAAGATTCTTCTAAAGCTGGGAGATGGGATAGGTGGTCCACCTGGCCTGCCCAACTCTCTCCCTTCCCAATACTTTTTCAAATCCAAATAAATTTTTTCTAAACTTCAAATCTAGATGTTGCCACTTGACAATTAAGCAATGTTTGCAAGTTCTTTTTTTCACCTGAGTCTGTTGCTTTTTCCTTTTTTTTTTTTTTTTTTAAGTGGGGCAGTTAAGTCTTTCCTCCTGAGCTCTAGTGGAATCGAATGATTCTGTACATATGTGATGTGGGTGCCCGCTTAGAATTCAAAATGGTAACTATTATCGGGTAAGTCTCAGGAGGCAACAGCAGCCCAATCTCTTGCCCCATCTCCATCAGTTTGGTCTTGGTGATCAGGTCAGTGCGGTCTGGTTCCGGAGACCTCGTCCCAGTCCCACCTTCTTTCACAGGCAGTTAGAGAGTCTCAAACAGATCCACTGTCTCCAAGCTGTAGAGGATCTCTGATTGGCTGCCATCACCATGGCAACTTACTGTCCGCCCCTCGCTGGGTTTTGATGGAGTTGCCGACTTCTGGGTTCCATTGAGGAGAAGATAGCGACTGGGGGAGGGGAAAGGCGCCCTGATGGCAAGGACTGCCAACCTTTTTGAGATTTGTTTGAATTCCACACTCCAGGCTGGTTTGAAGCTTAGCTTCTATTGTTTCTCTCCTTTGGGGCACCATTTCTGATATCCCTAGAAACTCCTGATTCCTTTGAAATGGGCTGGCTTAAAACCAGGGGGTCCTTGGTTAGTGACAAGGGACATGAATGATAAAGTAGCTTGTTCAAAGCTACTTACTGAATGAAAAACAAGAATAATGGTATTCACCCTGCTGCTCTTGCAGCCCCGCTGAGAAGATTAAAAACTAGAGCCAGTGAGGGCTGTGCTGCTGACCACCCCCAGGAGTAGCTGTCCAGAGGGGGGCAGCCTCCATGCTGCTTTCCCCTCCTGACAAGAAGTTGTGTGGCTTGGAGAAGTTTGCTCACAGGAAACAGCCAGCAAATACACAGGGCAGTTGACACATCAGATCAGTGGGTCTGATCTGCTGGGCCAGAGAGTTAGTTAGCCCCAGGGTTTGGGCATCTACTTATGTCTTTGGGACATCTGCAACATAAAGACACATAAGACACATAACTCTGTCTAAGGGCAGAGTTATACTGAAATGCTCACTGCTGCTATTGTAGCTTAAAAATTTTTTACAAGCAAGCACTGGAATCAGATAACTTTTTGTCATTGAATTTTTTTTTACAAACAAGTACTAGAATCAGGTAATTTCTTGCCATTATGCAGGTTCTTAGTTAACAAGGGGATGGTGGCAGAAGGTTCAGATCCACGGAATTTGTTGTTGTTTGACAAACCCTTCTCAGAGAGGTGACACAAAGCTCTCTGCCACCGAATGGGAGGGAGGTGAAGTCACTGAGGGAGGCTTTAACTTGGGGACAGCGGGTGTGGAGTTCCTGGGGAAGGTCTTACATGAGCAGGGTGTAGTCTTAGCCTTTCACCTGCTGCCTCCTGTGTCTGTCCAGCTGACGTGGCTGAAGATCGTGTGCGCAGAGATTCCCTCAGTAGCTTTCAGCTCCCCTACTCAGCATGATGCAGCCCCTCCCCATCATTCTCTGAGGATACTAAAGAAGTCACTGTCTTACATCACTGCCTGCCAGGGTTCTACGGTTTAGAAATCACCAAGAATCTGGGCTCCAGCAGGAGCACACTGACCCTCAGCTTCAGTCACAGCGCTCCTACCTGTGGCTTTCCCTGGAAGGCTTAGCGGGCAGTGTGGGCAATGAAGACCTACATTGTTAGATAAAGTGATCTTCTTCTTTGACCAATACCACAGTGAGAGTGGTGAGAGAAAAGGGTAGCCTTGTTCTCTTCAGAACCCTGTGCTGGTTCCCAAACCTGGCTTTTCTGCAGCCCCTCCTCGCCTTCTGACTCAGTGCTCACACCCCCCCCCACCCCAGTCTTTCTGACAGAGCTGGAAACTAGGCGCCAAGCCCTCCCATAAGCTATTTTTAGGGTTCATCTGTTCTTTCTTAGTCCTTCTCTAGATTCCATACTCTCTCACCCCCAGAATTGAAAAAGCTAAATATTCTCAAAATCATTCATCATTCCCTCTTTCCAGGTGCCTTGGGCAGCCACTGACACCAGCTTACAAGCCGTACCCTCAACCCCACCTTCTCTGTACCATTCCCCTTGCCCTATCTTCAACCTCACTCTGGCTCCCCGGCTTCACAAGCTGCATAAAAAGCAGGTTCTTTGTCTGACATCATCTCTCCACTCCCTGGCCTATGAAGAGTTACTCAGGCCCTGCTCCGCCAGAGGAGACTGTCCAATTGCCAAGCAACCCACTGCTGGCCAATCACAGAGCTTGGAGATGATGTCATGGTGAGAGCCCAGCAGTGGTGCTGATGTTGAGAGAAGCCCAGGGTACCACTAATTGAGAGAGTGAGGAAGAGAGCAGCTCGCTTCTAACTGGACTGCAGGTAAGTAGAGGAGGGATGAAAATTGAGGCTTTTTTTTTTTTAAAAAAAAGAAAGAGATAAAGGTAGCAGCAGAGCAGGGAAGCAGGAGTCTAAGACACTGAGTGTATCTGTTGTATTGCTCTTGGTTTCACTCAATCAGTGAAACTTTGTCAAATCTTGGGAAAAATAGGATGAGGCAAAAAGAATGGCATTTAACAGAGGAGCAAGGGTAGCCTGCAGACGTTAATTTTATTCCAGAGCTCAGAACACTGAGGATGGGTGGAAACTGCTGGGTTTCTTTTGGGTCAAATGTCCATTGTAAGTTATTTCTGCATAAAAATGTTTTATAGTTGAAGGGGAAAGGTTTTATTCAGAGTCTGGCTTCTCCTGGAGCTGACTCTGACCCCTAGACGCTTTTTAAGCTGTATGTTGCCCTGGCATTTACATTTTTCTTCCTCAGCCTAAGCTGTCCTTGCCTCCCTTTGCCATTTTTCTCATGTCTTTTCTTTCCTCTTTATCTCTGCTCGGAATTACTTTTCCCCCCTCGTGGCTCTGAGGATACAATGAGATCACCACTTTCTCCCTGCTCCACCTCCCTCTGAGGTCAAACTGATGTTACCTGGGGCAGGGCTGGCTGGTGCTCAAGCTGAAAACTGGGGGAACACAGAACTGCCACGCCCTGTCCCTGCCTGTGGCTCAGCCCACCACTCTCACCAGACACTTAGGCATTGACATTTCCCCACCCTTGGGACTAAGTGATTTGATGTCCAGTGGCCATCTCTGTCCTCACAAAGTGATGCTGTCTTTGTTATATTTCTCCAGGAAGACAAAAATCAGGTGTGGAGAAGTCTCATTGTCCTGAAAAAGGGCGGGTCTCCAGGACTCCAGGGATGCAGAAATATTTGAGCTGCCCTTCTAACCATAGTCCAAACAGGGGCCCTCACATTTCCCAAAGGAGTCCCTCCTCCAGGGTAATACTAGGTTGGAATGGCCAGAGGTGACCTGCTGGAGTCCTGAAGGGTGGTGGGAGAAGTTGAGAGGGAATATGGAATATGGGGAAATTTACCTCAATGGTAGACTGAGGCTCTCTGGAGAAGGAGGAAACGTCTCCCACCGGCTGGGAGTTAGGGTGCCAGGGGAATGAGATCATCAGTCAGATGAGGAGATAATCAGAGTGCTGGGCGAGGCAGAGGGTGGCAGGTTGAATCTGCAACTGCCACACAAGTGAGATGAAGTCTCCTGACAAGCCTTTTAAATCTCTTATAGAGCTGATCAGCCACCCTTCTCTTCAGCTCATCCTACCCCAACCCTGATCTTTCTGCTAGGAACTGTGCTTTTATTCCTTTTCGAAGCCCACTTTGTCGTCACCAGATGCTGAGTCTCTCTGAGCTGGTTCTAGTGTTCTTGGGGTTCCAAAGTACAGCCCAGCCATACATGGGATACACATGGAGTCAGTAAAGATCTTTAATTAGTAGATCGGCCCTTTCCTTAGCATGCTGCCCTGCAGGTAGTGAGTTGCTCATCACTAAAAGCATTCAAGAAGAAATTGGATGACCACCTGGAAGGGAGGATATAGAGCAGATTTTTAGTTTTTGTTGGAGACTGGGCTGTATTGGTGCTTTTCTAATTTGTTGGAGGGGACCCAGTGTTAAATTGTGAATCAATTTTGTGGGTTGTAACTGGTGATTCTTAAAAATGAGGATAAAATAGAACAGAAAAAAAAATAATTCAGAGCACTTTTCATCATTCTTGAGTTGAGTTTTGACTTAAAACAATAGTATAAGACAAAGACTGACCACCAGTTGGATTTCTAAGGTGGAAACAATTGCAGAAGCAGGCTGGCTCAGCTTTCTCCATCAGAGCAACTGGTGGGTTCAAACTATCAATCTTTTGGTTGGCAGGCAAGCCCTCAACCACTGTACCACCTGTATCCTTTTTAGTAATGTATTTCTCATTATAAAAATATTACAAGTCGAAGGAGTTGGAGAAATATTGAGGTCAGTGACCTTTCTCTCTTCTGACTCCAAGACTACAAAGTCTATGGAAAACTCTTAGAAGAATGGACTAGGAGAACTAAGAACAAAGTAAGAACCCAAAAGATAGAATTTAAGCCTGAGTGGAATTTTTAAAAGGAGCCCCTGTGGTGCATATATGGTTAAGTGCTAGGCTGTTAACTGAATGGCGACAACCAGAACCCACCAGCTACTCTATGGAAGAAGGATGTGGCAGCCTGCTCTTGTAAAGACTTACAACCTTGCAAATCATATGGGGCAGTTTTTACTCTGTCCTATAGGGCTGTTAGACTTGGTGGCAGCACTTGGGTTTGTTTTAGAATTCTATAAAATGGGCCCTTAGTGTTTAGTACAATGGTTAAGTGCATGTCTGCTAATCTGAAAGTTGCTGGTTTGAACCCACCCTGTGGTTAGCTTCACAGCAGGAGAAACCTGGTGATCTTTACCCATGAAGATCACAGCCTATAAAACCTTGTGCAGCAGCTCTCCTCAATGGGGGCGGGGCCGTCATGTGTTGAATTTCACTTAGCAACAGCTGACAATAGTTTTTTTAAAAAGAAAGCTATGTATCTTTAAAGACATTATTTTTGTCCTACAGGACTATCATATAAGTGCATCCTGGCTAGATTGTTGAACAGACAGCACTGTTAGTCGGGGAACGTCTTGCATAATTGTAGGGGTGGTGCTTATTATGCAAATTCCATTTTAGTTCAAGATAGGAAATCCAAGGGCTGAGGGAGGCTGGCTGCTTTCTCTCATCTGACTAGGCCATTTTAACCACATTGGCCTATAGGAAGGAAGTGCACTGATTGATGAACATTAAGACAGAACCACAAAGATTGATACACTGGGATCCAAGAAGGAAGACAGTGGAACAGGGGAGGAGAAAGTGCAAAGCAGATACAAGAGAAAAAGAAAACCCATATAAAAAAAAATTAGAAAATTTTCAATCTTTTGTCTTCTTAATTCTAAATAACTGAATATTTAAGAATCAAGATCATAAACAAAGAAAGCCCTAATTTTTCAGAACTCCTAAGCTTTTCTTTCCAAGTCCCTTATGACATCTTCATAGTTTTTCCAGTTTACCTAGACACTGTCATTTGAAACCATAGGATCCCAGAAACTTTGAAGTTATGTATAAGGAGAAATGGGACAAGTTGTAGAGGATAGGAATTTTGGAAAAAAATTATATAACCTGTAAAATCTAACTTTTATAATGCCTTTTTAAAAGCAAGTTTTAAAAATCTTATACATTATAATATGCATTATGCATAATAATTAGATTTGTTTATACATTATGATTTGAGATATTTGGAGATGTGATAGTCTGTACAATGAATACCTTTTTCATTTTTCTTTGAGGAGTGGTTGTGTGTGTATGTATGTGATCCTGCCATTTCCAATTTTTTAAAAACCTGGGGATTCCCCCCACCCCCCTACCCCCGCCCCGGCCTCATTTCTAGTTTTATTAGGAAGACAGAAAGACAGACACATCTAGGCAACATTCATCCCACTATAACACTTACCTTTGTCCCCTACCAAAGGTCACTGATCTTTCTCATAAATTACAAATAGTAGCTGTGTGCTCAGTCCCTTGGGGTCCTGGCGTCAGAAGTGGGCCGTCGGAAACAAATGAACAGAGGCCTGAGCTGGGGCTTGGGAGGATCAGCCTGACTTATAACCAGAGCAAATCTAGAGAAAGGAGCTGAGCTCAAGTTGTAGGATGCAAGATCCAGTGGTTATAGTGAGTGAAAAGAATAATGTGGGTGTCTCTGCTAGCCTAGGGGTAAGAATCTGTGCTGCAATCTCAAAGGCATGCAGTTTGAATCCACCAGCTGCTCCACAGGAGGAGGACGGGCAGCCTCATCCTGTGCGATTTACTGCCTCTAAAAACTCACTGGAGGGTCAGCTCAACGGCACACAACAACAACATGCCCATAAAAGGGAGCTATGGTGGTTTAGTGGGTAAGGAGTTGCACTATCAATGCACAGGCAGGTGGTTTGAATCCAGTAGGTGCTCTTTGAGAGAAAAATGGGTGGTCTCTTCCCATGTGATTTATAGCCTTTGAAAAGCTACTAGAAGTTCAGCTATGAGTCAGTTCACACTTGACGGCAGTGAGTGAGTAATGATGGCCCGAAAGCAGACCAAGGAGGGAGGAAAGGTCAGGCTGAGGAAATGGGAGCAGTTGGAGCTGGAGCAGCCCGTGTCCAGCGGCTCTGCCCAACCCACAGCATAATCACAATTTGCCGACTGGTCCTGGGACAGGGATGCTTGTCCTCTGCCCTGCTTTTGAGAACCCAGTTATGTAAAGAGTCTACAGGCATAGAATAAACCCGTTCTGAAATAAATGGGGGGGGGGGGAAATCACTCTGAGAAGTGCGCTGGTTAACAAAAAGAATTATTCATCGAAAAAACTCAGTGCACAAAAAGATATGGTATAAATAATGTTTGTGGGTAAAGAAAACATTAGAATTTAGAGTTATGGTCTAATTAGAGTTAGCATATTTAAACAGCCAAATGCAAATATCGTGCAGCTAAAAATGTCTGTTCTGGTCTTCCCCGTGTTCTTAGTATCCAGCCCAGAGCATACAGCAGGCTCTCAGTAAATATTTGTTGAATCAATAATGTATGAAAAAAAAATCAATAATATGAATTCAAACCTGAAAATCCAGATCACTTTGACAAAATCAGAAGGTTTTAAGTGAGCATGAGAGGAAGTAAAAGTAAGTATAATCTCTCATCTGAAAAAAGAAGTTCAGTGCATAGTTTTTATTCTTTTATTTTATTTAGATTTTTATTTTTATTTTATTTTATTATTTTTGTGTGTGTGTGTGTACCGTCAAATCAGATCTGACTGGTGCAGGAGGAGATTGCCCCTCCTTTTCCAGCAGAGCATCTGGTGGATTAGAACCGTGTACCTCTGGGATTGTAGTAGTTTTTATTCTTTTTTGAAATGATTTTGTGGTAAGTATATGTTGTGTTCTATGGAGTCAATGAGTCCATTTTGACTCACAAAGACTCTAGGAAACAGAAAGGACCCACCTCATAGAGTTTCCCAGGCTGTAACATTTAAGGAAGGAGCCCTGGTAGAATGATGGTTTAAGCACTCAACTGCTAATTAAAAGGTTGTTATTGTGTACCGTGAAACAGAGACTGACTCATAGTTTACTTTCCACTGGGTTTTCAGAGGCAGTTAACCACATGGCAGGAGATTGTCCATCTTTGTCTTATAAAGCACTTAGGGTATTTGAACTGCAAACCTTTGAGCTGACAGCAAAAGTCCTTACCAGTAGGTCTCCAGAGCTCTCTAACTGAAAGAAAGTTTAGAAATTAAGATTCACCAGTTACTCCTTGGAAGAAAGTTGTGGCCATCTGCTTCCATAAAGATTTACAGCTTTGTAAACTCCATAGGCAATTAATTCCACTCAGTCTTACACAGTTACCAGCAGGCAGGATGGACTTAGTGGCATGGTATTTGGTATTCTGGTCTCATTTACAGAAGCTGATTGCCAGGTCATTTCTTCTTTGAAGTGGTGTGGGTTTGAACCACTAACATTTTAGATAGCAATTGAGTGCTTAACCATTACACCACCAATATATCTGTCTACACACACACAAGCGTGCACACACACACACAGAGTCAGGACTTTTGACAGTTCAACAATATTTGCCTTAATAGAAAAGTGACATTGATTATGTTCATCATCTTGTGCAAACCATATCACTATCTTATTTTCTGCATTAGTCCACTATTATTAACTGAAACTCCCAGTAATGACTCCCTTTCCTTCTCCCTCCCACCTGTGTTAACCACTAATAAGCCTTAGCCTCTCCACATTTCCCTATTTCATGTAAGTGAGATAACACCTAGTTGTTTTGTTTACTGACTTATTTGACAGCAAGGTTTTACTCACATTGTAGCATGCATCAGAACTTCATCTTTCTTTATGGATTAGTATTTGTATTGTTGCTGTTGTTAAGTGCCGTCGAGTTGCAGGAGACTCATAGTGACCCTATGAACAAAAGTCCTAGACACCTCCTATATAACTTTCATCCTTTCTCCAGGTTCATAGGGTTCCCAGAGGCAACCTATTGTGGAAGTGGATGCCACTCCTGCTTCCAAGCTGGTTTTAATTGGGGAGTTTCACCAAACACTGTCCACTATGGGTAACCATTTTCGCATTTGACTCATCAGTGTCATAGTGTTTGGCTTCACAGCAACCACGAGTTACCTCTGTACAGCAAGTGGACAGAACAGGGTTACATAACCGAGAAGAATGTTTCACCAAAAACAATTAAAGGCAGGCCTGAGGGCTGTGGAGTAGAGTCACCCACCTTTGGCTTGGGAGCATGGCTTTCTGTCTGCTAGGCAGACTGCTGGATAGGATTTTAAGCGAGGGTCTGGAGCAGGCTCCGCAAGCTCGACCCTACCCATACCTTACCCTTACTCTAAGGGTCAGGGCTGCCCATGCAGCTTAGAAAGCCAAAAAGGACAGTAACACACAACACAAAAGACCCCAGAAACTTCACTTGCCTGACTGCCACCAAGAGGAGCCGCCATGGAGGCGCCAGCTGTGCCACCCTCCTAGCCGGCTGTATTATGGAGTAATATTAATCTTTCTATCTATCTGTTTGTCTCTGGTAGCCTAATGGCTAAGGTGTAGGGCTCCCAAGTTCATGGCAGTAGTTCAAATCCACCAACTGCTTCATGTGAGAAAGATAGGCAATCTTCTCTCCTGTAATTTACAGCCTCAAAAAACCTGTTGGAGGGTCAGTTAAAAGTTGTTTCTTATTTGATGACAATGAGTGTGTGTGTGTGTACATATTCCCCCCTCCCCCCACCTTTGCTATCTGCTTTATAGCTGCAGCTGGATATTTAGGCTGTCTTTGCCTTTTGGTTATTATGAAAAATGCTGCAAAGAACTCTGGTGTCCAGGTTTTTGCTTGCATCCCAGCTTTCACTTCTTTTGGGTAGATGCCTGAGATTAGAGAATCACATGATAGTTCTGTGTGTGGCAGCCTTTTGAGGAACCCTCAGCTCCACTCTACAGTGGCTGCATCATTTTGCCTTCCCGTCAGCAATGGATGAGGGTGCGGCACACAGCAACCTTTTAGTTAGCAGTTGGGTGCTTAAACCACCGTTCCACCAGGGCTCTTTCCTTAAATGTTGCAGCCTGAGCAACTCGGTGAGGTGGGTCTTCTCTGTTTCATACAGTCTTTGTGAGTCAAAATGGACTCACTGACTCAACAGAACACAACAACATATATTTACCACAAAATCATTTCAAAAAAGAATAAAAACTATGCACTGAACTTCTTTTGCCAGATGAGAGATTATACATACTTAGTGTAGAGAAAATGTGATAGATATAGTTATAACTTAAATATTTTTTAAAGAATTACAAAACCTCCAGAAGATTGGGAAAAAGAGAGAACAAAGGAAACAGTAACAGCACTGAAAGAAAGAAGAATCCTGGTAGTGTAACCCATATAGACTGGCCTCTTGGCTTGACTGTTACTGCTTAGTCCTGAGCAAGGCACTGCAGCCAATAGAGTCTCTGTCTTCTCCTCTACAAAGGGATGGGAATGGAAATACTGGAGCTCTGGGTGAGCCCTCCAGTGTAATTGCAGAACAAGCAAAGAATCTGGCCCTCTGGGAATGTCGACAAGCTCGATTACTTGTTCACTACTGATGGGAACATGATTTAATTGGTTACACTTGAGAAGTCATGTTTGTACGCTTTAGCAGGGCCTTTCGAAGGCAATACTTGACCTAAATTAAAGCTTCAGGGTGAGAGTTTTAAACACTCAGGCTGTCACGTGGAGACAGATTTGGGTCATGGGAGATTGTGCACCATGAAACCACACACCATAGACAGGCATTGATCTTATGTATATTTAGGGTTGCCTTGGACTTGGAAGTAACCCAAGTATTAAGCATGCATTTAAGAGTACACTGGACCAAATTCCATCTCTATTACTTTCTACTTGTATGCCTGTGAGCAAATCAAGTCACTTAGGAGTTGATAAAATAAAATCAAATCTATAAAATAGGAATAATAAAATCATCTATAGTAAAATCATCTATTTTATACATCTATAAAATAGGTATAATAATATCCACTTCATAGGATTTGTTGTTGTTGTTGTTAAGCACCGTCGAGTCGCAGGCAACTCATAGCGACCCTATGAAGGAGAGTCCTCGACGCTTGAATGCCTTTCATCCTCTCTCCAGTCATCGGATTTAGGAGGGTCAAAATGATAAATATATGGGCTCTGATTATAACTATATAGAAATAACATAGAAAAACAAAATAAAATTCAAAACTAGAGGGAAATTCTAGTAATATTAAAATAATGAGATTACAGGGGTTTATTTTCTCTTTCACATAGATTAGGAAAAATAATGTTAATGTTTGTGATTGAAACACTTTATTTAAAAGAAAATGGATGCACTTAAGTGTTGGGTAAACATTACAAATATTGTTGTTGCTGGTTGCCTTTGAGTCATGGTGACCTCAGGTTATGAAGGTAGAACTACTTGTAGCAGGGTTTTCAAGATTGAGACCTTTTAGAAAAAGATTATCAGGCCTGTCTCCTAAGGTGCTTCAGGATGGATTTGAACTACCTACCTTTCAACTAGTAGTTGAGTGCTTAACCTTTTGTATCATCAAAGGAAGGAATCTTAAAATAGTTGTGGTGTTGTTGTTGCTTTGTGCAGTTGAGTCGCCTGTGACCCCTAGTGACCCTATGTACAGCAGCTCTGAACCTGCCCTGTCCTGAGCCAGTCTCACTGACTCCAACACACCAACCTCCACTGCTACTGTTACTCTATCAATCCATCTCATCTGGGGTCTTCCTCTCCTGCACTGTTCCTCCCCCCTTCTCGTTCCTCCCCCCTTCTAAGCATGATGTCCTTCTCTAAAGACTGGTCTCTCCTGACCACATGCCCAAAGTATGTGAGAAGAAGCTTTAAAATCCTAGCCTCCAAGGGGAAACTTGGTTTCACCCTCTGCAAGATAGTCATAATTAGTGTTATTATTATTGTTGTTGTTATTAGAGGTATGGTTACAATAGTTTGCTTTGTATGCAGATACCGCCACAAATATTTGGCTTCAGTAACTTTTGCTTCAGGGAGCTCTGGTGGCCTAGTGGTAAGAAGCTGTGCTGCAATCTCAAAGGCACATGCTTCAAAACCAGCAGCTGCTCCATGGGAGAGGGATGGGCAGTCTCCTCCTGTGCAATTAACTGCTTCTGAACACCCACTGGAGGGTCAGCTATGAGTTTATTCTGACTGAATGGCAAATAACACAACAACTTGTTGTTTCTGCCAGCCCATGATACCCTGGGTCATTGCCTCACGTGCTACCAACACAACCCTGAATAAGCCTGTTCTCTGAACGTCACTTCTGACAATACTCATTCTTCTGTTTATATTGAATTGAAATATAAAAATGGGCCAAGAAGTCCCATCACTGTAGATTACTTTGTGTGGTCTATGTTGTTGTTATGTGCCATTGAGCCTCCTGCGGCTCATAGTAACCCTATGTACAACAGTCCTGCTCTATCCTGTGCCAATCTCACTGTCTCTGACACACGCATTTCAATCAATCCACCTCATAGAGGGTCTTCCTCTCCTGGTCTGTCCCTCTACCCTCCCAATCATGACGTCCTTCTCCAAGGACTGGTCCCTCCTTGCAACATGTCAAAAGTATGTCAGACGAAGCTTCAGAATCTTTGCTTCCAAGGAGCAGCCTGGTTTAACCCTCTCTAGGATGAACCTGTTTGTTTTCTTAGCAGTCCATGGTATATTCAATACTCTTCTCCAGCACCGCAGCTCAAAGGCATCAATTCTCCTTCTATCCTCCCTAGTCATTGTCCAACTCTCTGATGCATAATAAGTGATTGCAAAGACCATGGCCTGTATCAGGCATCTCCAGACTGACACCGTTGCACTTCAGTACTTTAGAGAGGTAAATGCACACTTTCCCATTGCAATACGTCTTTTAATTTCCTGGCTGCTGGTGCCAAGAGTGTTGACCGTGGAGCCAGGCAAACTAAAGCTGTGAACAATCTCAATCTCTTCACCATCCATCCTGATGCTGCCAATTGGTCCAGTGGTGAGAATCTTTGTCTTGACTTTGAGCCTCAGTCCATATTGGAGGCTGCAGTCCTTGACACTCTGCAGCAGGCGCTTCAGGTCCTCTTCAGTTTCAGCAAGCAGGGTTGTGTCATCCGCATAACGCAGATTGTTGATAAATCTCCCACCAATCTTGACGCCACACTTTTTCTCATACAGCCCAGCCTCCTGGGTAATCTGTTCTGCATATAGGTTGAAAAGGTATGGAGATAGGACACATCCCTAGTGTACACTCTTCCCAATTTTGAACCATGCAGTGTTTCCTTGCTTTGTTTTGACGACTGCCTCCTGGTCCAAGTATAGGTTTCACATTAACACAATCAAGTGTTCTGGGATTCTCATATTTCTCAGTGTCAGCAGTTTGTTGTGATCCACACAGTCAAACACCTTTGCATCATCAATGAAACACAGATAGACACTTCTCTCATACTTCCTGCTTTCAGCCAAGATCCATATAACATAAGCTACAATATCCCTAGTACCATGACCCCTTCTAAACCCAGTCTGCACTTCTGGAAATTCTTTGCTGATGTGTTGTTCCAGTCGTTTTTGGGAAATTTTCAGCAGAATCTTGCTTGCATGTGATATCACATTATTATCCATAATTATTATTATCCATAATTTCCATACTCTGTTGGGTCACCTTTCTTTGGAATGGGAACAAATATAGATCTCTTCCAGTCAGTTGGCCAAGTGGTTGTCCTCCAGATTTCTTGTCATAACTTGGTGAGTGTAGTCTATAGTGTAGTACTACTAACCAAAAGGTCAATAGTTTGAATCCACAAGTTGCTGCACTGAAAAAGATGAAGCCGTATGTGTCTATAAAAATGTGTAGCTTTGGAAACTTAAGGGAGGGTCACCATGTGCTGGAATTGACTCATTGGCACTCTATTTGATTTTTTGTTGTTGTTGTTTATAGTCCAGCCTTAATTTCCATCTCTAGCTAACCAGCCAGCATCAGCTTTGCAACACAACACACAAAACTATACGAAGCTGTTATTTTTGTTAAGTGCTTTGAAGTTGAGGATGACTCATAGGGACCCTGTAAACAACAGACCTGAACCCTGCCCTACCCTGTGCCATTCTCGGTATCTCTCACATACTTGAGCCCTTTGCTACAGTAACTGTGTCAATCTCATTGGGGATCTTCACTTAATTTGTTGACTCCCCGTATTTCCAAGCATGACGTCCATTGCTAACAAGTATCCTCTCCTAGCAACATGTCCAAAGCATGAGAGATGGAGCCTCATCATTTTTGCCTCTTAAGAGCATTTTGATTGTACTTTATCTAAGACAAATTTGTTTGTTCTTTTGGCAGTCCATGGGATATTCAATACTCTTCTCCAGCACCATAACTCAGAGGCGTAAATTCTTTTTCTGTCATCCTTATTCATTGTCTAGCTCTCAAATGCCTAGCAGGTGACTGAGAAAACCATGACCTAAGCTGCTGAGGGTTAGAATTTCGCTTTTGCCAACAGGAGATGACTTCTTCATTTCCTAGAAGTACAACTAATTGAAGCCACATTCCTGAAGCGTATTGGATGCTCATCAAAAGTTGTTCTTGATCTCTTCCTCATGAAGACTTTGGGAGCCAACTAAGGGGCATGGGGATGGTGTCATTTTGATGAAACTTGTTTCCCAAGTTAGAGAATCAAACAACATCTGGTGTTTCCATTTCTCTCAGTATTTCCACTAGCCCCTTCTCAGTCTGATTGCTATCCTTTCTGTCTTACTTTATGACAGAAATTCATGTTAATATGGGAAAACATCTGCAGAACTTCAGAAGGTTCCATGTCTCCAAATTCCCACCTAAGGGATCTATTCACCTTTTTACTATCAGAAACATCCATGGCCTAGTAGAGGGCTTGGAACAGAAGTGAACATTCAAGAAACCTTAAGGAAAGGACTAAAGTCACATTCATAAAAGAATAATGTGGTGCCTTTTCCCAAACAAAATAAGACATCTGGCTGCCATCAGCACTGCTCTCTATCAGCATGTAATAACCAGCATTACTGTGGTGAGATGATATAATTTCAGCCAAATGCAAAAAACCATAACATTTAGGTTGCTCATTCAGCTTTCATCAAGTAGATATATGCCTGTGATCAGCTTTTAAAAAGACAGATAATAGTGCACAGATTTAAAGCACCACCTTTCTTTACTGCTTGTGGTTCAGAGGACCCTGAGTCTGAATTCATTGCTTCCACACTCATAAATACTTATCCTAATTCTGTGCCAGTGTTTCTATATTTATTTTCTAAAACCCTTGCCAGGGACCACTCTAGTCAAACCACTTGGAAGTGCATTAACTTCTTATCCTTCAAAAATAGCTCACCTGGGATTTGACACATCCTGATGGCATTATGTGGGCATTCATTGCAATGACAAGTAATGTGCTTGTTCACTGTGGCTGTGTAGGCGTTCAGAGGTCAGTAAAACCCCCAGGGAATGGCCTTGTGGCATCAAATGTTAAGATGATCTCTCATTCCTTGTTATAAACTGCATTACAGAGAGTTTTGGAGTAGACCTCCCTACTCAAGCCACAAAAAGTCCTTCTACCTCAGAATTAATTCCTCCTGTGCAAGGAGTCTCTGGTTTCTTCAATCATCCAGCAAGCTCTGTCTCATAGCAGCCACAAGTCAGCTTTTCCTTCCATCATCCAGCAAGCAAACCCTTTAACTCTGGCTCCATCTTGAGGGCTCTATCAGGCTACACCTCACCACAGTCTCTCTATAGTATGGCCAGCTCTCTCTTATGCTGGTCCCACAGCTATTGATGATATAGAAGATGCTGATCAATGGGTGACTCATGTGTCTGAAGTCAAGGCAGCTGGAAATCATGCTCCAAAGGGGTCTAAGACAATAGCTGGAAAACAATTTTCAAAAATTCAAACATATTTCCCCAGCTCTATAATCTTTTGTACCACCCAAAGACTCCATCTTTAGTGTAACGATAATCAAAAGGTCTCAAGTATTCTTTGGTAGTGTGGTTACTTGCAAAAACACTGACTAGCCATTAAAGGTCCTATCCATCTCAAATGTTTTAGTGGAAACTGAGGCCTCCGATCTTTTCATTTAGATTCCCCTATATATTGTGCTACTAACTGAAAGAATGGAAGTTTAAATCCATGAGCCACTCTGAGAGGGAAAGATGGGGCAATCTCCTCTCATAAAGATTTACAACCTTAGAAACTCAAGGGAGGGTCACCATAAGTCATGACTATAGGGTCACTGTTGTTGTTATGTGCTGTCGAGTCGCTTGCAACTCATAGCGATCCTATGTACAACAGCCCTAAACTCTGCTCTGTTCTTTGCCAATTGCACTGTCTCTGATACTCCCATCCCGATTATCTCAGTCACTGAATCAATCCACCTCATAGAGGGCCTTCCCCTCCTGCACTGTCCCTCCACCCTACCAAGCAAGATGTCCTTCTCCAAGGACCGGTCCCTCTTTACAACATGACCAAAGTATGTTAGACGGAGCCTCAGAATCCTTGCCTCCAAGGAGCAGCCCGGTTTGACCCTTTCCGGGATGAATCTGTTTGTTTTCCTAGCAGTCAGTTCATGGTACCCTCAATACTCTCCAGCACCACACCTCAAAGTCATCAATTCTCCTTCTATTCTCCTTAGTCATTGTCCAACTCTCTGATGCATAACAAGTGATAGCAAAGACCATGGCCTGTATCAGATGCATCTTAGTCCCCAGAGAGACACCATTGCTTTTCAGTACTTTGGAGAGGTCCCTAACAGCCGACTTTCCCATCGCAATATGTCTTTTAATTTCCTGGCTACTGGTGCCAAGAGTGTTGACTGTGGAGCCAAGTAAACTAAAGCTGTGAACAATCTCAGTCTCTTCACCATCCATCCTGATGCTGCCAATTGGTCCAGTGGTGAGAATCTTTGTCTTCTTGACATTGAGCCTCAGTCTATATTGAAGGCTGCAGTCCTTGACCCTCTGCAGCAAGTGCTAAGGGTCAGTACTCATACAAAAAAAGTGATTTTTTAATACCCTGGTGATATATTCCACAGGGCATTGTGCTGCTAACTCAAACATGGCACCTCTCTGGCCGGTGGTTCAAATTCATTGCCAATACTTAGGAGGGCAATAGACGATCTCCTCCTGTGTGATTTGCACAAGAAGCCTCAGAAAACCCAATTGGATGATTTTCTACCATTCCTTCAGCTATAAATTCCAACTAGATGGCAATGAGTTTGATTTTGAGTTCAGGTGTTATGCCCTCCCTTCCCCTACCATTCCACTTTGAAACCCCTCTTTAGTCAAGAGTCATTATTTAGACCATGGTGATCTCTTCTCCAAAAAATATCATACACATTTTATATCTTCATCGCCTTATGGCCTACATCTCTACATTGAGTGTTTATCACTAACTCACACATTTTTACCAATTATGCTACTGAAGCAAGCTTTTGACAAAAATGTGTGATTCTTTGTTTTTCCATACACAGTCTCTTAGATGTTGGACCTGAAAGAAACATATAGATTAGGTTACAGATGGGGAAAATGTTGGTTATGATACAGGAAGTCCCAGGTGTAACTCGTCTGGGCCTGGGCAGGCCTCCATTACTGTGTGCCTAGACTTGGTTTCCAGCCTCCCCTTCCTAATCTTATTCCCAAACTGATGCTGTTTGAGAAATGAATCTTTTTTGCATTGTTTATTGTTACTAACTGCTGAGAGTCAGCCCCTAACTCATAGCAAATTCATGCACAAAAGAATTCGCTAAACATTCTCTGGCCTTGTGTCATGGTCAGTTGGGGACTGAACCATTGTGATCCATACGATTTTTCACTGGCTGATTTCTGAAAGTAGACCATCAGATCTTTCTTCCTAATCTCTTTTCATCTAAATGTATTCTCAAAAACCGTTCAGTTTCTAAACAGTGCCCAAGCATCCACGGACAGATTGATTCCATAGGGCTTTCAATGGCTGATTTTTCCAAAGTAAATTGTGTTGTCTTTCTTCTGAGATGTCCCTTTAAAAGCTGGGATTTCAAACTTTTCAGTTAGCAACTGAGTGTGTTGACTGTTTCCACCATCCAGGGACTCCATCTGGATTCAAATCGCAGCTCTGCCCTGTACTAGCTTTGTGATGTGGGGTAATTTACTTAACTCTACAGCACTATAATGTTATTATTACAAAAGAAACTTATGACTAGAGATAATGTATGTGACTTTTCTAGCATGAGGTAGGTGCTCTAGAAGGGGTTGCATTATCATCATTACCATCATCATCATCATAATCAGTAGCAGCAACATCACCAGTACCTTCTTCCCTCATTAAAAAGTAGAAGCCACTCCCTACTAAATAGAGAATGAAGCACAAACTCCTTCAATATTTTAACAGAGAACAAAAGAGGGTCCTCTAATAGGGCCTGAAGTTTATCTTGAAACTATATTTTGACTCATGATGCTCTGATGATACCTGATAGACCCTCTCATGGGCCTGAACTCATAGCCTCATGATAACTCTTGACTATTACTATCTTTTAGTGTTTAGTCAACCTGCCTGAATTCCTATCGTTCTATCTTCTCTAATTGTGAGTCATAGTACCCTTTACTGTCCTGCTCTGACAGCCCCATGATGGGACTGGTGGCCCCAACTTCACTTCAGTCACATCCAGCTGCTTATGACCACATGACTTGAACCATCAAGTATATAACATACTTCATAACACTGTGAGGAGCTTGCAAGACCCTTGCCTCTAGGGCTAAAGCTGGTATGTAGACCCTTGGGACATGCAAAACATTGAAGCTAGTTTGGATGTGCCCAGAAAAGTGGCCTGTGTTAGAGGTGTAAAAGTAGACAAACAAGGCCCTAAAACTCTTTAAAAGCACTCCCACTCCAGTCTATAATTTCAGAACAAACTCTTCCTGGTAGTGTGTTTCCAGTCTGTAAAGTTTTCTGTGAGTAAAAGGTCTTATTCCCAGTTCAGGCTGAGGGGCATGGTCCCTGAGTCCAAGTACTGGCTTTTACAGGAAAAATTCAGCCAAGTTTCCCTTCTTTCTTAGTTGTTGTTATTATGTGCTGTTGAGTTGGAACTGACTTACCAACACTCTAGTGAATTTTCAGAGGTTTTAAATCACATGGGAGTAGACGGCTCATCTTTTTACTTGGGATTCAAACTGCATGCTTTTAGGTTGACAGCAATAACTCCTTTACTCATCAGGCCACCAGGGCTCCCCTATTTCTTACAGCATCCTCCTTTACCTGCTGCCTTCCTGGAAGTCCTGTTCACTTGTGCCTATCGGCAGGCCCATCAGTCTGTCTTGGCCGTGGATGCTCATGAGCGGAGTCTCATGATTAGGGCTGTCACATCCAGACACCAGGGCTTGCCCTTCTCAGTCAGGGACAAACTGGTGGTGTCAGGACCAACTTGACTCCCAAATAGAGAAGGTCCATTGTTCTGCGAGGAAAGGGACATGGCAGAGGTCCCTGCTTTGAAAAACAAAAACCAGAAGAACAAGGAGATGTCACAGGGAAAAGGGCCCTTTAAGGCCCACTCAGTCTGATTGGGTAACAGGGGCTTTCTCACTCAGCTGTGTGCTACTCTGAGCAAGTCACATGGACCCGTCTTTTAATGGGAATGGCTGTACTTGACCTGTAGGTCTGTGGTAAAGAGAGCCAGAGGTAAAGATTATGAAGTAGCAACCTGGTAGGAAGTTACATTGATAGGTGCCCTGGTGGTTCAGTGGTTAAATGCTCAACTGCTAACTGAAAGGTTTGTGATTTCAACCGACTAGCTGCTCTGCAGGAGACAGATGTGACAGTCTTTCCCCATAAAACCTACAGTCTAGGAAATCTAAAGGCAGCTCTATTCCGTCCTATAAGGTTGCTATGAGTCAGAACCCACCCCATGGCAACAGATTTTGTTTTGGTTTTTTAACTATGCTGATAGAAAAAGCTAACAAAACTAGCATTTATCAAGCCATCTCCCATCTTATTGATGCAGAATACATGTTTTTCTTACTTAATTTGTACAACTCTGAGTATTACAACAGGGAAAAAGACTTTGAGACGTATGAAGCGACTAGTATCAGTTAGTGAAGGCCATGTGATCTCTATTGGACTCCACACTAGTCAAGCCCATGGAGATCGGTCTCCAGATGGCAAACACCCTAATTGTGGGAGGAAAGAGGTTCAAATTATGTCTCCCAGGGCACTGGCAGCGAGCGAGATTCATATTGCACTCTGAGGATTCACAGACTTTGACAATGGTCAAGAACCAAATGTTTGTTATGAAACTCACCAACGACCATTCCTCACTCCCAGGATGGTGGTCTTCAGCTGAGCCCTGTCATCTACTGTCTCCCAGACTCCAAGTTCTACTCTATCTCCTGCCTTTCCCTTATTCTTCGTCCCTTTCCTCTTCATTCTATGTGGTCCCATATCACTCTCTTTGAGATCCCCACAAACGCTACATTTTCTTACCTCCACACCCTCACATGTGCTGTTCCCTGGCAGAATGCCTTCCCTGAAGCCTCATGCCTCATTTGCACTGAAGCTCTGAGATTTAGTTCAGGTGCCATGAAAACCGTAGTCCTCACGCTGGGAGTGGAACCCCTTCTCTGCCTCCCAAGATCCCCTGTGTAGACTGATTTCTACCTTTGTACTAACTGCACTGTGATACTATTCTTTAGTGTTTACAGTTTATGAATTATGAAGCTAGTATGAATGGGGCCTTACGAGTTAATATGAGAAAAAAATATCTGAGCTCTTTTGAGGATCAGTGTTTGGGACTGTGTGAGTCTGTCTGGAGTGGGCCTTGAAGTGAGAGATGTCCTCTTTGTTGCTTAAAGACCCTTCCTTAGGGAATAACCTATTAATTATTAAAATATTGTCTTTTTTTTAGGTGAGCACAACTTGGTGAGGTGGTCACAGACCTGCTGTGTGACTTTTCTGCCAGATTCAACCGCCAGATCTCAGAAAACATGACCCTAGCTGGTAGGTACAAAATCTATTTCCGGGATAGAGAGCAAAGCATGGAGTATCTCTTTACATCCTTATATGTACTTTTGTGAGCACAAGAAGGAAAAAAAAAGAGTTATAAACAGTTATTGCTAGATGGTGGGTGGGATTATAACTGAGTTTTTCTTTCTTTGCTCATCTGTGGTTTTTCAAGACTTTTTACAATAAACATGTATTGTTTTATATGTTAGATATGTTTTCAAAGTTGTAAAAGACAGTGAGGGAGAATGGTTAGGTGCTGTCCTGGGAGCAAGCTTAGTGTTGAGTGAGTCTAGGGTGCCAGGACATGTCACAGTGACTGACAGTGGACAGAAGATGATCAGGAACACACACACACACACACACACACACACACTGCTGTTATTCAATTCCAAATCATAGCCACCTTCTAGGACAGAGTAGAACTGTCTTATAAGGTTACCTTTAAATCTTTATAGAAGAAGCCTTTGGATCTTTTCCCCCTCATAGAGTGATTGGTGGATTTGAACTGCTAACCTTTCAGTTATTAGCCAAACGATTCAATCACTTTATCACGCAGAGAACACATAAAACTGGCTGGGCAATGTCCTGGGCAGGATAGGGCAGGGCAGGGCAGGGCAGGGCAGAGCAGGGCAGGGCAGGGCAGAGCAGGGGTCCTGGCTGGACACCAAACCATCAGCTCTTAACTTGCAGCCTCTGGCTTTTCAAGACGCTCCCAAACACAGACAGGGTAGATTGTGGTAGAGACATTACCCTAATCTTTGAGACTTCAGCCTCTCCCGCTTTGATCACTCTGCTGGGTTATGCCATTAGAGAAGGCTCAGAGTCTTCCACTGCCAGTCAGGGAGCGGCCAGGGCAGAGGAACGAGGTGAGGCTGCTCATCTATTCCACAGCTCTTTTATCCTTTAGGCAGGACTGCTAAATACTTTGAATTAAAAGCAGTGATGATTTCCTGCAGCCTGGAGCACAAGAAATGGAATATCCTGGGGCAAGTGTGGAAGCTCAGTCCAGGGTGTTAAGGTGGGGTGAGAGCATGGTGCTTGGGGGTTTTCCTTGAGGGCATTTTGTTCTTGGTATTGTGAGAAGAGATGAACTGTGAGGAAAGATGAGGCCGTCTGGGTGTTCTGGAAGGCTTGCGTTTTAATAAGTGAACAGGCCAGGACTGAATCACACCAGAAAATCTAAACAAGACAGTGGGGGTTAAGGGGACAACTGGATCCCTAGCCCAGGAATGGTCTGTGGGTGGTCTGGGCACCTATGAGGCACCAGGAGTCCAGTCTATCTGGATCTCAGATCTGCATGATGCTGGTTTCTGAGCCTGGGAGGGACTCACCATCTTCACATTTGGCATGTTTTTTGCAGCCTACAAGGAGAAGATGAAAGAGCTCCCCCTGGTGTCTTTGTTCTGCTCCTGTTTCTTGGCTGATCCCCTAAACAAGTCATCTTATAAATATGATGGTAAGTGAAGACCAGAGTTTGAAAAATGAAGGGGAAAGGGCTCCTGTGTGATGTATTCATAAGCACACACAGTATCCTTGACCCTAACATAATGATACTTTGCCCATGCTGCATTTTCTCTCCCAGATCCTATGAAATCATTGCATCTGAATGCAGGGTGTGTGGCTGTGGCTTAGGGAAGAACTAGACAGCCAAATTCAAGGTCTGAGTCAGAGCCTCCACATAGTGCTCTTGATCTTAGATTAACTTCTGCTTGTTCATTGAACAAATAATGTGGAGGATGCAAGGATAGGCCACGCAGAGATTCTGTCTCCAGGGAACACTTAGATGAGAAGGGAAGGGAAAATACCTAGATTCTGCAGCAGTCAAGTTTTCCCAGTGAAAGGTATAGAATGCTGAAAGAGAGCTCAAGGAGGCTTCATGAGAGTGATGCTGAGTGACAGGAAGAATCCCTAGACAGTAGCTCATCTCATCATCTCATCTCATCTCATCTCATCTCATCTCATCTCATCTCATCTCATCTCATTGTCGAGTTAGAACTGACTCACAGCTGACCCTCCACTGGGTTTGTCAAGGCTTGGAAATAGCACTGTGAGAGGCTGACCGTCTTTCTCTGATGGAGTGGCTGGTGGATTCAAACCACCGGAAAGGTGTGGTCTTTCAGGGAGCACAAAACGGCAATAATCTCATCAAAACCAACTAGGGAATTGAAAACAAAAGAAAGAGAAAACAGTTGCTGTCTGGTAAATTCTGAGTCATGGTGACCCCAAATGAGTCAGAGTGGATCTGTGCTCCATGGAGTTTACAGTGGCTGATATTTTGGGAATATTTCCCAGATCTTTCTTCCTAGGTGCCTCTGGGTAGACACAAACGTTCAACTTTTCCGTTAGCTGCCAAACTTGTTACGTTTTTCCCTCCCCCAGGAACTCCAGTTTGGAAATAGTTTCCCTTCTTAAATTCCTGTGAGTTGATGAGAAATGATGGGTTTGGTCTGGAAATGAGAGATGAGAGTGCTCTGATTACCTGAGATTGTTCTTTCTGTTTAGGCTGGTGTGGGAGACAGTGTAGGAGAAAAGATCAAAGCCAGCGGAAAGACAGTGCTGACTGGAGAGAAAGAAGAGAGCAGGGTAGGAGGAACGAAGGGGAGAGAGATAAACAGGCTGAGCGTTCAGAGTGGTAGTTAAACAATGAGTGGATGGGTGGTGGGTGGTGGATAAAAGCCAGCACTGTTTGTCACCACAGATCACAATGTGAGCAAGTGCTCAACTACAGGAGGAGGCTTGCCAAAGCCAAAGCAGCTCGTGCTGCTGCAGCTGCTCTCAGAAATGACATAACCTCTTCTTGGAACCTCAAGCCTTATGTAGTTACGAACTCTGTCACTCTCAGACCCATGAGGCCCAGCGACTTTACCTACCAATGTTCAGGACTGACTCTGGTCTCTGGTCATTAGGTTTTTCTTGGGGGTTCCCAGATCTCCCATGTTTAGGGTGTACGAGCTTCCTGGGTATCCACATACCATTCCCGGGGCTGATGAGCACCTTTTCTGCCCTCTGCAGCAGACACAGTGGACCTGAACTGGTGTGTGATTTCGGACATGGAAGTCATTGAGCTGAACAAATGCACCTCAGGCCAGTCCTTTGAAGTCATCCTGAAGCCACCTTCCTTTGATGGAGTGCCTGAGTTCAACGCCTCCCTGCCTCGGCGGCGAGACCCATCCCTGGAGGAGATCCAGAAAAAACTCGAAGCAGCTGAGGAGCGGAGGAAGGTAAGAATGGGTCTTGCTTCCTCCTGTTCAAGCATGATGGGGAGCGAGCTGGAAAAGAGGTGCTGCCCAGGAGCTGGGGCTCAGTCACCATCAATCAGTCTTCAAGTGGCACCTTCTATGAGGGAAATAAAGAAGTCATAAGGAAGTTTTGGCTTCCTCTAAGAGTTTACAGTTTAAAATCTGGGTAGGATATTATCCTACATAACTCTAAGAGATGACTTATATAATGATAAGAATAAGATGTTGAATGATATGAAAGATTGGAGAAGGAGACATGATTAAGGGAAGAATTTCTTAACCAAGGTAGGCAAGGAGAAGGATATAGTTTGGAAATTCATAGCCCTTAAGCCCCCTTAGCAGTACTTCCAGGTGCTGGATGGTTCAATGGCTTGTGCTGGACCGACGACCTAAAAGAGGAGCCTTGGGAGCACAGTGGTCAAGCAAGTGGACTACTAACTGAAAGGTCAGCCGGGAACTCATCAGCTGCTCAGAGGAAGAAAGATGAGGCAGTTTGCTCCCATAAAGATGTATAGCCCTGGAAACCTGTGAGGCAATTGTGCTATGTCCTCTGAGACATGAACTAGATAGCAACAGGCTATGAGTTACTAACCTTTAGTTTAAACCCACTGCCACAGAGTTGGTGCCCCTCTATCAGGTCTCCTAGGCTATAAATGTTTATGGGAAGAGACTTCCCATAAGGGTGCTAGTGGCATAGTGTGTCACCAAAACACGCGACGGAGGGTCGCTAATAATTGGAACAGATTCAACGGTCATGTATTTAACCTTAAAGGCTGCCAGTTTGAACGCACCCAATAGCACCTTTGAAGAAAGATCCAGCAATCTGCTTCTGCAATCATTGTTAGGTGCTGTCAAGTCAAGTACATTATACTGATCCTATGAACAAGAGATTTGAACCCTGTCCTATCCTGTGCCATCCTCATCTTCTCTGACACACTTGAGTCCATTGCTACAGTCACTGTGTCCATCCATCTGGTTAAGATCCTAGGTCAAGAAACCCAGTGAAGCAGGTATACTTTATAATGCATGAGTTACCATGAGTCAAAATCAACTTGGCAGCAACAAGTTTGGCTTTGTTTTCAGCAGGACTTATGATTTTTCTTATTGATCCTGTGTAAGCTTTTCCTCAGGAGAAAACATCTTCTCTATAGCATTTTAAGGCACATATCCCATGCTATCTAGATTAAAGTTACTTATATATACACTTTATACCTACTTTGTTTTCCAAACTTCTAGAGCAACCTAACACATTAAATAAAGTTATTTAGTATTTTTAAATGAATGGTTGAGTGAGATAAAGAGAAAAAGAAATCCATGGTCTGAAAAATATTAGAATGTGGAAGGTAATGGGAGAATCTAGGAGGTATCTTTGCTTTTGGCTTATGGGGCAGGAACCAAGCTCAAGGAGGAGAAAATGTTGTAATCATGGAGCTTTAAGCCATGGTGATTAAAATACAGCCCAGTATGCTCACCTCAAGGACCTCTTTCTTCCTTTGTGCTTCTCCAGTACCAGGAAGCGGAACTTTTGAAGCATCTGGCAGAAAAACGAGAACATGAGCGGGAAGTGATCCAAAAAGCTATTGAGGAAAACAACAACTTCATTAAGATGGCGAAGGAAAAACTAGCCCAGAAGATGGAATCCAATAAGGAGAACCGGGAGGCCCACCTTGCCGCCATGTTGGAACGTCTGCAAGAGAAGGTAAGTGGTCCCACAGTAGAGAGGAGGCTCCTGGAGCTCTGTCTTTCCTTCACGGCAAATACACGTGACTCTTCATGCCATTTCAGGAAGGAAGCAGTCTCAGGCAGGAACAGAGGTATTTAATAGACTGGGTCTTTAGAGAGTTCCAGGAAATGATTTGGGAGGTCATAGGCAAGAAACATGAACCTGGTATTCAAATTTGTTTGAATAGATTCTATATGATCACACAATTAAAACCATCTTATTCTCTTAGGGAGATTATACCTCTTATTCACCAGAGAAACTTGCCTAATTAAAAAAAAAAAAAAAAAAAGAAGGAAGGGATAGACAAGCATGGTACATTCCTAGTTTCATGCTTGAATGGACTGATTTGATTTAATGAAAAATGCTGACATGAGCTCCTGGCTCCAAGCCAAGGGGATGATGAGCTGAGTTGCCCATTGAATAAGAAACATGATTCTCTACGATCCTCCTGAAATGGACTTAATGAGTCACAGGTCTTTCCAATATGCTGCCTTTTGTCAATAAACCAAATGGTGTCACCTAACCAAGCGAAACGTGAGAGACTGGGGTTGGTCTTGCATGTTGTTTTGTTGAGAACACACTGGCCTTGTTTCCTCACTCTCGAGGCTGTCCCAGTTTATACTGCAGCTCCTAGGAGGGCTCCAGCTCTGTGTTTTATTTCCAGGAGCCGCCTGCTGCGCGGTGACTCCCGGGACCCGATCGGTGGCCTCGTCCCATGGTGAGCAGCGTGGTCCCTATCCTTCCTGTATATCCACCTACGGTCTCAGGCCTTTGGCAACAACTACTGGAACGATTTGACTTTCTTCACAAGGGACCCAATTGTTATCTAGACCCTGGAGCTGGCCAATGTGTGGCAGGCCCTCCTCTCTGATACTTGTCCTTCAAGGGGCTGCAGTGTCTCCACCAAGCATTATATGAAAGATCACCCTGATTATCTGAAGGATGATTTAGAGCTAACTCTTAGGGGGGAAATCTGCACTTGGGATGGGTTATGGGTTCCCAAGCAAAATTCACAATAAATAATTGAGGCTAGATCTGACATTCATTCTTACTTGACAGATGAGGAAATCATATCAAAAAAGGTAAAATGGGTTTTCCAGGGTCACACAGTTAATATAGAACAGAGTTGGTCTTAGAACTTAGCTTTTTTAGTTCCCAGTCTAGGTATTCTTTCAATTCTTCTCTCTGGAAGTCCATTCACAAATGTCCCACGCACTTTTTGTCAGTGAAGCCGAGGAAACCAAGTCTAAAACTCTTTTTTAAATTTACACGTGGAGTTCATCTGGAAATGGTGTAGATTTAGGGTTGGAGTGATCGTGAAGGCTTATATCCTGGAGGAATAACTTTGATAGTGAATTAAGACTCAAAGAAAGAAGCAAAGTGTCAGAAGCAAACATTTTAGTGGGGATCACTTCTCTGAGACATTGGTCCCTAGTTACCCTCATGAAAGCAGGAGGTCATGTGGGAGCAAAACAAGGTGATGTTGGTTTTGCCCCATACCAGGCCAAGGACACCTTCAACAACGCCTTCTGTGTTAGTGTGGGTTACTGACCATCTAAATTAGACTCACCTGGTATAAAATTTAAAGGTAGGGATACATGGGCTTTACTCCAGGCCTATTAACTCAAGGCGTTGAATGCTGTTATCTGAGAACCCACAGTTTAACAAGATTCCTAGATCATCCTGAGCCATGGGCGGGGTGGGGGCGGGAAGAGAACTGTTGCCCTAAATAGAGCACTTTCTTGAGTCATAAAATTCTAGGGCTTCCCCAGGGATAAGGTGGTAGATTATTTTAGGAACCTGAATTGTTTCAATGGGTCTTTGATTGTCTCTTATTGCCATTTTTTAGGCTGTAAATCACAGGAAAGGAGTTTCCCCACATTTCTCTGGTGAATTCTAATGGCCAGTTTTTACTATTTGGATACAGTGAAGGCAGCCTCCAGTAGACATAACATTTATTGAGCCATGATAGGAAACAGGAGACACAAAGATTAAAAATAGGCAAGGCCTCTCTCCACAAAGAGTACACCGTCTAAAAGATTCAAAATAAACTCACTAAGTTGTTTGTGACTCATCGTAGCCCTCCAGGTACACACAACAAGCAGTAATGTAAGGCCGATCTCAATAAGCCTGTAAGGCCGATCTCAATAAGCCGTTTGGGTGAACATGAAACTCACAGAAATTGTTTAAAGACCAGGATGATAAGGTTTGATTGATGAGGTGAATCACTCAAGGTCGCACAGCTGGTGGACCTCTGAAGTTACAGCTCCACTCAGTCGCTGGGATTTTATGATGCAGTGGATTTTTTTAATCCAAAAGAGGATATTTTTTTTTATAACACTGCCTTTATCATTCACAAAGGAGGTTAAAACTACTCTTTAAGGAGATGAACATGAAATAAAATCTGCCATCAAAGTGCATGGGGAGTTTGCAGTGAGGCCTATTTGCTCCACCTGCTCCCATATCGCGAGGTACCTGAGCAGCTTCCTATACCAATCAAGCAACAATACGTCTCCAAACCCACCCAGAAAGGCCAGGTGATGGAGGGAGAGGCTGGTGGGCCCTGAAGGGCACGATGATCGGTGAGAGGGTCTGCTTAGAGATGGTAGACCCAAGTCAATGAGCCAAGGCCCTCTGGGGCTGCGCCAGCCGACCTCACCCACCTTCGGCCCTTTCTCCTGGCATCTCTGCAGACACTGATCTCCACTTGCGATGTGAGTCATCCTGCATTTCGGGTTCTCTGCTCTGACCCACCCTTTCCCTTCTGTTTCGCCCCAGGACAAGCACGCGGAAGAGGTGCGGAAAAACAAGGAGCTGAAGGAAGAGGCCTCCAGGTAAAGCCCAGAGGCCCGAGAAGTTTCCTGGACAGACGGACAGCTGCCGCAGCTCCGCAGTCCCCGAGGCAGCCCCGCCCGGCTGCTCTCCCAGCACTGGGGTTTGGGGGGAGGGGGAGGGTGGCCCAGGGGCGTTTCCTCAGCTTTCGGTGTTTGTGAATGTGAAGACTTGACCAGTGAAGCCATCCTATTTGTTTCCGGGGAACAGTGATGGGGTGGGAGAGGGAAGAGAAGGAAGAGAGGTTGGGAAACCCAAGATGGAGAAGAACTCGCGGACTTTGCAACACATTGCCCACTGCGGACTCAGGTCATGGCCTCTACTTTTCTTCACATCTCTGTCTGGACAGCGGGTGTCCAGGCACCATGTTGAGGGAAGTTGAACAGTGGGGAGTAGAAGTTTGGGGTGCAGTGCCGCGCCCTGCGTGGACCAGTGGACGCACAAGCCCAGAACGAGGGGGTTGGGTGGGACCTGGAGGCATTTCCACCCTGGAACAGGTGGGATGAGGCGTTGTGGTGCCAGGGTCTGAATGTGTGTGTTTTAACCATCCATTTTTGATCATCATGACAAATGAAACATTTATGTCACGTGTCTCGTTCTTTATTTTCCGAGGCTGTCCTCCGGGTGACTGATAGAATGTTCTGGAAATTCGGTGTCTGCTCATTAGATGGCACATACCACCTTTGCTTTTTTAGTTTTGCCATCAGATCACCTGAGATTCTAGGAGAGGTGGTTTGAGTCACGTCAGCCTTTGGCATCCCTGAAAGGTGTGCACTGCTTTTTTGGGCTCCCTTTGTGCACTTTCCATTATGAATGAACACTGAAACGATGAGAGGAGAGATCTAATTATCTTTTCTATCAACCACATTTTAATATGATCCCCAAGATACATAATTAGAAGAAAGTTTTCACCTTTGGGGCTTGGGATTCTAGGGTTAGAAAAAGTGAATGTGTATCTTGTAAAAGTTGGAGCAGGCCATTTGAAATCCATCTCCACCGGGACACTGAGCCATGCTGGGGAAGAGGCCTACCCCAACCCCTAATAGGAACTGGCTGAATACCTTTCAGAAGCAGAATCCCTAGGGGGTGTCCCCACTCTGCCCCAAGCACTGTGTAGTTTTGTAGACCATTGGAAATAAATCTTTTGGTATTGTCATTAATTTTTTTCATAAATGGTATGCGATTTTAACTTTATTTTAGGATGGGATAACAGGGAGAATCACACATAATAATTGTTGTTACGTGCCGTTGAGTCGCTTGCGACTCATAGCGACCCTATGTACAACAGCCCTAAACTCTGCTCTGTCCTGTGACCAATCGCATTGTCTCTGACACTCCCATCCCGATTATCCCAGTCACTGAATCAATACACTTCATAGAGGGTCTTCCCCTCCTGTGCTGTCCCTTCACCCTCCCAAGCATGATGTCCTTCTCCAAGGACTGGTCTCTCCTCACAACATGTCCAAAGTATGTTAGACAGAGCCTCAGAATACACATAATAATAGTCATATAATAATAGCAGTACCAATACTTAAGAGTTCTTGGGTGGTATAAATGAGGATTTAACTACTATTGAAAAGCTGACCATTTGAATCTATGCAGTGTCACCTTGAAACAGTTCTTACTGATTTGCTTCTGAAAGGTCAGATCCTTAAAAACCTTGGAACCGTTGTACTGCCCACACATGGGATCACTATGAATCTCAACTCAACATCTAATAACAACATTTAAGTGGTAATTACTAGCTGCCTGGAAATTTTCTAAATATTATCTCCTTTAATTCCTTCAATAACCCTATGAAGTATGTAATTTACATGTTGCAAACAAGGACACTGAGGCACAAAATGTTTAAATGATTTGCTCAAGGTCCTACAGGTAAGAAGTGGAATGACCTGGATATGCATGCCCGCTGTTTGCTTCCACAGTTCATACTCTGAATAATTGTATTCCTTCTTGACTTGGAAGCAGTCACAAGATGTGAGTCCCAGTGCGTTGTTTCTCAAAATGCAAGTGGTTTGATCAATGCAATGGTCCTAGCCATTTTTTTCCTGATTTTTGGGTTTTGTTTGTTTTTAATAGAACAAAAAAAATCAAAGCATAGTGCTGGTAGTAATGAAGGTATTACTTATATTTGTGTATGAGGTATGTTTTAGGACAATATAAGATGTTTTTCTTCTTGGGGGTTGTAGTCAAAACTCTTTGCAAAGTGCTGCTCTAGAACAAGGATAGAAGCCAGAGCCTGGCCTCCAGGTTGTACCCTGGAGACCTGAGAAAATAAGGACCAGAGGGTGAAGAGCTGGCTTCTCAGCAAAAGGGAATCCGTGGCTTAAAGGATGTATTCTCACAAATTTATCCCATCAGAACCTCAATCCTCCCACTGAGGACTAGGGAGGAAGCTCTAGTTGCACCACTATTTCACTAAATGATTGCACTTTCATTCATTCCCTGACAAACCCAGACAGTGTTGTTTTATGTCTCCATACCTTTGCACAGCAGTTTCCTCTGCTTGACTTAGTCTCTCCTGTCTATAGAGCAGAACCGTCGTTAATTCATTAAACTCAGTGGAGAAATTAAGTTCCCTAATGCCATCAGTTTGGGAGAGTGGAAGGACAGCCCAGGAGAGGAAGACCCTCGACGAGATGGATCAATTCAGTGATTGGGGTAATGGTGATGGGTGTGGCAGAGACAGGTTGGCACAGGATAGAGCAGGCTTTAGGGCTCTTGTATGTAGGGTTGTTATGAGTCGCCAGTCACAGGCAACTCAACGGCACATAACAACAATGCCATCAGTACTTCAGTTCTTATATCCTTTGATTACTGGATCTGTACATATCTCTCTCCTCTTCTCGATTTGAAGTTCCTTGAAAAGACAAATCAGTTTAAAGAATCTTTTGAGTTCCTGGCAGTGGTTGCTATATAAGTTTCATATTGAATGGAATTAGGAACAACAATTTGATTGGAAAAAAGTTGAGGGGCATCTTTCGAATCTTCATATGTACAGTACCTTATATAAGACTGAGAAAATGTTATCAACTGCACATATGGTGAAATAGAAGATTGTGGTAAAGATTAAGCAGCAGAGTAAAATCCCTTCCAAGACCTTCGCATCCCTCCATGGCACTAATCACCAGGGCCTTAAGCTGAAAACTGAAGATTATGTGCTCAGCATGGGGTCAGCTTGCACTTTCCTCCAGCCTCTCCCCACTCCTTTCCTGTTTCTCCAAGATCCTGCATTAAAGGAGTTTACAAACCAATTGGAACACACATAAAACTAATAAGGCAATGGTTCCTAAGTTTTCAGTTTATATCATAGCCCCTTTGGGAACTTATTTTTTTGGGGGAGAACTTATTAAAATGTAGATCTTTTTGCCTTTGGGACCAGGTTTACTGAAATATCTTTTGACCATGTTGACCCACAACAGATATTTTAACAAGCCATTTCCCAGATTTTAAACAGCCAGTCATTGACCATGGTATGAGAAGTTCTGTACAGTTAACAACAGAACCACACAGTATCTCCAAAAACAAAAAGTAGCTCCAGGAACGGCTATAGATGCTGTCAACCTAAATCCTTAGAGAAGCATGAATAGAGTACTTGATGGAGCCTTTAACAATGAGCAGACAGATTGTAAGGGAAGAGGCAGAGGCAAGAGAACAGGGCTCCAGATATGGATGTTGGAGTCCTGAGTTTTGGTGTAGCTACAGGAGTGCAAGAATTCATAGAAGAATGTATGAAGAAGTGGAGCCCTGTGACTGCTTTCTCTGAGGCCTGGTAAACTGAGGAACTGCAGCCCCTGAGGGGAGAGGCATAGTTTTTATTTTTGTTTTTTAAATTTTATTTATTGTGAAAAAATGTATGGGGATACAAGGGAGTGAGGGTTGGGGGCAGATGGGTGAGGAGGGGCATGGATAAAATTGCAGGGCTGCACAATTTGGTGGGTGGGAGGAGTGTTGTTGTTGTTATGTGCCTTCAAGTCACTTTGGACTCATAACGACCCTATATTCAACAGCCCTAAACTCTGCTCTGTTCTGTGCCAATCACACTGTCTCTGACACTCCCATCCCGATTATCCCAGTCACTGAATCAATCCACCTCATAGAGGGCCTTCCTCTCCTGCGCTGTCCCTCCACCCTCCCAAGCATGATGTCTTTCTCCAAGGACCTGTCTCTCCTCACAACATGTCCAAAATATGTTAGACGGAGCCTCAGAATCCTTGCCTCCAAGGAGTCACCCGGTTTAACCCTTTCCAGGACAAATCTGTTTGTTTTCCTAGCAGTCCATGGTATTCTCAATACTCTTCTCCAACACCACAGCTCAAAGGCATCAATTCCCCTTCTATCCTCCTTGGTCATTGTCCCACTCTCTGATGCATAACAAGTGATTACGAAGACCATAGCCTGTATCAGATGCACCTTAGTCTCCAGAGAGACACCATTGCTCTTCAGTACTTTGGAGAGGTCCCTAACAGCAGACTTTCCCATGGCAATGCGCCTTTTAATTTCCTGGCTGCTGGTGCCAAGACTGTTGACTGTGGAGCCAAGCAAACTAAAGCTGTGTACAATCTCAATCTCTTCACCATCCATTCTGATGCTGCCAATTGGTCCAGTGGTGAGAATCTTTGTGTTCTTGACATTGAGCCTCAATCCATATTGGAGGCTGCAGTCCTTGACCCTCTGCAGCAGGTGCTTCAGGTCCTCTTCAGTTTCAGCAAGCAGGGTTGTGTCATCTGCATAATGGAGATTGTTGATAAATCGTCCACCAATCTTGACCCCACATTTCTCCTCATAGAGCCCAGCCTCCCGGATAATCTGTTCTGCATATAGGTTGAAAAGGTATGGAGATAGGATGCATCCCTGGCATATGCCCCTCCCAATTTTGAACCATGCAGTCTTCCCTTGCTCTGTTCTGACTACTGCCTCCTGGTCCAAGTATAGGTTTTGCCTTAGGACAATCAAGTGTTCTGGGATTCCCATTCTTCTCAGAGTCAGCCATAGTTTGTTATGCTCCACATAGTCAAATGCCTTTGCATAGTCAATGAAACACAGATAGACATGGTGGGAGGAGTAGGCAAAGGAAATGAGAAAGATCCAGTGGGGGCCAGAAGAGACAGGGTAATGCTGAGCATAGTTCAATGGTGATGATTTTTTTTAAACAAAGAAATAGTCTTATTCACTTGTGAATTTCTCATTTGGAAATGGGGCACAGACTCTCTGGTTTCTTCATGCTGAACAGGGGCATTGATGTGAAGGGGAAAGGGAGCACACTTTATCACCTTACTGGTGGTCCTGGGTTGAGCTGTATGCCTTCTTGTTCTGTTAGAAGATATTTTCCTGATGTTTACTGCCCTCTGGATTGCAAAGTGTTTGCCAAGGTCGGTTCAGTGGGGATCGCTGGCTGAGCCCTGAAGCTCCATCCTCCTTCACTTCCTTAGCTGGCATTTATTTCCCTTTTGTCTCTGGAACTGGGTTCATGTTTCAGGTCTGGAGTAAAACTCAGTGTTAAGGTTACCTATAGGAAAAGTAGCAAACCTATAGAGAACAAACTTATGAGTTACAAATGGAATGGCTTTGGAGGTGTTACTTACACGTGCACTGGGGGAGAAGGTGGAGGAAAGTGGCCTAGACAAAATTTTTGTGTACCCTAAGCAGTTTTCCCCAGCAACCTGAAGGTTTTTCCCAGGGGTCAGACAGCACACCCCGAGGGTCGGATGGCACACTCTAAGGGCTGAATGGTATGGAGAGGCATAGTTTTAAGTTCTGAGACCCTTAACTAGTGATTTTCAGTGGAAGTAGACGTGCTGCTAAGAGGACATTTTGGTTTATGGCAGCAATCTGTAAAATGCAAGGAGAGGGCACAGTGCTTGCACTGAGTGGGTGGAGGTCAAGGATGTTGAGTGTCTGTGGGAAAAACAAATGCCTTACATCATGTTCAATTTTCTAAGGTCGATTTCACACCTGTTTATGATTATCCAGGCCTAGACCCTAACTCAATTTTACATATAAGCAAGCTTTTTACCACCTAATTTATGTATGCTGAAGTTTTCAGGAATGCAACTGATCAGCTCTGTACAGTCTTTTCTCTGACTTGGATCATCTTTCTGTGAACTCTCACTGACTCTGTGGTCTTCTTTCCCTTCATTTCTTCTCAGTCCTTTACGTTAGCCCTTACCACTTACTCATCCTCTTTCCTCAGTGCAAAGAATAGTTTCGATCAAGGACAAGATTATTCAATAAAGGGAAACATGAGCTTGGTTATGTTTACCACAGCTTCCATTTAGTCACAAATATGGATTAATGAGGACCAGAGATCATTGTTGTATTATTAACAGTATACTATTACACAGAAGATAAGAGTAGCAAAATGAAAATGAATGTATAAAGTTGTTACACAATAGGTAAAGTATAATAATGTTTAAATATAGGCTAGTATTAGTTAAATATCACTATCATAAATTCATAAGCAGCAATTAAAGCAACATCAACAATGCTACAACAGCAAAATAAGAAAGTATAGCTGATAATCCAGTAGTGAAGGTAAATTTGAGTAACAATAATAATACCCAGGTCAAAAGATGAAAAAAAGAGTAAATGGGACAAATAGAAACAAATATCAAGATGTCCTATTTAAAGCTAGTGATATTGCTAATGAAATTGTTCTCAGCACTCTAATTAAAAGACTTGGAGTGTCATGTTTGGTTAAAAAAAGTCTTAGCAGATGCTGTGCACAAGGAACTAATTTTAAATAGAAAAATAGGTTGAAATACAAAGAAAGGATGAGGAAAAGTACATTATGCAAACAGTACTCAAATGGAAGCTAGAGTGGATGTATTCACACTAAAGTAGATTTTAAATGAAGAAGGATACTGGGAATCAAAAGGGATAATTCCTAATAATAAAGAAATTAAGTCATTCAAAGAACATAGTGGTTCTACATGTGTGTGCACTCAGTAGCAAAGCTTCAAAATATATGTCACAAAACCTGATGAAAATGAAAGAATAGTTGACCATTAGCATATATAATCAGAATATATATTCTGTTTTAAGTCAACATTGGATATTCATTAATGTGGAACATATTCAGGGCCATGACAACGTGTCAATAAATTTAAGAGACTGAATATAAAACAATCATTTTTCTGATCATGTTTTGTAATTAAAGAAAAGCCAGCATGACAAATTCATGTAGGAAGAAGCATAACAAAGCTAGAAAACCTACACATTATTTGAAACCAAGTAGTACACTACTGAATAGGCCATGAGTCACTGTAAGTAGAGCTCGACTCAACGCACTCAACAACAACCACATACGTAATGTCATTTTGACACTTCAACATCCTTTGTATATACAATTCAGTAAGATAATGTTGATCTCATTATGCAATCATCACGATGTCTAAATTGCAAATTTTCATAACACTCTTACAGAAACGCGTTGTTTCCATGAGCAATACTTCCCCTTTCCCCCCTCCTTCCTATCCAGCCTGACTAACCACTAAGCAAACTTGGTTTGTTCAGCCTATTCTAGATATTTCATGTAAGTGGAAACACATGGTATCTTTTGGTGACTGACTAATTTTGCTCAGTATATTTTCAGTATTCCTTCATGTTGTAGCATGTGTTGGTACTTGACTCATTTTTATGACTGCTTTATAGTCTATAGTATGTATGTAACCACATTTTGGTTATCTGTTTACCTGTCAATAGGCATCTCTTGGCTCTATGAAAAATGCTGTAATAGAAATTGCTTACATGTAGCATCACTTCCCAAAATATATATTTTGATCTGGCTTCAAATGGAAGAGAATATTGTTGATGGGAATCCTCCTCCTACTTGGAACAATATTGATGCCTAATCAAAAATTCCCAGGGATTCTGACTTCTGCAGCATGGATCTGTTAAATATCTGAGAGACAGCAGCCATAGCAGAGAAGTGAGGGTCATGAGCTTATTTATTGCTAAATCACGAATTACCCTAGAAACATCCAAGTCTTATGTTAGGATCACTAGGCAGGCTGCAAAATAGCAGGAGGGGGCATTCGTTCTTCTAGTTCCTACAGCTCCACTGTGAAGTACAAGTCGTTTCCAGCTTCTGCTCTGACAACTCCATTCTAAGTCAGTTCTAAGCCAAACCTCTTTCTCAGTCTCTTATTATTTTTGCCTTTTTTTGTTTGTGAACATCTCTGAGTAAACATCTGAAAATTATATCATCAACAGATGACATGCTGCAACATTGCATGTCGTTGTTGGTGTGTAATAAGGAACCGACCCATAGCTGACCCTCTGGGGGTTTTCAGAGGCAGTTAATCTCGTGGGAGGAGCTTGTGCGGCCTTCTCTCATGGAGCAGCTGGGGGTCTCAAACCGTGAGCCTTCAAGATTGCAGCGCAGCTTCTTACCAGAGCTCCCTTTTACTAAATATTATTAAATAACATGTACAAAACAACCAAAGAAAAATCAGTTTGTTGTAAGTGAAATAATACGTGATGTCAGAGATTATCTGTCTTCTGTTTTCTTTCTCTTTCTTGATTGTAAGCAAATGTCTCTATTTTTAACATTAGGTATGCTTTTATACCACAAAGGCATTGTTATTGTTGTACCATCATGTCAGGTCCAACTTAGTGACCCCATGCACAATAGAATGAAGCATTGCCTGATCTTGTACCATCCTCACAATTAGGGCTATGCTTAAGTTCACTGATGCCTGAGGGGTGGCTTGTGGTTTCACTGGATGGCAATGAATTTAGAAAGAACATCAATGGAAAATGAGAATAAGGTATGAGGAAGAGGCATTTGGATGGACTTCTCCGATGGGTCAAAGAATGGAAAATATTTGTGTTATGTGAATGCACACAGACGATTTTGATTATCAAGTAACTACCAATCAACCTTTCTTCCCCTCAGCTAATTTTGTAGCTAGGGAGCTCTGGTGGCCTGGTGTTAAGGAGTTATGCTGCCAACTCAAAGGCACACAGTTCTAATCCACCAGCTGCTCTGTGAGAGAAAGATGGGCAATTTACTGCCTCTGAAAACTCACTGGAGAGTCAGTTGTGGATTGGTTCTGACTTTATGGTACATAACAAGATTAACAATATAACAGAACAGAATAGCTATGAACAGAATAGCTATGAATAGCTCATGAACAGAATAGCTATGGTAATAGGGATGGAGCTTATGTAAGGCCTCAGAGACTTGAACTTCTAGTCAAGGTGACTTTATTACAACCATCACAGAGTGCTCAATCTGCCAGCAGCTAAAACCCCTGGATGAGATGGATTGACACAGTGATTAGGGGTGTGGAAGTAGGTGTGTCAGAGACAGTGAGATTGGCACAAGATAGGGCAGGGTTCAGAGCTATTGTGCATAGGCTGCTATGAGCTCAAGGTGACTCAATGACACATAAAAACAAGAGGATTATAGATATAAATAAAAGAAGGACCCTACCATTTTATATCTACTGAAGACTCAGATACCAAGTAAGACAAGAATTGATAGAACCTATTGTTATTGTTTGAGGAGGCAGAGAGAAATGACTCACTGTCTCAATGAGGAGGATAATTGAGTTGAACTTTGGCTTGGTGGGCAACAGTTGCAGTGGCAACCAGAAGACACGTGTTCAAATCTACCAGTTGTTTTGCAGGAGAAAGGTGGGCATTCTCCTCTCAAGTAATTTATTACCTCTGAAAACCTGCTAGAGAGTCAGCTATAATCTCCTGTAAGTCAGGTCCAACTCAATGATATACAACAACAACAACAACATCAACAGGGGTAGGCTATCATAAATGCAGACATGGAGTTTAGGAAGAGGGCACTTTTTAAAGTTTGCTGTAGGTTTTATTTTTTCTTATGTAAAGTTTACCCTTGGAGGGATATTAACATAGTAGGAATTTTTTTTAAGAAAAATTTTATTTTATACTGATTTGTTTACAAAGTTTATATACATTGTTTTTCACACTGGATCCTTCCCATTTCTTTTACTCACCTCTCCCTCTACCCATCACATTGTGCAACCTTGTGATTACCCCCCTACCTATCTTCACCCCTCTGTGCTCCTGGCCCTTGGATCCTCACACATGTTTTATTAATTATCTTTCTACAATAATGTTCTTATTTGTCTTGTTCAATATTTGTCCTTATGGGACAGTTATTTCACTCAGCTTAATGCTTTCCAGTCCCTGCCAAGTTAGGTAATAATTTTAAAAATCATGGTTCCTGCATGCTGCATAGTATTCTGTCATGTGAATGAACCACAATTTCTCAATCCATTCGATTGTGGCTGGACATTTGGGCAGTTTCTATATTCTGGAGATGATGAATAACATTGCTATGAACATTGGTGTACAAGTCTCTGGTTGTGTCTCAGTTTTCCTTTTTTGGGAGGTATATTCCAAGCAGTGGAATAGCCAGGTCATATGGAATTTCTAGATTCAGCTTTCTGAGGAAATTCCAAATTGTCTTCCTTATAGGTTGTCCCATTTTACAATCCCACCAACAATGTATAAGAATTCCTTTCTTGTAGTTCCCCAGCGGTCCCGTGGATCTGTCTCTTGCTTCAACAGTGTTTGGACGGAACAGACCCGGCGACTTCCCCCCTTCCAACCTCCGACTACCCTCCAACGTCACCTCCAGGCGTAACCTCGGGACCATCTCAACCATCTCCTATTTTCGGGACCAGCTAACACCTTTTTTTTTGTTAGCCCCCAAACCTCGACCAACTATGAGCTCTCAGATCCGTCAAAATCATTCCGCTGAAGCAGAAGCTGGCGTCAACAGTCTGGTCAACCTGCACCTGCGGGCCTCTTACACCTACCTCTCTCTGGGTTTTTAGTTTGACCGCGATGATGTGGCCTTGGAAGGCGTGGGGCACTTCTTCCGCGAGTTGGCGAGTGAGAAGGGCGAGGGTGCTGAGCGGCTCTCAAAGCTGCAAAACCAGCACGGCGGGCGAGTCCTCTTGCAAGATATCCAGAAGCCATCCCAGGATGAGTGGGGTAAAACCCTGGACGCTATGCAGGCAGCGCTGGCCTTGGAGAAGAACCTAAAACAGGCCCTTCTGGATCTGCACGCCGTGGGTTCCGCCCCCACTGACCCCCATCTCTGTGACTTTCTGGAGAACCACTTCCTGGACGAGGAAGTGAAACTGCTGAAGAAGATGGGTGACCATCTGACCAACATTAGAAGACTGGGCGGCCCCCAGGCTGGGCTGGGCGAGTATCTCTTTGAGCGTCTCACCCTCAAGCAGGACTAGGGGTCTGCGGGGACTTGCAGGGGGTAACCTCTGTGTCCCCCTGCCAACAGCAGCACGCTTCTCTGTCCCACCCTGATGTAGAATCTTATCCACCCAGAAGCCCTTCGCCCAAGCCTTGGACCAAATGAAACAATAAAGCTTTTTGCAACAGCTAAAAAACAAAACAAAACAAAACAGAATTCCTTTCTTGCCACATTCTCTCCAACATTTATTACTTGCTGTCCTGTTAAACTCTGCCTCTGTTACTGGGGTGAGATGATATCATTTGTGGTTTTGACTTGCATATGGGGAGAGGGCATTTTAAGGTGGGTGCAGTATGGACAAAGGCATTAGTATAAACAACTTCCATAAAATATTTTGTGAAAGACTATTATGTTCAGAGAACACTACATTTCCCGGAATAAACAGAACATCATGTGCAATGGAATTGGTAGAAGATAATTTTGAAATGATTAGGCTATTGGGAAGGGTCTTGAATGCTAAACTTTGGGTTTGGGCTTACTCTGCAGGAAATTTAAAAATCATCAAACAATCTGTAAAGACAAGGAATCTGTTCAATGCTTCCATGTTATGGTCACAGTTTCATATTCAGACCATCACAGTCTGTTGCCAAAGAAAACAAAAGCAAAACATTCCCTATGGAAATGTATAGCAGTGTTCTCCATTACACTCCACACTCAAAGACGTTTTTAGGTAAGAGAGAAGGGGAATGGGAGGGAGAAAGAGGGAGAGATACTAAGAATGAAAGGACAGAACAGCAGAGGGAGGACAGGACAGCAAAGGGAGAAGAACAATTTAGGAAAGGAGACAGAGAAAATGTATATGTATGTCTGTATGTATGTATGCATGTTTAATAGAAGTTCCAGATGGTAGATAACAGAGTAAAGCTGGAAGCCTGCATATCAGGAAAGATTGCAAAAGAATGTAAGGAAAAGTCAAGATGACTTTTGAAAAGTTTAATTAATACTGTGGAATATTTCCACCTTAGGGAAGGAGAAAACATAATTTATTTGTAATGAGATCTTCACACTCAATATATTTGTAATGAGATCATCACACTTTTTTTTGCCTATTTTATGTTGTTTCTCTGTGGGTTAATTGTAATAGATGTTAAAGCATTTTTCTATTGAGTTTCTGCAGATTTTCTATGTGGGCTTTATTTAATGCTAAATTTATTCTTTATAAATACCAAAAGAAAATGTCATAATATTAAAATTGCATTACATACTTGGGACAGGAAAAAAGAAAAACAAAGTGCTTACCATGCTTATCTATGACATGGCTGGCCCTTAACCTATTTGTTGTTGTTGTTATGTGCCGTTGAGTCACTTGCGATAACTCATAGTGACCATATATACAACAGCCCTAAATCCTGCTCTATCCTGTGCCAATCTTATTGTCTCCGACACACCAGTCTTCATTATCCCAGTCGCTGAATCAATCCGTCTCATTGAGGGTCCTCCTCTCCTGGGCTGTCCCTCCAGCCTCCCAAGCATGATCCCACCTTATAACATGTCCAAAGTATGTCAGACAAAGCTCAGAATCCTTGCCTCCAAGGAGCAGCATGGCTTCACCCTCTCCAGGACAAACTTGCTTGTTCTTCTTGCAGTCCATGGTATATTTAATACTCTTCTCCAGAGCCACAGCTCAAAGGCATCAACTCTCCTTCTATCATCCCTAGTCATTGTCCAGCTTTCTGATGCGTAACAAGCAATTGGAAAGACCATGGCCTGTATCAGGTGCACCTTAGTCTCCAGACTGACACTATTGTTCTTTAGTACTCTGGAGAGATCTCTGACAGCAGACTTTCACATTGCAATTCATCTTTTAATTTCCTAGGTGCCGGTACCATGAGTGTTATTAAATCTTCCTAAGAACTATGCACTTAACAAAAACAACAACAACATCAGATGCTTTCCCCAGGAGACTGGGGGAAGCAGTCCTACTCTGAAAGGTGGGCTCTCTTGTTTTGGTTGAGGGTCAAGTGGAATGATTGGCTCTTTTGATTTAAGCCTCTTGTTTGGAGTGAAAACCACCTCCTGACGGGCCTTTGTATTCAAAAGTTATTTGGGCCCTTGAGCCTAGTGTAATTAGAATTTAGAGGAACATTCTTCTCAGTGGTGCAGCACTGGTCTGTCAGTTTGCTGTAATGAAGTAACCTGGAGTGGCTGTGATGTTAATCTCTGTGCCATTGGGGTACAGAATGCCATAATGGTTACCCAGGGTGGACAGTGTTTGGTGGAGCTCCCAGATTAAGACATGTTTGGAAGCAGGAGTGGCATCCATTTCCTAAACAACATGTTTCTGGAAACTATGAACTTTGAGAAACAACAATAGTTATCGAAAGATGTCAGGTCTTTTGTTCATAGGGTTGCTTGACTTGATGGCAATCAACAACAACAAAGACCTAGGGAGCATTGGTGGTTAGAGTAAGTTGTTCTGCAATCCCAAAGGCATGTGGCTTGAATCCACCAGCTGCTCTATGAGAGAAAGAGGGACAATCTTCTCCCATGCAATTTGCTGCCTCTGAAAACCCACTGGAAGCTCAGCTATGGGTTGCTTCCAACTTATTGATGAACAACAAAAAGAGTAAGAATTCACTGCAGATTTGTAGGGATGGGGTGGGGTGGAGTCAACTGCTGTGCCCCTAACTCTGACTCAAAGTGACTCCTTGTATGTCCGAATAGAATTGTGCTGTAGAGGGTTTTCAGTGGCTGACTTCTCAGAAGTAATCACTGGGCCCTTCTTCGAAGATGTCTCTGAGAGTACTCAAATCTCCAGTCTTTCTATAAGAAGCTGAGGGTAGCACGTTATCTGTACCACCCACAGGCTCTGAGACTCCAGTAACTGTATGGTGGAAACATTGTTGTCCACAATATACCGAGGGAGCTGAGGGTCTCAGGAATTGAAAAGAGTGATTAATTTCTGAGTGACAGAACCAGGATTTTGAATTATAGTTAGTGTGATTTCAGGGTCTATATTCTTTCCAAAAAAACTCCAAGAATCTTTTAGCACGGCTTCTCATAGGCTGAAAGAACTAAGGCTAATTCTATATCCTTGATGCTTCCAAGAACCTTAAAATGAGGCATACTAATCATTGCAGGCCAAGTTTCTCATGGGAAGGAAACATACATACATCTTTTCTTGCTGGCACTTATTTGGATCCCTTGAATCTGTGCAGAAAAGAATATTCTGAAATAATTTGAAATATCATAACTCTTTAAAACAGGAGAAGTAATGAAACAATTTCAAGCCATTTTAAATCTTTAAAACATTTCACATATAAACCAAAAGCTTCAATAAAAGGTTAGAAGTATAAGGCCTCTGATCATATGGGAAACTTTAAGACTATGGTAATGCAGCACAACAAGATAAAGGTAAATAATCCAACAGAAAAATGGACACAGGATATGAACAGACACTTCAGCAAAGAAGACATTCAGATGACTAACAAGCACATGAAGAAATGTTAAAAATCCCTAGCTCTAAGAGAGATGCAAATTAAAACAAGTATGAGATATCATCTCACCCCAGTCAGAATAGCAAAATTTAACGGAACAGCAAACAAGAAATGCTGGCGAGGTTGTGGAGAAACTGGAACTCTTATTCACTATTGGTGGGAGTGTAGAATGGTGCAATCACTGTGGAAGGCAGTATAGTGCTTTCTCAAAAAGTTGCAAATAGAGATACCATTTGACCCAGCAATTCCACTCCTGGGAATATACCCCAAAGAGACCATAACTGACATCCAAGCAGATATATGCACACCCATGTTTATTGCAGCTTTCTTCTCAATAGCAAGG
>NW_006399788.1:14418194-14420578 GCF_000299155.1 Elephantulus edwardii | reverse complement strand
TACTAGGGGGGAGGGTTGGGAGGGGAGAAAAGTGCAACAATGAACGAATGGAAACCCAAAGTCTCTGTAAATTTTCATTTAAATTAAGAATAATTTTTTTTAAAAAAAGATATGATGTTGGGAAGGGTGGAGGGTTGGCAAAGGAGAGGAAGAACCTCAGTCAGGTGGATTGATACAGTGACTGCTGGAATGGGCTTTGATATGTTAGGAAGTGTGAGAATGGCACAGGATAGAACAGGGTTCAGATCTTCTGTTCATAAGGTCGCTATAAGTCATGCTCAACTCGATGGCACACAACAACAACAACGACAACTGGGTAAGGAGTTGCTAACAATCCACCAGTTGCTTCTACGGAGAAAGATGGGTAATCTGCTACCATGTAATTTACACCCTCTGAAAAACCCTTGGAGGATCAGCTATGAGTCAGCTCAGACAAAACAGCAATTAGTGTTTTGTTGCTGTATAGTGATGTTAACTTAATAACTTATCTAAGGTGGAATTAAAACAAGCTTGGAAGCAGGATTGGCATCCACTTCAGAAATAACTTGCCTCTGAAAACTCTATGAACTTGGAGAAATGATGAAAATTAAACAAGTGTTCAGGTCTTTTGTTCATAGGGTCACTATATGAGTCATCTATGACTCGATGGGACTTAACAACAACGAAAAGGTGGAATTTTCTAGATGTTTATTTGTAATATTGCTATTGTTTCCTTACACATGATTCACTAGAAGGGAGTTAAGTCTAGCCCCCACACAGGTAGAAATATCTAGAATTTAGGATATACTTAAAACCACAGTAATTAAGTGCTTTGTGACTTTGTATATGTCAAGTTTCTCCTTCAATTTCCTCTCACTACTTTTAGCATTTGCTTTTGAATCTTGTCCACAATAATATTACTAGAAGGAGGTACCAATGCTTTTCTATTTGTATGTGAAAGTTTCTAATTATACATCATTTTTAATTTTACATTTTCAATGATGTATTGCAAATACCTTTTATTTTTTTTAGTATTTTTCAATTACTTATCTTTTAAAAATTATAGAGCAATTAAGACCATCTATTTTGATTAAGCTAATAGAGTTGTTTTAGAAAGAATTTTTCCATTTCTTCTAAGATGTCAAATTGATCTATTTTCTTTTTAATACTTGTTAAAAAAATAAAAGGAAGCAAAAAGAAATCCTTATTGTTGTCAAAATGGAACTGATTCATAGCTGATAGTTGAACCCTGTGTGATTTTCAGAGACTTTATGACACAAGAGAGGAAATCTTTCTTATGTGGACACACTGGTGAATTTGAACCATGAGAGAAGCGTCACTTTGAAGCAGGACACCTTCGTGTGGATTATTCCACTAGAGTTTCCTTTAAAATTTGTAGAGTCTGTAGTTTTCTGTCTTATTCATACTAGTGGTTTTTTTTTTGCCCTCTTCTGTTTGCCCAGAAATTTATCAGCCTTACTAATATAAAATAATCAGCTATTGATTTTTCCTTACTATTTTAATATCTTCTGCTTAATTTATTGGAAGCTCTGATGGTCTAGTGGTACCAACATAAAAGCACACAGTTTGATTCTGCCAGTCTCTCTGTGGGAGAAAGATGGGCAGTCTCCTCCCATGTGATGTATAGCCTCTGAGAACCCACTGAAGGATTAGTTATAAGTCAATGCTGACCTGTCAGTCTGTAACAACAATTACAGCATTTCATTTATTAACATGCTGGACATTATTATTTCCTCTCTTTCACTTTCTTTGATTTTATTGTCTCTTTCTATCCCCCTCCTCCCCAGTTTCTTCAGGTGGAAACTAAAGTTTTCAAAAGAGAAATATTTTCTATATTTTCTTCTTGAATTATTACTTTCAGAGTCTTCTACAGATCACATAATTTTCACTCAGTTGATAATACTTAATGAATGGATATATTCTCTCTTATCGAAGTAAGCCATAGCTTTTCTAAAACTAATTTCATTTGCTGTTTTGCTTTGTTCTTTGATTTTAAGTATTTTTTTTTTTTAGCATTATTTTATATATTATTGTTTGAGGCTGGAAGGTAAATCTTGTTATTGTTACTGTTATTTTCTTTCTAGATCAGTTTGACTAGGTGAAGCTGTGAGAACAGATACCTGGTAGACTGGTCTAGTCTGGGGAAATAGCCAAGGTTTTTTAGGCTGGCTTTATCACATCTGTCCTGATACTACTGCTCACCTTTCATCGTGCTGTGGTGGTCCAATGGTGAGCTGAGGAAGGGTGGGGCTTAAGTAGTGAAGGATCATGAAGAGTTGTGTTGGGGAAGGAAGTTTCTCAGGATCCAGGAGAGACTTGATTTAAAAAGCACACTCTGAAGGTAAATTTTTTTTAAATTTATTATTAATTTCAATGAAAATTTA
>NW_006399788.1:14417297-14417849 GCF_000299155.1 Elephantulus edwardii | reverse complement strand
CTTCTCTATCCGTTTGTTTGTTGATGGGCACTTGGGTTGTTTCGAACTCCCTGCTATTGAGAAGAAAGCCACAATAAACATGGGTGTGCATATATCTGCTTGGATGCCAGTTATGGTCTCTTTGGGGTATATTCCCAGGAGTGGAATTGCTGGGTCAAATGGTATCTCTATTTGCAACTTTTTGAGAAAGCACTATACCGCCTTCCACAGTGGTTGCACCTAAAGGTAAATTTGTATCATGAAATACCTGTATTTTGTGTGACTCTTCAGTAACAAAGTTATCCTAAAATTTCTTTTTGTTTTATTCTAAATTCTCTGACGTCTCTTAAGTGTTATTAGCTCTGCAACAAGGGTCTTTAAGATTTGTAGTATTTCCAGTTAAGGGTCTAGGTGCAAAAACCCCAAATCCACTGCTGTCAGGTTCATTTTGATGCATCATGTTCTGTATAACGCAGATTATTGGTGAGTCTTCCTCCAATCCTAACGCCACGTTTCCCTTCATAGAGACCAGCCTTCCAGATAATCTGTTCTGCATATAGATTGAAATGATAC
>NW_006399788.1:14410425-14414702 GCF_000299155.1 Elephantulus edwardii | reverse complement strand
AGTGACCTAATTTCTCCTTCATATTTGATGGACAGCTTTTCTGGGTACAGGATCTGTGGTTGGAAATTGGTTTTCTCCCCCCAACTTTCTGTATATGTTATCCCATTGTCTTCTGGCTTGCCTGGTTTCTGTTTGGAAATCAGAACTTATTCTAATTGCTTTTCCTTTATAGGTGTCTCTTTGTTTTTCTCATGCTGCTTTTAGTATTCTGTCTTTATGTTTTATTTTGGAGAATTTGACTATGTTATGTCTTGATGGGTTTCTTTTTGGGTCTAGTCTATTTGGTGTTCACTGAGCTTCTTGACTGTGAATTTCTCCATTCTTAATACCAGAGAAGTTTTCTTCTAGTAGTTCTTCCACAATTTTCTCAGTGATTTCCCTTTCCTCATATTCTGGAATTCTAGTCATATATATGTTATTCTTTTTGGTATCATCCCACATGATTAAAACATTTTTTCACTTTCTTTATGTATCATCTTTTAATTTTCTTCTAGTATGTTTCCAATGAGGCTCTTTTCCTCCAGCTCACTGACTCTCTCTTCTATGCTATTCTACTTTCTGTCCCTCCAATATGTCGGACACTTCTGTCATTTCAATCTTAATATTCTGTATTGAATTTTCATGCTTTACTGTTAGTACCAGGACTGTGCTGGCTGTATCCTGTCTACCTTGCAATGATTTTTTAAGTTCTTGTACCTCTTTATCTATAGTTTCCTTTCTTTCATCCTTTGCATTTTCTTCCTTAGTTGTTCAAGTTCCTCCTCATTGATATATTTCTTCTGGTTCCCTATCTCTGGAGTTTTGTTTTCTTAACGGCTTCCTGTTTTTTCCATCATTTACACCTTCTTCTATGGTGTTCAAAGGATTCCACATCAACATATTTCTTCTGGTTCTCTGTGTCTGAGGTATTCATTGAGTCTACAATATGCTCTGCTTTTTTAAGGAGAAATAGAATTTTGTTTTTTCCATAATGTTTGAGACTGCCTGCTGTTTTCTTGACATTATATGAATCTTTTCTTGGTAGATGTTCTGCTGTTATACTTGTGTAATATCTCAGGGGAGGGGAATGTTCTCTCAAGTACCTGTAGAGAGTCCAAAGCAGGGTGAGTATTGTCCTCCATAAAACCACAGCAGGTACACTCCTGTTTCCCTTAAGAAACCCCAAGCCTTCTCTGTGTGTCGTAGTCAGGAAGGTTCACTGGCAGAAGTGGAACTCTTTTTTAAGGGACATTCATTTGGATTTACTATAAAGAATTCTGTGATTGATTGTATTCTGCCATGGATACAGGAGAGGAAAATGGTGAAGTGTTTAACATGTATTGGTTTAGGCAAAACCATATTGTTGTTATGTGCCGTTTAGTTGCCTATAACTCATAGCAACCCTATGTACAGCAGCTCTGAAGTCTTCCCCGTCCTGAATCAATCTCACTGACTCCGACACACCTACCCTCATTGCTCTAGTTACCGTATCCATTCATCCCATCTGGGATCTTCTTCTCCTGCACTGCCCCTACACTTTCTGAGTATGATGTCCTTCTCCAAGGACTTGTCATTCCTGGCCATGTGCTCAAATTATGTGAGATTGAGATTCAAAATCCTTGTTTTCAAGGAGAAACTTGGTTTCAACCTCTTAAACTTAGTATTGCTGAAGAAGATTGATCTTGGACTTGTGTTCACATCTTAGTTCTGAATATGAATAGTTATATGATATTGTGCAAATTAATAATTATATGAGGTTTATTAGGTAATTGTTCATATGTTAACTAAAAGGTTGTTGGCTCAAATCTGTCCAGTTTTTCTGTGAAATTAGGATCTGGAGATCTACTCCTGTAAAGATTACAGAGTAAAAAAATTCTATGGGGCAGTTTTACTCTGCCATATAGAGTTCTGTGAATCAGAGTCAATTTAATAGTATGCAACATTAACTGAATGAAAATATAAACTTGAGTAAGTTTTGCTGTAGTTTGTTCTGATAGGTCTAGATGGAAGGTCAATACAGAGGACCAACTTTTTGTACCTTTCTTCCCAAGAAAGTTGTACAACCTCAAGATGAGATCAGAGAAGATGCTGAAAAAGCCATATGTATACACTCAGTGATAGTTTTCTATTGGTTTTGTAATATAGCAGCTACAAAAATACTTATGTTTACATTTCTGCAGGCCAGAATTTTAGCACAAGCTTTGCTAGATTCTTAGTACAGAGTCTCATAATGCTAAAATCAAGGCATCAGCTGGGCCCTATCTTATCTGGTTGCTCTTATTAGGTGCTGTTGTGTATGACTCATAGTGACCTTATGGACAACAGATCTGAACTCTGTCCTATCCTGTGCCATCCTCACTAACTCTAACACACTTGAGCCATTGCTGTAGTCACTGTGTCAATTAATCTTGTTGATTCTTGTCTTCTTTTTTGTTGAACCTTCAGCTTTCCAAGCATGATGTCCCTCTTCAAGGAATAGTCTCACCTAGCCAAATGCTCAAAGTATGTGTGACGAAGCTTTGTCAACTTTGCCTCCAAGAAGCACTCTTGCTGTACTTTTCCCAAGACATATATGATTGTTCTTTTGGCTGTCCATGGAATGTTCTGTGCTCTTTTCCAACACCACAGCTCAATGGCATCAATTCTTCTTCTGTCATCCTTACTCATTGCAAGACCATGGCCTGAATTCAATGCACGTTAGTCTTCAAACTGATATCATTGCTTCTTAGTAATTTGGAGAGGTCCATTACAGAGGATTTGCACAGTGCAATAAATGGAAAAGAACATTACCTGAATCAGGCACGCCTTAGTCTTAAAACAGACATAGTAGTTTGGAGAAGTCCATGATAATACATATCCCAATATTCCAACTTCCACCAAACTCATTTAGGTTGTTAGTAGAATATAGTTTCTTAAGTTATAGTTCTAAGGTTCTCTTTCTTTCCTTGTTTTCTGTAACTCAGGCTTACTCTCTGCTCCTAGAATCTACTAATATTCCTTTTCATGAAACTTCTTTTACCTTCAAGGCAGAAGCAAGTCATCACTGAACTGTCACTGTCTGTTCACCAGCAATGTATAGCGACACCCTGATGGGAGTAACCACAACGGAGATACACCACTCCAGGAGAGGATCGGAGAGTCAATCCAGCTCAATTTTATTGGGATTGCCATGCACTTACATAAACAGGAAGGCAGGATAGGGTGGGCTTACAGACGTAGAATATGTGAATTGGTTAGGAGAAACTCAGCCTCAGGCTGACCATTCCCAGCTCAACAGAAGTGGCAGCCGTCTTCTCAGGTGATAAGCTTTCTCAAGTTGGTACAGCCAAACACAGGGGAGCTTTCTCTAACCCATATTAAAGGCCGTTGGGAGGCTTGCACTTATCTGGAGTTTAGGCAATCTGTCCTGGCCACAGACCCTCCCTTCCTCCCCAACATTCTGCAACACTCAATAATTCTTGTGCTTAAAATCTCTCTGACTTTTGCTTTTAAAGGAATCATTACATTGGGACCATTTGGATAAACATTTGTAAAAACCCTTTGCAGCAGCATCAAATAAACATTTGATTGACTAACCTGGAGATGGGAATGTTAGGGACTATTGATAGATATCTGCCTGTAACTTGAAGTGTTGGGAGATATAGGTGACACACTTTTTGGACTTCCTTTTTCCAGTGAAGGAGAGCATAATCAGAAAACAGTGGAAGGGACTGGGAAGACAGGATCCCTGAGAGATCTATTGAGCAGAAAGCTAGAGTGGCCTAGGGGCTCCCCTGACAAGGACAGCTTTTCCAAAAGTATCCACCCTGCACAGCTGTGGTGAGGTCAAATCAAAGATGATATTTTATGCAGAAAAGTGCCTCCTTCATGCCACAAGCTCAGTAAGACAGAGAAGAAAATACACAAGGTGGATTTTTACTTTCTGGGACTCTCTAAAGATTTTTTATTATTAATATCTTTGTTCTTTTTATATACCATTGAGTTGGAACTAAACCTCAGCTACCCACTAGCTATGGCTTCTGAGAGGAGTAAATCACATTGGAGGAGATGGCCTATTTTTATTATGAAGCAGCTGGTGGATTTTAACCACATGCCTTATGGTTGTTAACACAGCTCTTTACCACTCAGCAAACAAACCTAGTCTCTTTAGGCTTTTTTATTAATGAATGATAACATACATTATTATCAATCAGTTCTTTAGATTTTTTTAAAATTTAGTTTGTTTATTTTTCATTTCAATGAACATCTACAGAGATTTTGGAATTCCATTCATTCATTGTTGCACCCTTCTCCCTGCA
>NW_006399788.1:14405220-14405768 GCF_000299155.1 Elephantulus edwardii | reverse complement strand
TTTGTTTTTCATCCATTGAAAACATTAAATCATCTTTTTTCTAAATTCTGCATCAGAAAGTTCCATCAAACTTTCTGGCTTCATGAAATCCATTGCTACTGTGTCATTTTGGGGGGGGATATATCTTGTTTTGGGTTTGCGTGGTGAGTGAGGCACCCTGCTTCTTTCGAGACTTTGAAGTGGAAGAGTTTTTGAAAACTAAGGTGTTAGCTGGTTCTTGATTTGTTGTCACTACTTCTCTATCAAGATGTCCAGTACCTTCCTTTGGCTTAGGTTGATGGGACCAATGTGGTAGGGCCAAACAGCAGTTTGTAGTCTAAAGAAACTAAATCTTCAATATTGGACAACTTTTTCAAGTGATGTTAAAAAATGCTATAAATTTGGTCTATGTGTTTTTGTTCCTTTGTGTGGTTTTTTGTTTTGTTTTTGTTTTTGTTGGTTGTTTTTTTTTCCTTTTCGGCCCTCGGTCCCCAAAGTTCAGAGCTGTCAGGGGGGTCACACGCTGGGGCAAGGGGAGCAATGCAATACCTGAAGGTGGAGGTCGTGGG
>NW_006399788.1:14391194-14403948 GCF_000299155.1 Elephantulus edwardii | reverse complement strand
CACCTTAGTTTCCAGAATGACGTCATTGCTCTTCAGTACTTTGGAGTACATTCTGTAAAAACTAGAGAGACACTGAAGAACCCAAGGAGAAGTCATCAAACTTGAGGTCAGGTAGAGTTTCTTCTTGTTCAATGACATAAAACTAAAGAAAAATAAATTAGACACTGAAAATAGAGGCTGGCACAAAATATGGCACTCATAGCATTGAAATGACATAGAAACACTTGATGCAGTTTTGAGAAATATTTATAATAAAAAAGAGAAATAAGAGTTCCCCAGCGGACCCGTGGATCTGTCTCTTGCTTCAACAGTGTTTGGACGGAACCCCAGACCTGGTGACTTCTCCCCTTCCAGCCTCCCTCCAACTTCATCTCCAAGCGTAACCTCGGGACCATCTCAACCATCTCCTATTTTTGGGACCAACTAACACATTTTTTTTTGTTAGCGCCAAAACCTCGACCAACTATGAGCTTTCAGATCCGTGAAAATTATTCCGCCGAAGCAGAAGCTGGGGTCAACCATCTGGTCAACCTGCACCTGCAGGCCTCTTACACCTACCTCTCTCTGGGTTTTTATTTTGACCACGATGATGTGGCCTTGGAAGGCCTGGGGCACTTCTTCTGCGAATTGGCAAGTGAGAAGCGCGAGGGTGCCGGGCGGCTCTTAAAGTTGCAGAACCAGCACGGCGGTCGAGTCCTCTTGCAAGATATCCAGAAGTCATCCCAGGATGAGTGGGGTAAAACCCCGGACGCTGTGCAAGCAGCGCTGGCCTTGGAGAAGAACCTAAACCAGGCCCTTCTGGATCTGCACGCTGTGGGTTCTGCCCGCACCGACCCCCATCTCTGTGACTTTCTGGAGAACCACTTCCTGGACGAGGAAGTGAAACTGCTGAAGAAGATGGGTGACCATATGTCCAACATTAGAAGACTGGGTGGACCCCACGCTGGGCTGTGCGAGTATCTCTTTGAGCATCTCACACTCAAGCATGACTAGGGGCCTGTGGGGACCTGCAGGGGGAAAACTCTGCATCCCCCTGCCATCAGCAGCAAACTTCTCTATCCCACCCTGATGTAGAATCTTATCCTCCCAGGAGACCCTCGCCCAAGCCTTGGACCAAATGAAACAATAAAGCTTTTTGCAACAGCTGAAAAAACAGAGAAATAAAATCAAAACAGAATCTGATTTGCCAATAAAAGAAAATAATCAATAGATCAAAGAAAAAAGATAGGAAACAAATTAAGACAAAATGAGTTGAGAAGAGGAAGAAGAAATATATAGATACCTTTTCAACTCATAAGCGGAATAGAGGCTGGCCTCTATGAGGAGGAATGTGGCATTAGGATTGGAGGAAGGCTCAACAACAACCTGCATTATGCAGATGATACAACCTTGCTTGTTGAAACTGAGGAGGACCTGAGGCATTTGCTGCAAAATGTCAAGGACTGTCACCCTTGATATAAATTAAAGCTCAATATCAATAAAACAAAGATTCTCACCAAAGGACCAATTGGCTGCATCATGATAGACAGTGAAAAGACTGAGATTGTTAACAGCTTCAATTTACTTGGCTCTACAATCAACACTTTTGGTACCAACAGCCAGGAAATAAAAAGATGAATTGCACTGGGAAAATCTGCTGTCAGGGACCTCTCCAGAACACTGAAGAGCAATGATGTCAGTCTAGAGACTAAGGTGCACCTGATCCAGGCCATGATCTTCACAATAACTTGTTATGCATCAGAGAGCTGGACAATGACTAAGGATGAGAGAAGAAAAATTTTTGCCTTTGAGTTGTGGTGCTGGAGAAGAGTATTGACTATAATATGAATTGCTAAGAGAACAAACAGATCTGTCCTGCAGAGTATGAAAGCAGGCTGCTCCTTGGAAGTAAGGATTTCGAAGCTTTGTCTGACATGCTGCAAGAGGGAATCAGTCCTTGGTGAGGGATATCATGCTTGAAAGGGTGGAGGGAGAGTTCCAGAGAGGAAGACCCTGGATGAGATGTATTGATTCAGTGACTGAGGTAATGGCATACATGTGTCAGAGGTGATGAAATTGGATCAGGATAAAGCAAGGTTCAGAGCTGTTTTATGTAGTGTCACTCTGAGTTGGAGCTGACTTGTCAGCACATGACAACAACAACATAGTTTACAATTATTTCAAGAAAATGAAAGATACACAAGAATTAGGATTAGTACTAAAATTATTCCAGAATTAAGATGAATATTAGAATTATTGCCCCATCCGTCAGTTTTGTTACTGTCAACAAACTCACTGCTGCTGAGTCTAGACTTATCCATAACCAGCCCTTCACTCAGCTGTTGTCAGAGGCTGTAAATCACATGGGAGGAGATTTTCCATCTTTCTCCACAGAACAGCTAGTAGATCCACACTACCTGTCTTTGGGTTAACTGTGTAAAATTCCTTTATCCACCAGGCCACTAGAGCTACCGTGTACTGTTGTGGCTATCATTGCCTTGATGTTGAAAACTATGCTATCAATAATTATAATAGGAGTCATCCATGGTGGACAGGTTTAAGTGGAGCTTCTAGATTAAGACAGATTAAAGAGGCTTGATGAATGAAAATCTTAGGAATCATGGAAGAATATTTATCCACTTTCTTTGTTTAGTTTATCAGGAAAGTTACCAGAAGAGGGCATCATATCTGATGAAGAAGAGGGTCAGTAAATGCATGAAAAACCCTCAGTGAGATGTGTTGGTACACCAGCTACAACAATAAACTCAAACATGCTGGTGATTATGAGAATAATACAGGACTGGGAAACATTTAGTTTTTTGTGCATAGGTTGCTGAGCTAGCATTAATACCACAGCAACTAGAGACAACATCATATATAGTTACCATATTAAGTTCTGTTTGGTAAGTCTTGGAAAAAAGTCTGAGAGATTTATTTCCCAGATGCTAACTTAAAAAAAACCCAAACAACAACACTCATTTGTGATTATATTTCCATAGTCTAGTTCCGGCACAACAATGGGCTAGTCACAAAGGTAAAAAGGGAGTCTAAGCGTTATTTCTTCTGTCGTACATTGGGTCACTATGCATTCCTACTTCTTGCTTTGCATTTTAGGTTTATGAGAATTTGCCACTGGATTTGTAAAAAAAAGATAAAATATAAGTTTATTATTTTTACAAATTACGTGCAGTCTTGTTTTTGTTTTTGAAGATGGGGAAGAGACTTGCAGCAAGAAAACCTTGGTATTTGTATTACTTAGCTTTGCAGCTCCCAATCTGCGTAGAAGAACGTAGCAGCCACCAGATGGTGCTATTGCTGCTTCATTTTGGGAGCTTGAGCCATAGTTCTGTATTAAGGTGGACTTGGACAACAGAGGTTGCTACACAAGAGCTGTTAGAATTGATAATTAGGGATTGGGTTGCTATGGTGATGGGATAGAAGGATCTTGGGATGTTTATGGCTTTTCAAGAGCCAAATGCCTGTGAGCTATCAAACTGTTTTCCTTTATGGCAGTGACTGACACAGCAAGGTCGTGGAAATTCCCTAAGCTTGTGCAAAATGCAGTGATGACTGCGGTCCTAAGAGTATGTATCTCTTTGAACCTTTTTTATTCTATTCCACATTGGATTTCTGCCATTCCTGTCTTTGTTTTGTCTCTGTTGCCAGCAATTATCAATGCCTTTTTCATAAAACTACTCCATGAAGACTTGTGATATTGGTCTCACAAGTTTGGGCAAGACAGAATTCGTAATAAGCCTCTTGGAGATTCAGTGAACAGCATCATCTTAAACACTTATGAGAATCTCATTTCATTTTCACAAGTTCATTGACATTTAGAGAACCCACCCTCCTTTAGTTCCTATAGTGCTAACGAAAACTCAAAACTCACTGCTGTTGTATCAGAATCAACGCATAGTGGACCTTCCAGTGGGTTTTTGCAGGCTGAACAGCGTATGGGAAGAGATAGTCCATCTCTCACCTGTGGAGCTGCTGGTGGATTTGAGCTTCCAGAGAAGTACCTCCTCTGGTTTAGCAGCATGAACTATGCCATCAGAGCTGAAGAGCCCCTTAGAAAGGAGTTGTTATAATTTAATGTGTTTTCACTGGTCTCCTGCACTAGGTGGCGCACTCTTTCCTATAGCATGAGTCTCACAAAAGTTTGCTACACTAGGGAAACTCATTAAATGCTAATTGTTGTTTATGGGGTTCTCGGAAATATTTTAAAATATTTTTAAATTAAGCTGTGTGCATGTATACCACTGATTTCAACTATCCCTTGGAAATAATCTTTAACTGTAAGTTTTAGTGAAAAATGACAAAAGGTTGAAGCATTTTTGTCTCTAATCACCATTTGTTTTCCATTTCATCACTTTCCCCCTGTGCTTTAAGACCAATATGTTGCCAGCAATTTTTTTGAGAATCACTTCTTCTTCTGTGAATTATTACCTTGTGGTTGATCATAAAAACCATGGGAAATACAAAACACAAAATACTGGGTATATGCTCACACATGCTTTGCTTCCCCAGGGAGTAACCTGGAGTAAGATTTTATTGCATATATATAATTTGTTTTGCTTTCTTTTTAAATTTTGGAAGTGTATGAACCCGGAATATGTATGAACCTGCTCCCGCTGAGAAAAACAAACCCCAAAACAAGTAAGAAAAAAAAAAGAATAGTATGGGCACACATGAGGGAATTCTCTTTTAAATTTCCTCCTCAAGGTTGTATATTTTGTTGTTGACAATTTACAGAACAAAACAGACACCAAGTCAATAATTTCTCCATGTACGATTTAGTGACACTGATTATATTCTTCCAGTTGTGTAATCATTCCCATTCTTCTTTTCTAAGTTGTTCTTACCCGTTAACTTAAACCGATCAACCGCTAGGTTCCTGCCTCATCTTCTGGACTACTGTTGTCAATATGTTCCCAAATAGTAATTAAAAGAGTTTAGTAACAAACGAATGGATAGAGAAGCTGTGGTATATTCACACAATGGAATACTACGCTGCACTGAAAAACAAGGAACTCATGCAATATTATTCAAAATGGGTGAGCCTGGAGGACATTATGCTGAGTGAAATATCTCAGTCGCAAAAGGACAAATATTGCATGGTGCCACTGTTGTAAAATGGGATTGATATCAGGATTGGGGTAGGACTGAGAAAAACTGGATAAATTGTGTATACTGCACTGAAACAGATGAGGGAGTGGATAATTTTTTTTGAGTGAATAATTTAAAAGCGATGTATGATAGGGTATTATGGTTATCACAAGAGTCCAAAATTAAGGTTGCATAGTGGAATGTACTTGGGGCGGTGGAAGGGGTGTGGGGGGAATTGTTACCAGGGAAGGAGTGTTTCTTTTACTTTTGAAAGAGAGGAGCGAACTAGGGGGGGGGTGAAGGGCTGGGTGGGGAGAGAAGTGCAGCAATGAATGAATGCAAATCCAAAATCTCTGTAAATGCTCATTAAAATTATTTAAAAAATACAAAAAAGAATAAACTTAAAAAAAGAGTTTAATAATCAAGGAAGACCTTTTTTTAACTAGTTAAGTATCACTTGATTTTCAGATGACTTCAAGGGGTATTTTTGGATTAAGGTTTAAAAATTATAGAATTTTTTGTAGAGTTATAGTAGAACTGATCACATACTGTATGTAAACTTCTGGCTGATTTAGAAAAACTTGTTTGTGTCCCAGAAATGTTAATTTTCTTCCATTTACTTCCTCTCTCTCCTTTTCTTTCTCTCTCTTCTTTTCTGTTCACTTTCTCCTTTTACTTTTTTTCTTTCATCTCTTTTCCTGCCTATGATCATAATTGACTTTTTTCAATTATCTCTAAAGACTATATATAATTTGTTTCTTTTTCCATTTTTCACAAGAAGATGAAGAAAAAAGAAATTACAGAAACGTTTTCTAAGTATCAGTAAAAAGTCACTAAAATTATAGCACTAAGTAGCAATAGGGGAAGCTCAAGGTTTCCTGCTGTATCCCTCCTCCTCATTCTTCTGGAAACTGTGTGCCTGTTACAGGCATGAGGACATGCTTAGGCCTTTGAGTTAGAGTCCGTGCATTCTGGGGAAAACCAAGAAGTCAAAAGATCCTTCCACTTGGGAATTCTCTTTGGGTTTTCTTGACTCCATCTGCTTTTTGGATTGTTTCTATTTATAATTCTAGATAAAGACACTTGGCAAATCAGAACTATTATATATATATATAAAGGAAAGGGGAGAAAGGATGTGGAATAAGGATCATAGCACAGATTAGTTAATAGTGAAGAATTGGGATTAAGGAATATGTAAGATGTTGTTGTGATTTGAGGAGGACAGGGAGACAAAAGAACTAGATCAACAGGAATTAATAATATAAAACATAATGTATGGGAATGATGAAGAAAGGTGAGAGAAACATACATAAAGAAATAATGACTGAAATATTAACCAAATTTGATGAAAACCATAGACCCACAGATCCTAGAAGCTTGACTGAACAAATCAAAACACAAGAAATGGACAGAAATGAAACAAATTAAAAAAAATAGTGAAATTATTTAGAACCAGTGATAAAAAGAAAAATGGAAAAGAATATAGGGAAACAATAACACACAGAGGAAGAAAGATAAGAGCAAGAACAGATTTCTTTACCAAAAAATAATGTCCAGAAAATAATAAGCAACATCTTTAAATTGCTCAAATTGTTTAAAAGTTATTATCTCAAAACCAAAAATAAATCTTTTCAGACATACTAAGGCTGAAGAAGTTAATCCCAGCAAATCTTTGTTAAAGTAATTTCTTCAGGCAAGAAGATACGGACTACACAAGATGGAAATGTGGATTTATAAAAACAAAAAAAATAGTAAATATGTAGATAAACATGTTTTTAAAAATATATAAGATTTCTTTAGAATAGGACTATTTAAAACCAAAATAATAATGATGCAGAATTTATATCACTATATGTAAACTACACATCAAATAGGAAAAAGTTACCATTGTAAAGTTGTTCTTATACTGCACATAAGTGTCCTACTTGAAAGTAGTCTGTGGTAAGTTAAAAATAAATAATGAAACTACCTCAATAATAAAAATAAAAAGTTACATCTAGTAAGTCAATAAATGAAATAAGATGGGAAAATAGAAAAAGTTAAGCTTTCCAAAAACAAAGGGAAAAAACAACAACCCAGAACATGGAGAATGAAGAAAAGAGAGGACAGATAAAAATCAGCAAGACAGCATATGTAAACTCAAGTATCTATAACCACATTAATGATAATGGGTTTTGCTGTTGTTAGATGCACGGAACCACTTCTGACTCACAGGGACCGTATGTAAACAGAATTAAACTCTGCCTGTACTGTGTTATCTTCATAATCTTTTTATGTTTGAACCTACTATTATAGGCACTCTCAATTCATGTTTTTGATCTTCCTTTTTTTTTTTTTACTGACTTTCAACTATAGTAAGACCTAATTGTATGCCCAAAGTAAATGGGATCAAGTTTTTACCATTCTTACTTCTAAGGAGCATTGTTGGCTGTACTTCTTCCAAGAGAAAAGTTTATTCTTCTTGAAGTCCATAGAATATTTTCTTTTTTAAAAATTTTATACTGATTTATTTACAAAGTTTGAATACCTTGTTTTTCAAAAAAAGATCCTTCTCATTTTCTTCACCTTACCCACCCATTGACTTGTGCAGCACTATGATTAACACAGTTCCTACCCCCATTCCCCCCTCCCATACTCATTCTGCTATAATGGTTTTATACAGTATTTGTCCTTATGGGATTGAGTTAATTCACTCAGCATAATGCTCTCCATTCCCTCCCAAGTTAGGTAGTAGTGATTTACAAACTCATTGCTCCTGTGTGCTGTGTAGTATTCCATTGTGTGAATGTACCACAACTTCTCAATTCATTTGCTTGTGGCTGGACATCTGAGCTGTTTCCATGTTCTCATGATGGTGAATAATGCTGTTATGAACACTGATGTACAAGTTTCCATTTGAGCTTCAGACCTCATTTTCTTGGGGTATATTCTAAGGCATGGAATAGCTGGGTCATAAGGAATTTCTATGTTCAGCTTTTTGAGGAAGTGCCAAACTGCCTTCCAGGGTGGTTGTACCATTGTACAATCCCACCAACAATGTAGAGGAGTTCCTATCTCACCACATCCTCTCCAACATTTCCTACTTGCTGTCTTGTTAAACTTTACCACTGCCACTGGAGTGAAATGGCATCTCATTGTGGTTTTGATTTGCATCTGTCTTATTGCCAGTGATTTGGAGCATTTCTTCATATGTCTGTTGGCCATTTGAATAGCTTCCTCTGTGAAAATTTGAAGTCCATAGAATATGTTATATTCTTCACCAACATCAGAGCACCTCATGAATAAGAGAATACAACATTGCCTATTCCTGTACCAATTTCACCGTCATCGTTCTGTTTGAATTAATTGTTGCAACCACTGTGCCAACTCATCTAGAGGAGGGTTCTCCTCTCTTCACTGACCTTAGGTTAAAGTCCTTTTCTGGGGACTGGCCCTTCTTGATCATATGTCTAAAATACATGTGATGAAGTTTCTCTCTTCTTGCTTCCAAGGGGCATTGTGCCTGTAATTCTTTCAAGGCAGCTTTGTTCTTCTTGCAATCTATGGTACAAGCAGTCCTTGGATTACAAATTCCATTCCTAAATCTGTCTTTAAATAGCAAATGTAAACTGGAACAGATGGTACTGTTTGTATCTAATATCAGTTAATAAATTGTTTTAATATATCATATGTAGTGAGCTCTGGTGGTCTAGTAGTAAGGAGTTATGCTGTCAACCCAAAGGTAGTCAGTTCAAATCCTCCAGCTTCTCTGAGAAAGAAAGATAGGAAATCTCCTCTCGTAATTTATATCCTCTGAAAACTATCTGAAGGGCCAGCAATGAATCAGTCCTAAGTTGGTAGCAAAAAACAAGAAGTAGCTTACTGTTTCTATGAAAAGAAAAAAAAATACTCCCAGGTACACGAAAATATTTGGCTCTGATGCATAGTAACTTGAGGTACAAAGGAATATAACCCTAAATCATCCTCACAATTTCTCCTGGGCTTCAAAGCTTATTGTTGTAGTCACTACATCAATCATTCCATTGAGGGTCTTTACCTCTGGTGATTTAAATGCCCCAGTGGCTTTAAGAGGGAAAGGGGAGCTATCTACTCCTGCGCAATTCATAGCCTCTGAAAATCTGCTGGAGTGTCAGTTATGAGTAGGTTTTGACTCAACAGCAATGAGGATGAATTTGATAGAGCTTAAGGAGAGCAGATCACCAAAAGTCTCCAAAGATCCCAAAGTTCAAGAGTTCAAGGGGCTGAGGTGCTGTGGGCTGAGGTCTGAGAGACTGAGGACAAGGAGGAGGCCTGTCTCTGGGTATGACTGAAAAGCTATTCTGACCAAAGAACTATAACTAGAGTTGTTCCTGATCCTGAATTATAACCAGCTACTTCCCTAGTAAATCCTCAATCATGAGTATTTTCTATGAGTTCTGTATGGTCATTGCAACAAATTATCAAACTGAGCATTGACGTAGATCATGTTGTAGGAAGGATGGCTTGTGCAGAATTGGTGAAAATGTGAAAGAGTAGAGATATGTCTGACCTTCACTGCTTATAAATATACTTTGGGCTGATGCTGATGCTCTGACAGCTTAATAGCAAGGAATTGGGCTGCCAACTCAAAGGTATGTGGTTCGAATCCACCAGGTCTCTGAAAACTCACTGCAGGGTCAGTAACAGGTTGGCTCTGACTTGATGATACACAGCAACGACCTGTGAAGTTAGAGGACATCAAACTTTCTGACCAGATTATTTCTTAGCAGACCTTTATAAAGTCTTCAATTTTTATACTTTAACATCATTATTGTTTGGGATTGCAGTGCAGCTTCTTACTACTGGGACACCAGAGCTCCCTTGATGTAATTGTTGTAATGTCCTATCAATTAGACTGCAACTCATAGCGACCCTATGCACAGTAGCTCTGAACCCTGCCCTATCTTGAGCCAATCTCACTGCTCCTGAAACAACTACCTCCATTAACCCAGTTATTGTGTCAATCTGTCTCATCCAGGGTCTCTCTCTTCTGCCATCCCTCCATCCTTCTGAGCATGATGTCCCTCTCCAAGGACTGGTTCCTCCTGGCAACGCGTACAAAGTATGTGAGACAGCACTTTAAAAGCCTTGTCCACCAAGAATCTGTTTATTTTCTTGGCAGTCTATGGAAGCTCAATGTTCTTCTTCAGAACCACAGCTCAAGGACATTGATTCTTTCACTCTTAGTTATTGTCCAGCTCTCTGATGAGTAGCAAGTTAATTGTGAAGACTATTCCACATATCTCTTTTAAATAATATTATAATTGGGTTTTATTTAACTATCTATTTTTAATTTTCCAAATTTATGCTAATTATCAGAGTTGAGTATAACAGTACCTTTTGAGCATTCTCACCTCTTCCAAAATGAAGATTTGGGTTATATTCTTTTTTCCCCTTTTGTTATCTTATAAATAAACACAAATTGTGAGTTTTAGAATTAGATAATATTGAGGCTATACATCTGTATTAATATGTCTTGTTATTATAGTTAGATTAGGAATCACTTTTATCTATTCAATGAAATACAGGTAAACATCTTCCTGGTATTCTATGCTTTCAGCCAAGATCCATCTGCTTTTAACAAAGACACACTTTGTTCCAAAGCTGCTTCTAAATCTAGCTTAAAACAACTCAAAGGCAGTGAGGTGGTTTTTTTCTTGTTTGTTTGATTTTTCTCTTTAAGTATTGCAGCAGCAGCAGCAGCAGCACATGACCTTCTACAGAGTGAAAAACTGACAGATGAGCTGTAGATACACATACCTTCCCCAGTGGAGCACAGTTCTCTGTAAATGTGGGTTGCTATGAGTTGCCATTGATTTAACAGCAATTATAAACAACATAGTTATAAACATTTCCTCTTAGGTGATTACTGTCTCTGAAAATCCTCTACAGGGTCAGTTATGGTTAGGTTCTGACTCGATGGCACACAACAACAACAACAACAACAACAATATAAGCAACATAAAGAGTTCTGGTAGCCTAGTGGTAAGAAGCTATGCTACAATCTCAACGGCCCTGTTCAAATCCACAAGCTGCTCCATGGAAGAAAGATAGTCAGTCTCTTCTTAAGTGATTATTTGCTTCTGAAAACCTGCTAGAGGGTTAGCTAGGGGTTAGGAACGACATACAACCACAATTACAACATAAACAACATATATATCACATATGTTTAATTCAAGAAACAGAAAACAAGCATTTACTTATAGGGAAATACATATTCCCACTTTATGGTGAAGTGTGTGCGTTTTTTTTCTCTGGATTTTTATGGTGAGTTTTAACTCAGGAGGTAAAAATGAAACAACTGTGTATATAAAGTGCTACTTTATTAAGCATATAATCTAGCTGTGGAACTAAGAAATAAAAATACATTAAAAATAATAGAATCATCAAAGTTTAAAACAGTAGTGAAGCAAATGATACAAGGCACTGTCCTGTAATAAAATAAGAATTGGCACCAAACAGAAGTGAGTTTGAGTTTCTGTTCTGTCCTTTATTAGATATGTAATCTTGGATGTGTTATTTAATGTTTCTAAAATTTCATTTCCTCCACATATTTTGGAGGCAATTGTAATATTCCTTTCATAAAGCTGCTCTGAGGATTAACTAAAGTGCACACGCATACTGCTGACATTGTGGTTTTGGGCCACAGGGATATAGATCTATTTTTTGCCCTTTGTTGGACACTGTAATGACAAAACTTGAGAATGAAAATAGATTATACATGGATAGATTTGCCTAAGGCATGACACGATTTGGAGATGAAAAGAAATGATAATCAGAACATTTTAAAAGAGCTTTTGGGAAATGAGCAATAGATATAAACAGACAAACAGAGAAAGAATTGAATATGGTGATGAAATATATGAAAGAAATGCTCAATTTGACTCATTAAAAAAGCCCCGATAAAACAAAAGCACACCCACATACCACTTTCTACCAATAAGTCCAGAGACACTAAAAACACTTCTGTGATGCTGATAAGAAATGTGGGAAATAAGTAGTTGAAAACAGCGCAGATGGCAATGTAAAGTGTTAAAACTGCTGAAAAGGAATTTAAGAATCGTGAAGATGGTGCAGGATAGGGGAAGATTCATATCTGCTGTTCATAGGGTCACAATCAATTGCAGTTGTCTTAGCTGCACCTAACAACAATAGCAAATAATAACAACTTGTTGCCCTTTGGGAGCTCTTTTGGCTTAGTTCATTGGGAGTTGCATTGTTATCTCGAAGTCCACACCTCGTTGGTAGTTCAAATTTAGTGGCTTTTCAGGTAAGACGAGCCAGCTCCTCTTGTGTGATTGATAGCATCTGAAAATCCCACTGGGGGTCTGTCATGAGTCAGTTCCAACTCCCTGATGATGAGATTTTTAGATGTTGCCCTTTGAACTTATAATTCCACTTCTGTGACTATCCTTAGGATACATGGCCAAAGCTAAAAAACAATACATTTATTAGCTTATTATACAGGCAAAAATATGGGAAAGATAAACCAAATATTAATAAATCTATAGATAAAGAAGAAGAAATAGATGATTTCTACCAACTCTTACAGGCAGAGATAGATCGAACATGCAATCAAGATGCATTGATAATAATGGGTGACAGGAACGCAAAAGTTGGGAACAGAGAAGAAGAATCAGTAGTTGGAAAA
>NW_006399788.1:14380455-14388624 GCF_000299155.1 Elephantulus edwardii | reverse complement strand
TTTGAGCTGTGGTGCTGGAGAAGAGAATTGAATGTACCATGGACTGCCAAGAAAACAAACAGATTCATCCTAGAGAGGGTTAAACCAGGCTGCTCCTTGGGGGCAAGGATTCTAGGGTTTCGCCTGACATACTTTGGGCATGTTGTAATGAGAGACAGGTCTTTGGAGAGGGACATTATGTTGGGTAGAGTAGAGGGACAGCGCAGGAGGGGAAGACCCTCTATAAGGTGGATTGATTCAGTGACTGGGGTAGTCGGGATGGGTGTGTCAGAGGCAGTGCGATTGGCACAGGATAGAGCACGGTTTAGGGCTGTTGTACATAGGGTCGCTAGGAGTCGCAAACGACTGGACGGCACATGACAACAGCAACAACAACAACAATCTTCAAGCTTAGTGTTTTGATAGTGTTTTTAGTGGGAAAGTCAATAAAGGACACTTAAATGTGTGTTAATGTCTTAAACTATGAAACTCCTTTCAATTGTTTTTTAGTGATTTAATGCGGTCATAACAAAAAATACTACAAGGGTTTATATAACAATGATTTCTTTCTTACAGAAGAGGCCAGATGCCTGATTCAAGGCAGAAGTCTAGGAAGAAGTCTTTCTTTGTCTGTATCAGCTTCTTGTAGCTGAAAGTAGGTCCTGGAGTTCTAGGGCTTGTAGGCACATCTGCCTAGAGTCTCTGTGTCTATTTTACCTTTTTAAAAATCTAGATGTAATTAGAGCTATTATTCTGTTGTTGTTGTTATGTGCTGTCAAATCACTTGAGACTCATAGTGACCCTATGTACAACAGTTCTGAACCCTGCCCTGTCCTGAGCCAGTCTCACTGACTCCGAAATCTCCTACCCCTATTACCCCAGTTACTGTGTCAATCCATCTCATATGGGTCTTCCTCTTCTGTGCTGTCCCTCTACCCTCCCAAGAATGGTGTCCTTCTCCAAGGACTGGTCCCTCCTGGCCACATATCCAAAGTACATGACACAGAGCTTCAAAATCCTTGCCTCCAAGGAGAAACTTGGTTTCACCCTCTCCAAGAGAGAACTATTTGTTTTCCTAGTTGTCCATAGTATGTTCAATACTCTTCTCCAGCATCACAGCTCAAAGGCATCAATTCTTTTTCTGTTATCTTTAGTCATTGTCAAGCTCTCTGAACATAGCATGTAATTGCTAGCCTCATTGCTCCCCAGCATTCTGAAGAGATCCTTGACAGCATATATCCCCAATGAAATTAATCTTTTGATTTTCTGACTGCTGGTGCCAAGAGCACAGATTGTGAAGCTGAGCAAGCTGAAATTGTAAACAACTCCAATCTCTTGTCCATCGTCATGGTGCTGCCAGTTGGCCCAGTAGTGAGAATATTTGTCTTCTTTTTTTTTTCAATATTTGTCTTCTTGATGTTGCGCTTCAATCCATAGTGAAGACTACAGTCCTTGATTTTCTGCAGCAAGTGCTTCAGGTCCTCTTCGGTTTCAGCAAGCAAGTTTATATCATCAACATAGCTCAGGTTGTTGAAGAGTCTTCCTCCAATCCTGATGCCACACTCCTCTTCATAAAGTTCAACCTTTAGAATGATATGTTCCACATATACATTGAAAAGTATGGAGACAAGATTTACATGATGGGTGAGAGTTTGTGACTCCAGAAGAATTCCGGCTAAAAACGGGAAGGAAATAATAATATTATAAAACCAGCATTTTGTACCTGTTAACAATCACCAGACTAATGATTAAAGACAAGATGAGCTGTGGGATGACATCAAGGGTATCATCTATGAAGAGAACAAAACAAAGGAAGAGGAGAAGGAAAGGGGGGGAAATGTCAGAAGAGGTCTTGAAAATGGTACTAGAACATTGAAAAGCCAAAACAAAGGGAAGAGATGTTTAAGTGAAAGAGCTGAATAGAAGATCTAAAAGGGCAACTTGAGAAGGCAAAATATTTTAATAGATTGTATAAAGAGCTGGAATTGGAGGATAAAAAGGGAAGAAGTCATCAAGCATTTATCAAACAGAAAGTGCTGGAAAACAAATTCAATCCTAGAACTGCAATACTAATACTAAGAGATGCTATGGGCAAAATCTTAGATGACTTAGAAAGCATCAAAAAAAGGTGAAGAGAATATACAGAATCACTGTATCAAAAGAAATTTTCCAACCCTGAAATATTCCAGGAAATACCATACAATCAAGCCACTGATTATTAAGGAAGAAGTTCAAGGTGCACTGGAGGCTTTGGAAAAAAAAAATAAGGTCCTAGGATTTGATAAGATAGCAATTTAAGTATTCTATATGTAGCTTGGCACATAACAACAACACAACATATGTAGCGCTGGACATGCTTACCAGTCTACACCAGGAAATTTGGAGGAGAGCTGCCTGGTCCACTGACTGTAAGAGATCCACATTTCTTCTCATTCCCAAGTAAAGTGATACAATAGAATGTGGAAATTATTGCACAATATAATTAAAATCACATGAAAGCAAAACACTGCTGAAAATCATTCAAAAACATCTAGAACAGTACACAGGCAGAGGATTGCCAGAAGCTCAAACTGGATTTAGAAAAGGTTATGACAGCAGCAATATCATTGCTGGTTGTAGATGAATCTTCACTAAACAAATCTCAGAAGAATGTCTATTTGTGCTTTATCGACTATGCACAGACATTTGATCATAACAACTTATGGATAACATGTAAAAGAATGGGGATCTTATAACACATGATTGTACTTATATACAACCTATACCTAGACTAAGTGGCTGTTGTGCAGAGGACAGGGAAATAATTCAAAAATTAAGAAAAGTTGAAAAGAAAACCTACAGACTGGGAACAAACATTTGATAATACTATCTCAGATAAGAGTCTCATAACAAGGGGAGCTCTGGTGGCCTAGTGGCAAGGAGCTGCAACTGCAATCCGAGGCACACAGTTCGAATCCACCAGATGCTCTGCCGGGGAAGGAGGGACAATCTCCTCCTGTACCAGTCAGATCTGATTTGACGGTACACTAACACACACACAAATAATAAAGTAAAGAAAACAAAAACAACAAAAAAAACTATTTAAAAAAATAAATTTTTTAAAAAAGAGTCTTACAACAAAAGTTTACAGAATACTCCTGGGCCTCCAGAAGGAAAGGACTGATAACACAATCACAAAATGGGCAAAAGACATGGAAAGAATTTTCACAGAGGAAGAGATTTGAATGGCAAACAGACACATGAAGAAATGCTCCAAAGGACACATGGAAGTTCTTTGTATTATTTTCTTAACTTTTAAGTATGTCAGGAAGTAAACATACTAAAAATGTTAAAATCATAGATTTATTTTAGAAAATAAAATAATAAAACAGAAAAGCAACTTCAGAGAGATGTAATACACATTTAAGAACTATCTTAAGAGAGTAGTTTCTAAGGAAAATAAGAACTATCCTAAGAGGAAAAGATTGAAGTGTAATCTGATGTATAAATTTTTTTGTTAATATTATTGATTACTCATTGGGTAGGGGTTGTAGCATCCTTCATTAATCTCCCTTTGCTCTTTACATGTGGAGAACTATGGGGAGTGTAATCTATATGTTACTGCATCTGGAAAGGGGCCTCAGGCTTCTCTCTATCTTGCACTGTTCCCAACAGTGACATGATTATACCAGCCAAGATCTGAGAGCACATCCAGGGGTGACACTTGCCATGAGAGGAACCAAGAGATGAACTATTTCTTTTTTTATATGCCTTGCTTTCCTGACTTTTAGAATCTTTTTGTGCATTTGGATTGCTTTTTTGTTGTTGTTGTTTTAGAAATTAATTTTATTAAAAGTTTACAGACTTTGGATTTCCATTCATTCTTTGTTGTACACTTTCCTTCCTGCCCACTCCTCCCCCCAGTTTGCTTTTTTCTTTGAAAAGTTTAAAAAAAATTATTTCATTGTTATACAGTTCCCCCCTTCCCCCACCCCAGTCCATTCCACTACGCAGTTTTCATTCTGGACTCTCGTCATGACTAAAATGCTTAATCATATATCCCTTTTAAATAGTTCTTTCCCTCATCTGTTTCAATGCAGTAAACTCTTAGATTCTCCCCAACCCTGATGTCAGTCCCACTTTACAACAGTGGCGCTATGCAGTATTTGTTCTTTTGTGACAGATATTTCACTCAGCATAATGTTCTTCAGGGTCATCCATTTTGTATATTTCATGAGTTTCTTATTTTTCTTTTTTAATTATTATAATTCATTCAATGAAAATTTACAGAGACTTTGTTTGGATTTCCATTCATTCATTGTTGCTCTTTTCTCCCCTTCCCCCCCGCCCCAGTACACTCTTCTCTTTAAACTCCACATGTAAAACCATCTGGTCCAGGGTTTTTTTTTTGGTTGGAAGTTGTTTTATTACCTTTCCAATTTCTTATTTTGTGACACGTCTGTTCAGATGTTCAACTTCGGTTTGTGTCAGTTTAGGTAGGTTGTGCATTTCTAAGTATTTTTCCATTTCTTCTAGGTTTTCATATCTGTTTGAGTATAGTTTTTCATAATACTCTAATGTTAGTTTTTTATTTTAGTTAGTTCTGTGAGTTCCTTGTTTTTCAATGAAGCATTATAATCCATTGTGTGACTATACCAGAGCTTCTCTATCCATTTATTTGTTGCTGGGCAAGTACTTGGGTTGTTTCCAACTCTTTGCTATTGTGAACAAACCCGCGATAACCATGGGTGTGTGTATATATCTGCTTGGGTGGCAGTTCTGGTCTCTTTGGGGTATATTCCCAGTAGTGGAATTGCAGAGTCAAATGGTATTTCTATTTGCAACTTTTTGAGAACCTGTCTTACTGCCTTCCATAGTAGTTGCACCACTTTACACTCCCACTAACAGTGAGTAAGGGGTCCAGTTTCTCCACAACCTTGCCAACATTTGTTGTTTGCTGTTCTGTTAGATTTTGCTATTGTTACTGGGGTAAGATGATGTCTCATAGTTGTTTTGATTTGCATCTCTCTTAGAGCTAGGGATTTTGAACATTTCTTCATGTGTTTGTCATCTGAATGTCTTCTTTGGTGAAGTGTCTGTTCATATCCTATGGCCGTTTTTCAATTGGGTTGTTTACATTTATCTTGTTGTGGTGCTCGAGTATTTTATAAATTCTAGATGAGGTAACTCATGGTTGCTGTGAAGCCGAACAGTGTGACACTGATGAGTCGAATGCAAGAATGGTTATCCATGGTGGACAGTGTTTGGTGAAGCTCCCTGATTAAAACAAGCTGGGAAGCAGGAATGGCATCTACTTCCACAATAGCTTGACTCGGGAAACCCTATGAACCTGGAGAAAGGATGAAAATTATATAGGAGGTGTGCAGGACTTTCGTTCACAGGATCGCTATGAGTTGCCTGCGACTCGACGGTACTTAACAACACAACAACAAGATATAAGTCCCATATCTGACATGAAGTATTTTTTCCCATTCTGTGACTTTTTGCCCTGTTGGAGAAGTTTTTGGATATGCATAGGGGTTTGATTCTTAGAAGTCCCATTCTCTATTTTATCCTTTCCTGGTTGTAGATTTTTCAGGATGCTTGGAAGACTGTTTATGTTGTGAATTAGGGCTCCTATAGTTCTTCCAAGCTTTTCTCTAATGAAGTTTATAGTCCTTGGTTTTAGTCCTAGGTCTTTGATCCACTTTGAGTTGGTTTTTGTGTATGGAGTGAGGTGTGGATCTTGCTTGAGTTTTCTACAGATAGTTTCCCAGTTTTGTCAATACTATTTGTTAAAAAGCCTGTGTTTCCCCACATAACTGATTTCATCTCTTTGTCAAAAATCAGTTGACGATAGGTAGATGGGCTGATTTCTGGGTTCTCAGTTCTAATCCATTGATCTATGTGTTTGTCATTGTACCAGTACCACACTGTCTTGACCACTATGGCAGTGTAGTAGGATTTGAAAACAGGAAGTGAGATGCCCCCTACCTTGTTTCTTTTTTTAAGGAGTACTTTGTTTATTTGGGTCCTCTTTCCATTCCACGTGAAATTGGAGATTGCCTTTTCCATTGCATTGAAGAATGGAATTGGTATTTGTATTGGGATTGCATGAAACATGTTAATTACCTTTGGTAATATTGTCATTTTCACAATATAGAGTCTTCTTATTCATGAGCTAAATGATATTCTTCATTTCTCCAGATCTCTTTTTCTTTCTTGTAGTAATGTTTTGTAATTTTCTTTAAATAGATCCTTTGTGCTTCTGGTTAGATTTACTCCCAAGTATTTAATCTTGTGATTAGCTATTGTGACGGGTATTGCTTTTCTTAGCTCGAGCTTTGTATTCTCTTTGTCACTGTAGAAAAATCCAATTGATTTTTGTATATTGATCTTGTATCCTACCACTTTGCTGAATTGGTCAACTATGTGCAGTGGATTACTATTTCTTTTAAAAGCAATGAATAGAGTTACTATAAATATTTCTTGTAGGTTTTTTATTTTTAACTTACTTGGGTCAATATCAAGGGACCAATTTTTACATTGTACGGCAGACTATTTAGCTTTGTGAAAAGCTGGCAAGCTTTCCTAAAGTAACTATAATTATGCATTCCTTCTAGAAAAGAATGAGAGCTCCTATTGTTCCACATTCTAGTTAACATTTGGTGGTGTTAAGGTTTGAATTTTAGCCATTCTAGTAGATGTCCAAAGAGCCGTGGTGGTACAGTAGGTTAAATGCTAGTCTCCTGATGAACAGGATTGAACTTTGCAGCCTTTCCATGGGAGACATTTGGGCACTTTCCTCCTGCTGTTGTGCACCACTGAGTTGGAACATACCCATTGCTGATCCTCCAGAGTAATCACATGGGAGGAGATTTCTCTTCCTCCTTATTTGAAGCAACTGGCAGATTCAAATGGCATGCCTTTGGGTTTGCAGCACAGATTCTTACCAATAGGTAAGGAAAACACAATTGGAATCAACATGACAGCACTGGATTTGGATTTTTAATATTTTTGAAGTGCTGATTCTTTGTTGTTTTAATTTTCAGTTCTCTAAAGATATTTAAGGAACCTTAGCAGTACAATCAATTTGAAGACTAAAATGTAGCTGATCCAAACCAATTACTTACTATGAAAGCTGGACAGTCAATACGGATGATAGAAAAAGAATTGATGTCTTTGAGTTGTAACATTGAAAAAGAGTACAGCTTTATTCATTCTATGGACTGAAGAAGAACAATGTCTTGGAGAAAGTGACAAAGATGATGAAACTTCATCTCATATCCTTTAGGCATGTTGTTAGAAGAGATCACTGCTTGGAAAAGGACATCATGATTGGACATCATGTGAAGGGTTAGCAAAAGAGAAGACCCTTAATGAGATGGATCAACACAATGATTGTAGCAATGGGCATATTTCAGGGATGGTGAAGATGGCACAGGACAGAGCAGGGTGTAGCAATGGGCATATTTCAGGGATGGTGAAGATGGCACAGGACAGAGCAGGGTTCAGATCCTTTGCTCTTAGGATTACTATGAGTCTCCGTTCACTCAGTAGCTATAGTAGGTTAGCAATAGCCACAATATAGTAGGTTAAACAATGAATGGACTACTAATAGGCCAGTAGTTTGAATCCACCAGCTGCTTTATGAAAGAAAGATGATTAGTCTGCACCCATAAAGAGTCTAAGCAATCCTAAAGGCAGTTCTACTCTGTGATATAGTGTTACTGTGAATCTGAATTATCTTGATGGCAGTGTAATGTGTTAGTTTGTGTTTTTTAAAGGAAATACTATATGTAACATACTTGCATAGCATACTTTCTACTGTGCATCTTCTTTGTTGTTGTTAGGTGCTGTTGAGTTCACTATGGCACACAGTGATTTTATGGTTAACAGATTGGAACTTTGCTTTCCTCAAAATATCTGACATGCTCGAGTCTGTGTTCCTCCCTCTCTTCCAGCGTAATGTGTTTTTCTAAGGACTGGTCCCTCCTGGAGGTATGCCCAGAGTATGTAAGATTAAGTTTCATCATCTTTGCCTCAAAGGAGAACCCTGATTACACTTCCTCCAAGGAAGATTTGTTTATTTTTTTTGGCAGACCACTGGATATTCAATACTCGTCTCCAATACCACAATCTAAAGGCATTGATTCTTCTTCCCCCCCCCCGTTTTTTTAAATTTAAATTTATTATTAATTTCAGTAAAAA
>NW_006399788.1:14377744-14380078 GCF_000299155.1 Elephantulus edwardii | reverse complement strand
TACTTTACTCATCATAATGTCCTCCAGGGTCACCCATTTTGAATAATACTGCATGAGTTCCTTGTTTTTCAAGGCAGCATAGTATTCCATTGTGTAAATATACCACAGCTTCTCTATCCATTCATTTGTTGATGGGCACCTGGGTTGTTTCCAACTCCTTGCTATTGTAAACAAAGCCGCAATAAACATGGGTGTGCATATATCTGCTTGGATGGCAGTAATGGTCTCTTTGGGGTATATTCCCAGTAGTGGAATTGCGGGGTCAAATGGTATCTCTATTTGCAACTTTTTGTGAAAGCGCCAAAGCACTCTCCACAGTGGTTGCACTATGTTTCTTCTATCATCTTTATTCATTGTGCAACTTTCAAATGCATAGGAAACAATTGAAAAGATCATAGCTTGGATAGTGGTATTTTTATCTTTAAACTGACATAATTGCTATTTTTTTTATTTAGGTTGTTTATTTTTCATTTTAATGAACATCTACAGAGATTTTGGGATTCCATTCATTCATTGTTGCACCCTTCTCCCCGCACAAACCCCTCCCCCTCCCCCCATTTGCTCCTCTCCTTGAAAAGCAATTGCTATTTTTTTAAAGAGCTAGTTCTTCCACTTTATTTTCTTCTTACTGTAGTTTGAGTAGAAGGTTACAGAGAAACTTGGCTTTCCACTCAACCGTTCATACTTATTTTTTTTTATGACATTAATTACAGTGCCTGTATGGTAACCACACTCTTCCTGATGTTGCACCTCTCCTTGTCTTCCCCAAAGGGTTTGTTTGTTTTTCTTGTGTTTTTTTCCTCTCTCTTATGTACTTTGAAGAGGCCCTTGACAGCAAATTTTCCAAATGCAACTCTTCTTTTGCTTTCTTGACTGTTGCTTTCGTAGGTGTTGATTATGGGTTCAAGTAAAATGACATAAAGCATGTGATTTGAATTCACCAGCTGCTTTGTGAGCATTGGAGTGTCAGCTATAAGTTGATTTTGACTCAATGGTACACAACAACAAAAAATTAAAATTGACAACTTAAAAAATTAAATTGACAACTTCTTCCCCTCCCTCCCCCGTATATTGTAATGTTGCCCAGGGGTAAAGATTTTTGTTTTCTTGATGTTGAGGTGTAATCCATTCGGAAGGCTGTCATCTTGGATCTACTGCAGCAAGTGCTTCAAGTCCTCTTCACTTTCTACAAACAAGTTTGCATCATCTGTATAATATAGACTATTAATGATTCTTCTGATCCTGATGCCACATTGTTCTTCATATAGACCAGCTTCTCAAATGTAAGTTCAACAGATTAAAAGGTTACGTAGAAATGATACAACATTCACAAACACACACTTCCTGATTTTAAAGCAGCGTGATGTTTCCTTGTTTTGTTTGGACAATTACTTCTTAGTCTATGTATAGGTTTCACATGAGCAAATAAATGTTGTAGGATTCCCATTATTTTAAAAGTTATTTATAATCGGTTATGACCCACATTTTCAAATGTCTTTGCATGGTAAATAAAACACAAGTAAACATCTTTGTGATATTCTCTGCTTTCAGTCAAGATCTATCTGACATCAGCAACTTCTTTAGTTAGGTTTTTACATTATAAATGGGTTGTGCTCTTACTGCTGAATTTTAAGAATTATCTGTACATTTTTTTGAAACAAGTGCTTTATTGTATATACATTTTACAAATATTTTCTCCCACTTGTAGCTTGTTTTTCCATTCTGTTACTAATATATTTTTTCACATAGCAGAAATTTTCAATTTTAACAGGAGTGAGTCTTCCTTTTCTTTGAAAGACTCATTTTGTCAAAATACACACAAGGAGAAATTTTATAAATCTAACAATGCAATAGTGTAGGCATAGCAGTTGCATCATAGATATAATGGTAGGCTCTCTGGAGTTTGAATAGGAACAGGTTTATGCCTATCAAAGATATTAAATAAGTAATTAATAACCTTCCAGAAAAGAAAGCATTAGATGCATTTGAGTTCACCAGTGGACTTTTTCAGATATTAAGGAAGAAATAATACCAGTTTTCTGCAATCTGTTCTGGAAACTAGAAACCCAGAGAGCACTTTATACTACATTTAAGGTGACCAACATTAATACTAAAACCAGACAAAGGTGTGCTAGTAGAAAGAAAAATTTCAGTAATGTTTATCATGAACATAGATGCAAAAATCCTCAGCAAAATATTAGCAAATTGAAACAATGTGCAAAAATAATTGCATAGTACTAGGGATATCGTTGCTGATGTTAGATGGATCTTGGCTGAAAGCAGGGAATACCAGAAGAATGTCTATCTGTGTTTCATTGATTATGCAAAGGCATT
>NW_006399788.1:14375344-14376754 GCF_000299155.1 Elephantulus edwardii | reverse complement strand
TGCTATGAGTCGGAAACGACTCGATGGCACATAACAACAACAACAACAATACAAAACTTATTGCGTATCTGAAAATAAACTAATATAATGCACAGGCTAAAGAAGAAAAATTATATGATACGTTTTACACCAAAAAATAGAAAAGTGTATTAATTTAAAAATATACACAAGATTCATATGAGGAAAATCCAGATGAAGAAACCAAACATGTAAGCAAATAGATTAGATAAGAGGATTCAGTGTGAGCCTTCCCAACTTGATTGATAGATTTAAGCAATCACACTCAAAATCCCAGAAATTTATTTTGTAGATGTGGACAAACTGATCCTAAGGATTTTAAGGAGAGACAAAAGACTCAGGAGAGCCAACACAGTACTGAAGAAAAAAAAGTTAGAGGACTGAAACAAAGTGATATTGTGATATGGACATGTGCCAAAATTTAGAAGATGTGCATAACTAAATAATCAGTACTTTAAAGATATCAATCTGAGGACTAATAGGGTGTATCTGATTCAGGCCATGGTCTTTCCAAGCACTTACTATGCATCAGACAATGCAAAGGGGTGACAGAAGAAGAATCAATGCCTTTGAGCTGTGGTATTGGAGAAGAGCACTGAACATCCCATGGATAGCCAAGAGAACAAATAAGTATTTTGAAGATGGTATAGCCAGGGTGCTACTCTTTGGAGTCAAGAATGATGAGGCTTCATATCACATACTTTGGACATAATACTTGGAAAGGTGGAGGATCGGCGAAGGAGAGGAATACCCTCAACCAGGTGGATTGACAACGGTGACTGCTGCAATGGGCTCTAGTGTGTCAAGAGTGTGAAGATGGCACAGGATAGGACAGGGTTCAGATCTTTTATTCACAGAGTCACTATGAGTCTTACTTGACTCGATGGCATCTAATGACAACAAGTACAAATACATAATGCTATAAAATCATGCATGAGTAAAATATCCACTAAAATGCAAAACAAGTGTATTTTAATCAGTCAATAAACACTTTATTGACACAATTTCAGATCTTATTTTGCTTTAAGAAACTTATTGGATTTTTGTGTTGTTGTTATGTTCTGTCATGTTGGAACTGATCATAGCTGACCCTCTGGCAGGTTTTCAGATGCAGTTGCATGGGAGAAGACCGCCCACCCTTCTCCCACAGAGCCGCTGGCTTAGAAAAATATTCACAATTATCTGAAAGGACTATGAAAATACTTCTTTGTTTCCTACTGAGTACCTGTGTGAGGTGATATTTTCTTCATATTCTTTACCAATAACAAATTAATGTAAAGTAGTTATGAGAACTCAGCTGTCTTTCAGACAGACATTAAAGAGATTCTCAAAAATGTAAAATAATGTCATTGTTTTTATAATTTTTGTTGCTTAAAAACTCTATATATAATT
>NW_006399788.1:14369027-14375244 GCF_000299155.1 Elephantulus edwardii | reverse complement strand
TTTAACTTCTTCTGTGTTGTTGCTGTGTGTTGTAGAGTCAGAACTGACTCATAGCTGATCCTCCAACAGGTATTCAAAGATAGTAAATCACACAGGAGGAGATTATGCTTCCTACTCCCACAGAGCAGCTGGTGAATTCGAACCACCTGCCTTTAGGATTACAGAGCCTTTTTTAGAACATATAAACAAAAGATTTCTGATTATCAATAATTTCTAAAAATACAAAAAGGTCTGTGATAAAAAGAAATTTGAGGATTGGTAGTCTAAAGTATGCAAATTGAATGGCTCCAGTTTGCCGAAGTTTGGAGAATAAAATGTTTGGATCCAAAGTGCTAGCTATTAATAGAATATTTCTTTCCTTATAATGTCTTTTGTACATGTAGATATGCATTTATAGATGGCAAATGGGGGGTGACTAAATTCCTGCACAAGAATAATGTTCAATCAACATGCTGAGCAAATAATCTGAACAACTCTACTACATGAAGAATAATGTAGTATCAAGGTTGGAAGGAGCAGCAACAACCACCTGCAACATGCAGGTCACACAGCCTTGCTTGCTGCAAATAAAAAGGACTTGAGGCACTTACTGAATAAAATGAAAGACTACATCTTCAATATGGATTACACCTCAACAACAAGAAAACAAAAATCTTCACAACTAGACCAACAAACAAATCATGATAGAGAAAAGAGTAAAGCTGTGAAATTATTTTCTTCTACGTGGAACCACAATCAACAACACCTATCCATTCAGCAGCCAGGAAATCATATGACAGATCTGCATTGGACACATCTGCTGTCAAAGGACCTTTTCAAACTGTTAAAGGGCAAAGATGTGAGTTTGAGGATGTGCCTGACCCAAGCCACGGTATTCTCAATTGCTTCAAGTACACTTGAGAGTTGGATAGTGAATAAGGAAAGGCAAACAAGCATCTGTACTTTTGAATTATGTTGAATATCACAAACTCCAAAAGAGCAAACAAATCTGTCTTGGAAAAAGTGAAGCCAGATTGCTTTTAGAAGCACTGATGGGGAGACTTTGCCTCACATACTTTAGGAATGCTGCCAGGAAAAGTCAGTCCCTGGGAAAGGATATTATACTTGAAAAATTAGAGGACCAGTGAAGGAGGTGAAGACTCTCACGGAGATGAACAGATACACAGTGACTACAATAACGTCTTTATATACAAGATAAATCATGAGGATGGCATAAGATTAGTTAGGGTTTCATTCTGTTATACATAGGATCACTATGAGTTATCGTGGATTCAGTGGCACTTAACAACAACAATCATTTTATTTTCCCTCTCTACTACAGGACCTCAACTGACAAGGACTCTAAATTCAGAAGTCAGGCTCTCTGTTGCTTACTAGGTAAAGCAAAACCCTCTCTGGCACAGCTGTGCAAGCGTTGAGCTGCTGCTCTGTCACATGTTCTTTTTAAAACCAAGACTTTTCTAATTCCTTTCTTGGCTTCTAAACCAAAGGACCTGAAATGAAATATATTTTCAAACTAAAGATTGTTCCTTCTGATGAAGAGCTGGAAGTAGGACTGTTTTTGATATGAAAAATTGGATTAAGACACTTAATTCCTGCCTCTAATTGTTGTAACTGAAGGGAAACCTTTGTTGCTATGCGAGTGTCCTTATAAAGTCAGATGGTAAGCTCCAAATTTAGTCTTGACTCCCTATCTTGGTTTGACAATCTATTAAGGGTTCATGTAATTTGCTCACTCTGTTCCAGAGGGCACTTAAGCGCCAAAGCACAATATCCCCAGGCATTTATTGACATGCTTTTCTGTAGAATCTCACTTTTGGGGTGAAGCTTGCAAAAAGAAATATTTTTAGTCATTTGATAGCCCCCAAAGGGAAGTGTAATATACCTTCAGAAGACTGGAAAAAAGCAGTCATCCTTACCCTGCTATGCAGGGTGATAGATAGAGCATTAAAGTGTATGCTCCTTGCTGGAAAGTAGCAAAACAAAGGACTGACTGTGAAACTCCCAGGGGGCTCTCTGGGGGCTATGTTGTATTTGAATTTAAACTTTTCATTTTGCTTGCTTTTCCTTTGCCATTTGCATCTCTTCCTTTGGCTGGGGTTGCTGAGCCCAGAGGGATACTTGTGTCTTTAAGCACACATGCTATGCAGAAAGGAGCTGTGGATGCCTTCAGGTTTCCAAAAGACAAGCTATTCAGCTTCTATCTTGGGAATTCCTGCAGATCACAACTAATGAATGAGGAGTTGAACTCAATAAGGCGTTGTGCAGGACTGATCCTGTCATCTCTAATAACTCTACCCTTCATATTCTTCTTCCACAGTGTCTCATTATAGAAGGGCAAATCATTAATATTTCACTTAGATCAAGTGATGAGAGAGAAAAATGCAGTAAGAGAGAGATAGTATTCTTGGTCTCTGGCTACACTTTGCACTGGTATCATTGAGTACAGCTACAAACTTTAGAAGAGGCAGGCACAGGCTAGAGAGAATCCCCACGAGGCTATGTGCAAGACCTAAGAGGGAAGCTGGTTGGATGTATGGGCCCTGCTCCCCTAGATCATACATGGAATACAAAAAGTGCAGTTGTTGGGGGAATTTGGTCTCTGGCTGCTGTGTACACCAGTACCATCAAGGGCAATTGCAAACTTTAGAAAAGGTTGGCAGCATCTGTAGAAGAAATTGTGAAATATGGAAGAAAGAATTGAAACTCGAGATAAAGAGGAACAAGAACTTAAAAAAAATCATCACAAAACAGAGAGTAGTGGCCAACACAGTACTAGAAAAACAAATGCATGAAAATCCAAGCCAGAATATCCAGGCCAAAATGGTAGAAGTTTACAACATGCTGGAGGGACAAAAACACAGAAGAGAAGATGAAACAGAGTCAGTGAGCTGGAAGCAGGAACCTCAATGGAAAAATACTAGAAGAGAGATGGAAAGAAAATGAAGAAAACATTAGAATCATGTGGGATAACACCAAAAGGAACAACATATGTATGATCAGAATCTCAGAACATGAGAGGGGCTGAAAAAGCAAAGAGAAAAAATTGTGGAATGGGTACTAGAAGAAAATTTCCTAGGCATTATTAAAAACAAGGAAATCCATATTCGAGAGACTCAATAAACCCCAAACACCTAAGATTCCAAAAGAAAACTATCAAGATATAACATCATAAAATTCTCCCAAATCAAAGACAAAGACAGAACACTAAATGCATTATGAGAAAAAGAAGTCTTCTTGTTGTTAGGTGTTCTATAGTGACTTTATAAACAACAGATCTGAATGCTATCCTATCCTGTGCCTTGCTCACACTTCTGGACACATTAGAACCCATTGTGGCAGTCACTGTGTCAATCTACCTGGTCAAGGGCCTTCCTCTCCTCTACCCTCTACCTTTCCAAGCATCATGTTTCTCTCCAAGAAATAGCTCCTTCTAGCAACTTGCCAGGGTTATTGAGAAACAGAGCAAGGGAATATGACATGGTTTAAAATTAAGAAAGGAGTGTGTCAGGGTTATATTTTCTCTCCATACCTATTCAATCTGTATGCTGAGCAAATTATTTGAGAAGCTGGATTCTATGAAGAGGAATGTGGCATCAGGATTGGAGAAAGATTCATCAATAACCTGTATTACGTAGATGATACAACCTTGCTTGCTGAAAGTGAGGAGGACTTGAAACTCTTGTTGAAGGAGATCAAAGAATACAACCTTCAATATGGATTGCATCTCAGTGTTAAGAAAACAAAGATTCTTACCACTGGACTGATAAGCAACATTATGATGGATGAAGAGAGTGAAACTGTCAACAACTTCATCTTACTTCGATCCACAATTAATGCCCTTTGTACCAGCAGTCAGGAAATCAAGAGACATATTACACTGCAGTGAGAAACCTCTCCAAATTATTTAGGAGTAATTATATCAGTTTGAGGACCAAGGTTCATCTGATTCAGGCCATGGTCTTTCTTATCACTGGCTATGCATCTGCAAGCTGGACAATGAATAAGGATGACAGAAGAAGAATTGATACCTTTGAGCTGTGATGTTGGAGAAGAGCACTGAACATTCTATGGAATCTCAAGAGAACAAACAGATATGTCTTGGAGAAGGTGCAGCCAGAATGCTTTTGGAAACAAAGAAGATGAGGCTTCAACTCACATACTTCAGGCATGTTGCTAGGACAAAGAGTTACCTACAAAGGAGAGCCCATTAGCCTAAGAGCTGATTTTTTCAGCAGAAACCACATGACCAGAAGACAATAGGATGATAAATATGGAAGTCTGAAAGAAAAGAATTGCCAGTTAAGGATCTTGTATCCAATAAATCTGTCCATTATATACAAAGGAGAAATTAGGTCATTTGCAGAAATGTAGGAACTTAAGGAATTTATGAATACAAGACTAACTCTACAAGAAATTCTAAAAGAAATCCCTCACACAGAGACACCAAAGGAAAATGGATGGGCCATAGTAATGATAAAAAAAAAACACACCAAAAAAACAGAAAAAAACACACACAGTAAAAATAGCGGTGATAAAAACTGGCCTGTCAATAATTACACTTTGTGTGACTGGATCAAATACTCTAATTAAGAGAAAAGAGTAGCAGAATGGATTAAAAACCCAAAGCGCATCAACATGTTATCTACAAGAGACACATATAAAGAAACAAGGAAAAAAGAAACTACAAATCAAAGGTGGAATAAAAATATACCAAACAAATGACATCCACAAAAAAGCAGGCATGGAAATACTAATCTCTGCTAAGTTAGAATACAGGATGAAAACCACCATAAAAGAAAAGAAGGGCACTATATAATGTCTTTACACAATAGAGCAAGAAGATATAACCTTGATCAGGAGAAGAGCGAAATGGTGGGGAGAGGGTGGGCAGGGAGAAAAGTGCAACAATGAATGACTGGAAACCCTAAGTCTCTGTAAACTTTCATTGAAATTAATAATAAGAAAAGAAGATATAACCTTGATCAACATCTAAGCACCAAGTGATTGTTGTTGTTGTTAGGTGTCATTGAGTTGCTCTGTGATTAGTAGTGACTCTGTGTACAATAGCTCTGAACCATGCCCTATTCTGAGCTAGTCTCACTGACTTGTACATACTTAACACCTTGCCCCAGTTACTTATCTTTTATCAATCCATCTTATTTTGAGTCTTCCTCTCCTGTGCTGTCGCTCCACCTTTCCATGTATGATGTATTCCTCCAAGCTCTGGGCCCTCCTGACCATGTGCCCAAAATATGTGAGACAGAGTTTCAAAATTCTTGCTTCCAAGGAGCAGCTTTGTTTCACTCTTTCCAAGACAAACCTATTTGTTCTCTTGGTGGTCCATGTTCAACACTCTTCTCTAGCACCACAACTCAAAGGCATGGATTCTTCTTCTGTCATCCTTAGTCTTTGTCTAGCTATCTGATGCATGATAAGTAATGGTGAAGACCATGGCCTGAATCAGGTGCACCTTAGTCTCTAGACTGATATACTTGCGTTTTAGCATAGAAAGGTCCTTGACAGCAGATTTTTCCAGTGCAATTTGTCTTTTGATTTCCTGACTGCTGGTACCAAAAATATTGTTTGTGGAGCTGAGCAAGCTGATGTTGAGATTGATTTTAACAACCTCAATCTCTTTTCTATCCATCTTAGTGCTGCCCATTGGACCAGAGGTGAGAATCTTTGTCTTCTTGATATTGAGCGTCAATCTATATTGAAGACTACAGTATGTGATCTTCCACAGCAAATGTTTTTGGTCCTCCTTAGTTTCAACAAGCAAGGTTGTTTTATCTGCTTAACACAGATTGTTGATGAGGCTTTCTCCAGTCCTGATGTCGCACACTTCTTTATGAAATCCAGTCTCCTGTATGATCTGTTCCACATACAAATTGAAAAGCTATTGAAACAAGACACAATCCCTTCCTGATTTTGAACCATGCAGTGTTTCCTTCCTCTGTTCTGACGACTACCTCCTGGTCCAAGTATAGATTTCACATGAGTACAATAAAATGTTCTGGGATTCTTGTTCTTCCCAGTGTTACTCATACCGACTCATAGAGACCCTATGTACAACAACCCTAAACTCTGCTCTGTCCTATGCCAATCACACTGTCTCTGACACTCCCAACCCAATTATACCAGTCACTGAATCAATCCACCTCATAGAGGGCCTTCCCCTCCTGTGCTGTCTCTCCACCCTCCAAGCATGATGTCC
>NW_006399788.1:14363805-14366919 GCF_000299155.1 Elephantulus edwardii | reverse complement strand
GAGTTCCTTGTTTTTCAATGCAGCATAGTATTCCATTGTGTGAATATACCACAGCTTCTCTATCCATTCGTTTGTTGATGGACACTTAGGTTGTTTCCAACTTGTTGCTATTGAGAACAAAGCCACAATAAAAATGGGTGTACATATATCTGCTTGGATGGCAGTTATGGTCTCTTTGGGGTATACTCCTAGTTGTGGAATTGCTGGGTCAAATGGTATCTCCATTTACAACTGTTTGAGAAAGCGCCATACTGCTTTCCACAGTGGTTGCCCCATTTTACACACCCACAAACAGTGAATAAGGGGTTCTGTTTGGCTACAACCTTGCCAGCAATCTTATACCCTTCATGTTGAGAAATTTCTCTGTTCTGTGAAATGATATCAGGTCTTTGCTTTTAACTTTAAATAAAATTCAAATGTTATTTTTATGTGAAAAAAAATGTTGAATGAATTGGTCCCTTTTGATTTTCCAACTCCAGATCTTTGCACATTTTATTACAATACTTTGCTTTGTCTTCCTGCGCTGCCCTTTGAAATCTTCTGCTCAGCTCCTTAACTTCTTCCCTTTGCTTTAGCTTCCTGGTACTCTACTGTAATATTCAGAGTCTCATTTGATATCCATCTTGGTCTTTTCTTCCTTCTCTGTTATTTTAATAACCTTTTGCACCAAATAATAAACCTACAAAATTCATGAAAATAATGGTTAACAGACTTCAAAGAAAGAAATAGCACCACAATCAATAATGGTAGGAGACTGTAACACACCACTCTCACCAAAAGATAGGTCAACTCAAAAGAAACTAACAAAGATGTAGAAAAGCGAAACTATTTAATCAGCAAATGTGGATTTGTCAATTAACTCAGGGTCTTATACTGAACTAAAAATCAATTTAGTTTCTTCTCAAAGGCACATGATACATTCTCCAGAATTGATCACATATTAGAAAGCAAAGCAAGCCTCAACAAATTAAAAAATATATTGAAATAATACAAGTATTTTCTCAGACCACAATGCCATAAAACTAGACATTAAGGACAAAAGGATAAAGCTAAATAACATACTGCTAGAATATGAAACATTTTTCTAGGTCGTGTAACCCTGGTATGTCCCCTTGCTGTATAGAGGTAACTCATGGTTGCTGAGAAGGCAAATACTGTTACCCATGATGGTGGACAGTGTTTGGTGAAGCTCCCCATTAAAACAAGCTTGGAAGCAGGAGTGGCATCCACTTCCACAATAGCTTGCCTCTGGAAACCCTATGAACCTGGAGAAAGGACCAAAGTTATACAGGAAGTGTCCAGGACTTTGTTAATAGAGTTGCTATGAGTTGCCTGCAACTCGACGCCACTTAAAAACAATAACAACGACAACAACAACAGAATATGATTGGATTATAGAAGAAATAAAAAAAGGAAATTAAAAAATGTTCATAAAAACAAATGATAATGAAAATATAATACACCAAAACCTCTGACATACTGCTATGGCAGTACTCAGGAGGGAGTTCATAACAATAGGCAAACACATAAAGAAAGGAAGAAAGAAGCAGAATTAATGACCTAACTCAACAGCTCCATCATAGGAAAAGAACAACAATCTGACTCTATACTCTCTAGAATAAAGGAAATTATAAGGACAAGAGCTGAAATAAATGAAATAGAAAACATAAAACCATTTAAAACTATAAACAAGACCAGGAGCTGGTTCTTCAAAAGAGTCAATAGACAAACCAATTGCAAACTTAGCAAAAGGGAAGAAAAAGGAGATGACACAAACAACTTTAATAACAATGACAGATGTGACTTCACACAGAAACATATGGTACTAAATTGATAGCATCAGAATATTATGAAAAGCAGTACTCCAATAAATTTGAAAACCTAGAAGAAATGGACAAATTCCTTGAAACTCACACCCTATCTAGATTGACACATATAGATGGAGAATACAGAAGAAGAAACTGAGTAGGTTATAAAAAGCCCTCCCCACAAAAAATGTCCTGGACCAGATGGCTTCACAGCTGAATTCTATTAAACATTCAGAGAAGATCTATGACCAAATCTGCTTAAATTATTAAAAAAAATAGAAGAAGAAATACACCCAGAGTCATTATATGAAGCAAGCACAACTCTTTACCCAAACCAATCAAGACATTACCAAACAAGAAAACTACAGACCAATTATCTCTCATGAATATAGATGTAGAGATCCTTAACAAAATCTTGACGAAAAGAATCCAAAAGTATATATAAAAAATATGATCATGACCCAGGGGAATTCATAACAGGCATGCAAGGAAGGTTCAACATAAGAAACACGATCAATGTAATTCATCACACAAACAAAGCAAAGAACAAGAACCACATGATTCTATCAATTGATGCAGAAAAGGCCTTTAACTAAGTCTAACACTTCTTCCTAAATAAAACATCTAGCAAAATAAGAATAGAAAGGAATTCCTTCAACATAGTGAAAAGTACATTCACAAAACCAAGAGCTAATATGGTTCTCAAAGGAAGAAGACTAAAGGTATTCTCCTTCTGAACAGGAACCAGGCAGGGATGTCCACTGTCACCACTCTTATTCAATATTTTATTGGAAGGACTTGATAGAGCAGTATGACAAGAGGAGGAAATAAGAGGCATCTTATCTGGCAAAAAGGTGGTAAATTTGTCACTATGTGCAGATGATATGATCATGTTCACATAAAACCCTAAGGACTCAACAACAACAAAACCTGTTAGACCTAGCAGACCAATTTGATACAGTGGCATAAGGTATATATAGACACAGGTCAGTATACAAAAATCAATGAGATTTGTAACAAAGCAGACACAGATAAGAAAACTAAAATAAGTAATACCATTTAATAGAAGTGAACCACAAATTGAGAAACTTGAGAATAAACTTAACTAGAGATGCAAAAGCCTTTTATAAAGAAAACTGAAAAACACTACTGTGGACTGTGGACTTGGGCTGACTGTATAACAATGAAATATTTTTTTTTCTTTTCAAAGAGAAAAACATACTTGGGGGAGGAGTGGGAAAGGAGGAAAGCATGCAACATGAATGAGTGGGGAAAAATTAAATGGAAAGAATATGCTGTAAATATA
>NW_006399788.1:14354484-14363705 GCF_000299155.1 Elephantulus edwardii | reverse complement strand
AAAAAGAAGAGATTAAAAAAGAGCAAAAAAGAGATCTCGATAAATGGAAAAATGTTCCCTGCTCATGGATAGGAAGACTCAATATAGTGAAAATTACAATCTACCAGAAGCTATTTACATATTTAATGACATCACAATACTGATGTTGTTATTGTTGTATGTGCCATTGAGTCGCTTGCAACTCATGGCGACCCTATGTACAACAGCTCTAAACTCTGCTCTGTCCGCTGCCAATCTCATTGTCTTCGATACAATCATCCTGATTGCCCTAGTCGCCAAATCAATCTGCCTCCCAGAGGGTCTTCCCCTCCTGTGCCTGCCCTCCACCCTCCCAAGCATGATGTCCTTTTCCAAGGATAGGTCCCTCCTTACAACATGACCAAATTATGTCAGATGAAGTTTCAGAATCCTTGCCTCCAAGGAGCAGCCCGGTTTAATCCTCTTCAGGATGAATCTGTTTGTTTTCTTAGCAGTCCATGGTACCCTCAGCACTCTTCTCCAACACCAAAGCTCAAAATTATCAATTCTCCTTCTATCCTCCCTGGTCATTGTCCAGCTCTCTGACACATAACAAGTGATTGCAAAGACCATGGCCTGTACCAGACACACCTCAATTTCATTTCTCAAAGAGATAGAAAAGACAACTGACGAGTTTATTTGGGAAGGAAAGAGACTTCAAATAAGCAAAACACTTATGAAAAACAAGAATGAAGTGGAAGACATATAACTTCTTGATCTCAAAACCATAGCTGTAATAACCAAAACAGCATGGTATTGGTACAATGACAGACACATAGATTAATGGAACAGAATTGAGAACCTAGAAAGTAACCTATCTACCTACTGACACATAGGATTCAACAATGAAACAAAGCTTATCATATGGGGAAATGATAGACTCATTAACAAATGTTGTTGTTGTTATGTGCCGTCGAGTTGCTTGCGACTCATAGTGACCCTATGAACAACAGCCCTGAACTCTGCTCTGTCCTGTGCCAATGGCACTGTCTCTGACACTCCCATCCCAATTATCCCAGTCACTGAATCAATCCACCTCATAGAGGGCCTTCCTCTCCTGCGCTGTCCCTCCACCCTCCCAAGCATGATATCCCTCTCCAGGGACCGGTCCCTCCTCACAACATGTAACAATATCTAATTTTCCTACATTCATGGTTCTCACATTCCATGTCCCAATCACCAGTGTCTGCTTACAACTGTTCCTCTTCCTTTGTATTTCCATACTTGAAAACTCAACCTCCTTTGCCGTTTCTGTATCTAAATGTGTTCTGTTGTACATAGGGTTTTCAGAGGCCTGCTATTTCAGAATTGGATGGCCAATCTGGACTACTATCTGCAGAGAGCTGAAGCACGATTCACATCTCTTCTCACATCACAGACAGAAATTAACTCAAGGTGGATCAGATATCTAGAGGCAAAGCCCCAAACCAAAAATATCATAAAAGACAAAATGACAACAAACTTAGAAGGCCTAGATTATGGAATAGACTAACCAATGCAGTCATGAATTCACAGCTAGGAAAAAAAGAACATCCAGGAACTGTCTAAATATTAAATCCCTGTGTATATCAAAATCTTTTTCCAGTATGGTAAAAAGAAAATATAGTAACTGGGAAAAACTAACCAACCAACCAACTAACCAAACAACCAACCAACCAAACAAACAAACAAATATTAGGCAATAGTATCTCAGACAAGGGCCTCATAACAAAAGTATATAGAATATTAGAGGGCCTCTACAAGATAGACTGATATCCCAGTTACAAAATGGGAAAATGACACAGAAAAGCCATTTGCAAGGCCAACAGACACATTGAAGTAGTGCTCAAAATCACTGGAAGAGAGATGCAAATCAAAACCACAATGAGATACCATCTCACCCCAATAGCCATGGCAAAGTTTAACAGACAACAAGCAATAAATGGTGGAGATGATATGAAGAGATTGGAACTTTCATATACTTTGGTGGGATTATAAAATGGTACAACCAGTCTGGAAAGCAGTTTGGTGTTTCCTCAAAAAGCTGAACATAGAAATTCCATATTACCCAGCTATTCCATTGCCATGAATATACCCTAAGGAAAACAGAACTGGGACACAAATGGAGATTTATACACCAATGTTCATAGCAGTGTTACTCACAATACCAAGAACATAGGAATAACCCATATGTTCATCTATAAATGAATGGATTGAGAAATTGAATCATTCACATCATGGAATACAATGCAACACTCAGGAGTAATGATTTAGAAAATAGCATATAACATGAGTGAGGCTGAAGAGCATTATGTTGAATGAACTAACTCAGTTTCATAAAGACAAATACCGCATAAGATCATTATTGTAAAAATAGAAGAGTAACTAGTAAGATATGTATAAAAGTACACAGGAGGAAGAGGAAGGAAGAGTAGAGAGGAGAAGAAATCAGGAGATCACAGAGTTTGGTGGATGAGGGAAAGGGTGAATGAGTTAGGAAGCTCCAGTAGGGACCTGAGAAGACAGACAAATAGTGGGCATAATCAATGGTGATTAATTTTATAAAACACAGTTTATGGAAGGATCATATGAAATACAATGTGAATCAAAGAATGGGTGAAACACAATGCATATGACTTTTTTGTATGCAAAACAATATAAAAGAAAAGTAATTTAAAATAACATAATAAACCACTTTTGTGCCTTCCTTCCACAAGTCTAGTCCTAGTATATGCATTCCTGTGAGGACAGAAATGGAATCACGCCCATGGTGGTCATCACATTTGCAGTGATTAATGTGTGCAGTGCTGGAGTAAGCTTGGAGAGCTGCTGATAGTGACTTTCTGCTTTATTTTGTTGTCCACAGGGTCACTATCAGTTAGAGCCAACTCAATAGCACCCAACTATGACAACAAATTTAGTATTTCTTTGGTCCATTCTAAATGCTTTTGGTGGCTAATTCAATTATCACTTGAAAGCTTTAAGGGAGATTCTACTTCTCACCCCATCCCATGACAGCAGATGAGAAAAATGAAGCATGAAAATACAAGACTGTGTAGTGAGCAAGACACTCTGAATGTTGCACTACAGTGCCGAAAAGCCAAAGCAAAGGGAAGAAATCAAGATATTAAGGAGTTGACCAGAAGATTCCAGAGGACAGTGTGGGAAGACAAAGTATTACAATGAAATGTGCAAGGAGCTGGAGTCAGAAAGTCTAAGGGGCCAAACTCATTCAGCATTTCTTAAGCTGAAGAACTGAAGAACAAATTCAAGCCTAGAGTTGAAATACTTAAGGATGTTTTGGGCAGAATATTAAATGATCCAGGAAGCACTAAAAGGTGATGGAAAGAGTATACAGAGTCATTGTACCAAAAAGAGTTGGTGGACACATAAGAATTTCATGAAACAACATATGAGCAAAAACCTGTGGTGATGAAGGAGGAAGTTCAAGCTACTAAAAGAATTGGCAAAAAACAAGGCCGCAGGAATTGATGGCATTCCAATTGACCTATTTCAACAAACAGATGCTGTCCTGGATGTGCTTACCAAATTGTGCCAAGAGATCTGGAGGACAGCCACCTGGCCAACTGGCTGGAGGAGATCTATATTTGTTCCCAATCCAAAGAAAGGTGATCTGACAGAATGAAGCAATTATTGAACAATATCATTGATATCACATGCAAGTAAGGTTCTGGTGAAGATTATCCAAAAAATGACTGGAGCAACACGTCAACAGAGAACTGCCTGAAGGGCAGGCTGGGTTTAGAAGAGGCCATGGCACTAGGGATATTATAGCTAAAGTCGGATGGATCTTGGCTGAAAGCAGAGAGAACCTGAGGAATATCTATCTGTGTTTCATTGACGATGCAAAGGCATTTGACTGTGTAGATCACAACAAAATGTGGCTGATTATGAGAAGAATTGGAATCCCGGAACATTTTATTGTGCTTATGTGAAACCTACCCTTGGACTAGGAGGCAGTCATCAGAACAGAGCAAGGAAACACTGCATGGTTCACAATTGGGAATGCTGTACATCAGGGAGGTGTCCTATCTCCGTATCTTTTCAATCTATATGCAGAACATATTATCCAGGAGGCTGGGTTCTGTGAGGAGAAATGTGGCATAAGGATTGGAGGTAGACTCATCAACAATTTGTGTTATACAGATGACACAACCCTGTTTGCTGAAACTGAGGAGGATCTGAAGCACTTGTTGCAGAAGCTCAAGGACTGCTACCTTCAATATGGATTGAAGCTCCTCATCAAGAAAACAAAAATTCTCACCACTGGGGCAATTGGTAGTATCATGATAGATGGTGAAGAGATTGAGATTGTTGACAGCTTCAGTTTGCTTGGCTCTACAATCAACACTCTTGGTGCCAGTAGCCAGGAAATTAAAAGACGAATTGCGTTGGGAAAGTCTGTTATCAGGGACCTCTCCAAAGTACTGAAGAGCAACAATGTCAGTTGGAGACTAAAGTGTGCCTGAGACAGGCCATTGTCTTTGCAATTACTTTCTCTGCATAGGAAAACTGGACAATGCTAGGGATGACTGAAGAAGAATTGATGTCTTTGAGCTGTGGTGCTGGAGACAATTATTGAATATACTACGGACTGCTGAGAGAACAAGTTCATTCTGGATGTGAAGCCATGCTGCTCGCTGGAGGCAAGGATTCTGAAGCTTTCTCTGACATACTTTGGACATGTTGTTGCAAGACGGAATCAGTGCTTGGAGAGGAACATCATTCTTTGAAGGGTGGAGGCTCAGAACAAGAGAGGAAAACCCTCGATGAGATGGATTAATTCAGTGACTGGGATAATGGGGGTAGGTGTACCAGAGACAATAAGATTGGCACAGAATAGAGCAGGGTTTAGGGCCGTTGTACATAGGTTCGCTATGAGTCACAGGCATGTAACAACAACAGTGAGCAAGAGTTACAGCTAGGCTACACATGCACACAATCTGGTTTCCAAATCTGGACCCTCAAGCACTACAGCCCCAAGTTCTCGTTTCATATCCATCTTCCCAAGTCACTATTTCATTGGCTTCATATTTTGTTGCTGTTATGTGCCACCAAGTTGCCTTTGACTCAGCGACCCTGTGTACAACAGCTCTGAACCCTGCTCTATCCTGAGCCAACTTTACTGTTTCTGACCACCTACTCCCTTTACCCCAGTCACTGAGTCAATCCGTCTCATCGAGGTCTTCCCCTCCTGTGCTGTCCCTTCACCCTCTTACGCATAATATTTCCCCTCTAAAGACTAGTCCCTCCTTGCAACATGCCCCAAATATGTCAGACGGAACTTCCTCCAAGGAGAAGCTAGTGAATATCTAACCAAAGTGATCTCTCTGCCCTGAGAAGTTCATGAAGTTCATGGGAGACAAATACGCTACTCACACAGCTGACCCAAATTTTATGCATTGTTCTCACTTGTGATGGAGAATTAGCCATATTAATCTGTAGAAATTAGGGAGATCTTGTGGTATGGTTCATAGGCGGTTTTGCTGCTAACCTAAAGGCAGTTCAAATCCAGCAACAGCTCAGTTGGAAAAAGGATGGCCACTCTCCTCTTGTGTCTCAGTGAGCATCAACTAGGAGTCAGTTGTGACTTGACAGCAATTAGTACCTATAGGAACAACTCAGTCACCTCTCCTCCCCCCAATTACAGCATTCAATTTTGTAGATAGAGTGAGACTATCTCTTTAAGATAGAAAAGGTGAAAAATGTAACTCATAAAAAATAATTTAAATCTCTGTAAAAAAGAGAATTGAAAATATGAGAAGCCAATGTAATACAATTACAAAGTCCTCAAGTAATTCTTACTATTAATAGTTAATCAAATAATGCATTTTCTTGATTTTTGTTATTCCAACATAAGACTTTTTAAAAAGAAGTGTAGACATTGGTGCCTGAGAGTAAAGACCATTTCTTAATCCTAAAGGATAAGTCGTGAGATTGGCACAGGACAGAACAGAGTTTAGGGCTGTTGTACACAGGGTCATTATGAGTCTCAAGCGACTTGACGGCACATAACAACAAAGGATAACCCTCTGTAGCCTTCTGGTTTTCAGCCAAATACTCTCTATGAGGTTGCTCTTCACTGAGGAATCTCACTGTGGTTTTGATTTACATTTCTCTGATGGCTGATGATGCTGGGCAAAACTCCTTGTGCTTATTGATCATTTACATTTTTTCTTTGGAGAAATATCTATTCAGAATTTTTGTGCTTTTTAGATTGACTTGTCTTTCTCTTGTTGAGTTGTAAGACACCTTTATATATTCCAGCTGCCAGTGCCTTATAAATGATTTGCTAAATTCCCCCCTTTCTATGCGTTGTTGTTTTTTTTTTACTTTCTTGATTGTATCTTTTGAGACACATTTTTAGTTTTGATGATATGAAGGCAGGCAGTGAGTATCTCATCTGGAATCCCAATAGCATGAGTCCTGCCAGCAATTAGGCTAGAGGACAGGTGGCCACTTGATGGTTATGGAAATGTTTAAATTTGGAGAAAAGGGCTTATTTTGACCTTCATTCTTCTGAAATTCCTCTAATAAGCAGTGTATGACTACTTAAGATGTTTTGCTTATTGTCCTCAGCAGTCAGATATAACTAGGCCCCCCACCCCTTGTCTTATTATTTCGTACTGAACCTTCATTTTGGAATTGAGAGGACTAATGCTCAGTTTCCAAGTCTCATGTTATAGTTATATTTTTACATTTTTGAAATATATATGCTAGACTATATCAGCATCAAGATGAATTGGTACATTCCCTCCGCTCTGAAAGTTTCCCTAGTACCTTTACCCTCCCCTCTTATGGTGTTTCTCAAGCTTGCCTGTACCTCTTTGCTGTCAATTTTGTTTTGCAAAAAAAGAAAGTCCAAGAACTTGGTCTTCTGGCCAACCTATGATCTCCTCTCTTCATCTTTCATTCTTCCATGACTTATCTCACATTACATTTTCTCTTACCTTTATCTATATGATAAGGTTTAAGGGCAAAAATCTTGGGCACTAACCCTATCCAACTCAAACATGTTCCAGTAAAATCACTTATGTACCCCATATTTCAGGCTCGTCATATGTGAAACGGAGTGGTGGGATACTGATTCTTCAGAGAGTGCTTCTCTCTTCAGTGCTTTTCTTTTCATTATTACAATAAAAAAATAATTGACACCTATTGAACCCTAACAGTTGTTATTGTTTTTAGGTGCCATCAAGCCAAGTATGACTCATAATGACTCTATGAATACTTGACCTGAACCCTGCCTTATCCTTTGCCATCCTTATCATCTCTGACACACTGGAGCCCATTGCTGAAGTCACCATGTCAGTCCATCTCATTGGGGATGTTATTCTCCTTTGTTGATCTTCCATCTTTCCAAGCATCATGTCTTTTCCCAAGGAATAGCCTTGTCTAGCTACATGTTCAAAGTATGAAAGACAAAGTTTTGCCATCTTTGCTCCAAGGAAGACTTTGGTTGTACTTTCTCTAAGACATATCTATTTGTTCTTTTGGCAATCCATTGAATATTCAGTACTCTCTTCTAGCATCACAACCCAAGGCATCAATTTGTTTTCTGTCATCCTTATTCATTGTCCAGATCTCTGATGTGTAGCAGATGATTGAGAAGACTATGGCTTGAATCAGGTATGCTTTATTCTTCAAACTGACAAGTCAGTAGCTGCCATTATTAACTCTATTTCAGACATTTTTAGCATAGAGGAAGCTACAGTCTCTGCCCTTACACAAGTGCAGAAATGGGATCTCTCACTTTCTTTGCAGAAATTTCTAGTCAATGCACCTCAAGAGCAGCAACTATCCAAATGTTAGTGAAAGCTTGTGTCGTGCTATGAAGTTCCAGAGGAGCTTCCAGATTAAAACAGTCTAAGAAGAAAGGCCTGGTGACCTACTTCAGAAATCAACAGTGAAAAATCTGATCTTCTCGTGCATGATATTTCCCTGAATTGAATCAAGAGGATCTTTATTTAGAAAGGAGATTACCTTTAACCTGATATATTAACAAGAAAAGAGAAAAACAAGCTAGTTAGAATGAAAAGTATATGAAAAATCTCAGTGAAAAAAAAAAAGAAGAAAAGAAAAATCTCAGTGCTTATTTTCTGGGAATATCAAGAAATGCAATGTTACTAGACCAACTTGACTTGCTGTGGACAGATAACAAAGCTAAACTATGAAGGGAGGAGAGGAAGAACAAAGGGAGGGAAAGGAAAGAGAAGAGATGAGTTAGGATAGAGATGAAGAAAGAGAAAAGAGGTGGAGGAGAGAGAAATAGTGAAATTGGGAGAAACAAGAGAAAAGAAATACCATTAGTCTTGGTTACCTTTTGGGCATCTTCCCCTTTCCCCACCATTTCTCTCCTTTCCTGGGCTTGGGGAATAATCTGCAGTCCCAGTGTCCATTATTGGGTATTGGAAGGTGTAGGAGGTGACTTTTATGTTTGCCTGTAGTCCTAATGATGTTTTGTACAGTGGCATCAAAGCTTCATAATCACAAGTGCTTCTGCCATTCATAGTTTTTAGTAATTAGTAATTCTGTTAAGACGGGACACTGATTGTGAAGTGAAACCAGCTGGTGAGTGTCTAATTTACTGATCTGATCAAACAGAACTCATCTACACCCTATTAAGGCTTGTTTTTTAAGCGGGAAATAAATGCAAAGCAATGGTACTAACAGTGTTTGAATTGTAGTTTCATTACTAGTAAAAGGTTTATTTTTAAATGGAAGATTGTTGTTGTTAGGAGCTGTTGATATGACTTCTACTCATGTTGATGTTGATTTTGATGTTGTTGTTGTTGTCATGTGCCGTTGAGTCGCTTGCAACTCATAGCGACCCTATGTACAACAGCCCTAAACTCTGCTCTGTCCTGTGCCAATCGCATTGTCTCTGACACACCCATCCCCATTACCCCAGTCATTGAATCAATGCACCTTATAGAGAGTCTTCCCCTCCTGCGCTGTCCCTCCACCCTCCCAAGCATGATGTCCTTCTCCAAGGACCGATCTCTCCTTACAACATATCCAAAATATGTTACATGGAGCCTCAGAATCCTTGCCTCCAAGAAGCCATCCGGTTTAACCCTTTCCAGGACATATTTGTTTGTTTTCTTGGCAGTCCATGGTACCCTCAATACTCTTCTCCAGCACCACAGCTCAAAGGCATCAATTCTCCTTCTATCCTCCTTGGTCATTGTCCAACTCTCTGA
>NW_006399788.1:14350037-14354384 GCF_000299155.1 Elephantulus edwardii | reverse complement strand
TCTTCTCCAGCACCACAGCTCAAAGGCATCAATTCTCCTTCTATCCTCCTTGGTCATTGTCCAACTCTCTGATGCATAACAAGTGATTGCAAAGAACATGGCCCGTATCAGACACCCCTTAGTCTCCAGAGAGACACCATTGCTCTTCAGTACTTTGGAAAGGTCCCTAACAGCAGACTTTCCCATCTCAATACACCTTTTAATTTCCTGACTACTGGTGCCAAGAGTGACCACAAAAAGGAACCCTCCTGATCCTGCACCGTCCTCACAATCTTAGCTGTGCTTAAGCCTGTTACTGCAATCACTGTGTCAACCCATTTTGCTGAGGGTCTTTCTTCTTTATGGACCCTCTGTAAAGTAGGAGATATGAAACAAGATTAAATGTTGTTGTTGTTATGTGCTGTCGATTCGCCTGCGACTCATAGCGACCCTATGTACAACAGCTCTAAACTCTGCTCTGTCCTGTGCCAATGGCACTGTCTCTGACACTCCCATCCCAATTATCCCAGTCACTGAATCAATCCACCTCATAGAGGGCCTTCCTCTCCTGCGCTGTCCCTCCACCCTCCCAAGCATGATGTCCTTCTCCAAGGACTGGTCTCTCCTCACAACATGTCCAAAATAAGTTAGACGGAGCCTCAGAATCCTTGCCTCCAAGGAGCCACCTGGTTTAACCCTTTCCAGGACGAATCTGTTTGTTTTCCTAGCGTCCATGGAATTCTCAATACTCTTCTCCAGCACCACAGCTCAAAGGCATCAATTCTCCTTCTATCCTCCTTGGTCATTGTCCAACTCTCTGATGCATAACAAGTGATTGCAAAGAACATGGCCCGTATCAGACACCCCTTAGTCTCCAGAGAGACACCATTGCTCTTCAGTACTTTGGAAAGGTCCCTAACAGCAGACTTTCCCATCTCAATACACCTTTTAATTTCCTGACTACTGGTGCCAAGAGTGACCACAAAAAGGAACCCTCCTGATCCTGCACCGTCCTCACAATCTTAGCTGTGCTTAAGCCTGTTACTGCAATCACTGTGTCAACCCATTTTGCTGAGGGTCTTTCTTCTTTATGGACCCTCTGTAAAGTAGGAGATATGAAACAAGATTAAATGTTGTTGTTGTTATGTGCCATCGAGTCACTTGCGACTCATGGTGCCAAGACTGTTGACTATGGAGCCAAGCAAACTAAAGCTGTGTACAATCTCAATCTCTTCACCATCCATCCTGATGCTGCCAATTGGTCCAGTGGTGAGAATCTTTGTCTTCTTGACATTGAGCCTCAGTCCATATTGTAGGCTGCAGTCCTTGACACTCTGCAGCAGGCGCTTCAGGTCCTCCTCAGTTTCAGCAAGCAGGGTTGTGTCATCTGCATAATGGAGATTGTTGATAAATCGTCCACCAATCCTGACCCCACATTTCTCCTCATAGAGCCCCGCCTCCCGGATAATCTGTTCTGCATGCCCTTCCCAATTTTGAACCATGCAATGTTCCCTTGCTCTGTTCTGACGACTGCCTCCTGGTCCAAGTATAAGTTTCACATTAGAACGATCAAGTGTTCTGGGATTCCCATTCTTTTCAGAGTCAGCCACATTTTGTTATGATCTACACAGTCAAATGCCTTTGCATAGTCAATGAAACACAGATAGACATTCCTCTGGTATTTCCTGCTTTCAGCCAAGATCCATCTAACATCAGCTACAATATCTCTAGTACCATGACCCCTTCTGAAACCAGGCTGGACTTCTGGTAGTTTTCTGTTGATGTGCTGTTCCAGTCGTTTTTAACAAGATTAAATAGACATCACCTTAAGAAAATGACAATTGTGTTCTCTTCAGTCAATGCAGTGAAGAAATGAGAAAAAGGAAAGGTTGAGAGTTTATTGCTTCTTAACACCTTTACCTGTATTGTGAGCCTTGTTTAGGTTTATTAACAATCATTCAACAATATGGAATGAGTGGCATGGTTACAGGTCACCTGGAACTGCTGGTGAGTTTGTTAAGTATCCCAGGAAGACTTCAAGATCTTTCTTTAGACACTTCTTATAGTGAAATAAGTACGTCAAAATAAATTCAGCTAACCATAATCCCCTAGGAACAGATTCTTGGGAAAGATGTTGAACTTTCAGTTTAAAAGAAACTAGGAATGTGGGAAGTCCATCCATGGAAATGTTCCCATAAGAGATTAGTCATTGTACATGTATTTCTTATTTTGTAATTTGTGCTGATATTTCCTGTCATTAAAAACCTAGCTGCTTCTGGTTCTTGATGCTGCTTTTCATTAGGTTAGCTACAATGGAGCCTAATTTAGATTTTCAGTGGGGTAATGTGTAAATGCATCCATTAAGCTGGGGGAAGGGGAAGGATTCTAGTGAAATGAAAGCTTGACTGGCTTCAGTGATGTTTAAGTACTGTGGTTTAAATATTCATTGCATAAGCAGCCCAGCCACCTTGGATAAACACTTGTCAACAATCATGTTTCAATTCCTTCCCATTTAGGCAATAGAGAAGCTGTTATTATACCTTAGAGGATGGATGGTCTGTCACTGGTTGCTGATGGCCTTGCTTCATTGCTCTATTGATTGTAGAGATTGTTGATTAGTGTTCAGAATCCCAGCTCCATTTGACAGAATTACGTAGGAATCAATCAAGAGCACGTTTTCTTTCAATTACATCTGCTCTTGTCTGATATATAAGAAGGAAGGTGGATTAGCTTCTGATTTCTTTTTCAGTAAAAAAAAATACAATGCTATTATCATTAAAAAAACCAAAACAACAACCCACAAAACATGGGTGGAGGGAGGGGTGGTTAAAGGAAATGGGATAGATAGTGTGAAAAACAATGTATATGAACTTTTAAAGTAAACCAGTATAAAAGAAAAATTTTATTTTTTTTAAAAAACCAAAACAACTACAAAACCTGTGGAGCTTTGACAGCCTAGTGGGTAGGGAGTTATGTGCCAACCTATAGGTAAACAGTTTCAATCTACCAGGTCCTGTACTGGAGAAAGATGGGTAATCTCTTATGTGATTTACGGCCTCTGAAAATCTTCTGAAGGGTCAGCTTTAAGTTGGTTCTAGTCCAATGGCAGTGTCTTACATCTCTAGCCCTATCCCTCTATCTCTATCTTTATCTCATCTCATCTCTCTCTCTCTATCTATCTGTCTTACCTATCTATACAAAGATATATATGAGATGCATATTATATATGCAGTATATTATGTATACTATGTACACAGTGTATACTATATAATCTACTAGTTGCTTCACCTAAGAAGGATGAGCAATCTCTTCCAGTGTGATTATCTGCCATGTTAGCGTTAGCTAACATAGGTTGGTACTGATTCAATGGCACACACCACCACCACCACCACCACCACATATAATATGCAGTGTTCTTTTGCTCTGTTTGGACAACAGTTTCCTGGTCAGTTTCTCATGAGCATAATCAAGTGTTCTGGGATTCCCATTCTTCTCAATTTTAGCCACAATTTGTTGTGATCCACATAGTGAAAGACCTTTGTATAGTGAATAAAATACTAATAAACATCATTTTGGTACTCTGCTTGAAGCTAAGATTCATCTGACATTGGAAATTATATCCCTAATGCCTCAGCTTCTTCTAAACCAGTCTGCATTTCTGGCAGTTCCCTTTTATTATACTGTTCTAGTCGTGCTTAGATAATCTACAGCAAGATTTTGTTTGCATATGATGCTAGTGGAATTGTTCAGTAATTTCCACATTCTGTTGTAGCACCTTTATTGAGAATAAATATGAATCTCTTCCAGTCAGTTGTCCAGATGGCTGTCCTCCAGATTTCTTGGCACAACCTGGTAAGCATATCTAGGGCTTCATCTGTTGGTTGAAATACGTCAATTGGTCTATGAATACCTGGGGAGTTATATTTTTATTTTATTTTATGTTGGTTTGTATAAAAATTTGTATATATTGTGTTTCATTCACATATATTGTTTCACACATTCCTTCATTCACTTTTTGTTTTATACATTCATTCCCATGCATTGTTCAGGTCCCCACTGGATCTTTCCTAATTCCTTAAGCCCCATGTCCCAAACTCACTTACCAAACAGTGCAATCCTGAGATTTCCCACTGCCACACACCTAGGGACTTATTTTTTTGCAAATTCCTTCAGAGTAGCTTGAACTTTCTCCTTTATTACCATTAGTTCTTGATAATATGTTGTTGTTGTTATGTGCCATCGAGTCACTTGCAACTCATAGCAACCCTATGTACAACAGCCCTAAACTCTGCTCTGTCCTGCGCCAATCACACTGTCTCTGACACTCCCATCCCGATTATCCCAGTCACTGAATCAATCCACCTCATA
>NW_006399788.1:14337716-14349417 GCF_000299155.1 Elephantulus edwardii | reverse complement strand
CTTGCATGTGAAATCAGGTAGGAAAATAGGCAACAATGAATGGATGAAAATCCAACTTTCCTGTAAACTTTTGTTCAAGTCACAATAAAAAAGAGGGGGGAAAGATGGGTCATATTTGCTCAACCAGGAAAGGATAAAACTGACAAATAGGACCTTCTAAAAATCAAGTCTTTGTATGCATCAAAACCTTGTTCTAATTTTGTGAAAAGAAAACCTACAGAATGAGAAAAAACATTTGGCAATGACATCTCAGACAAAGGTCTCAAGGAAAAGTGGCAGAATACTACAGGGCCTCCCCAAGAAGAAGACTGATAACCCAATTATAAAATGGGCAAAGTGTGTGGAAAGACTTTTTACAGAGGAAGACAGTCTACATATGTAGAATTGCTTAAAATCACTGGAAATAAGAGAGATGCAAATCAAAACCATAATGAGATACCATCTAACTCAAGTAGCAGTGACAGAGTTTAACAGGACAAGTCATAAATATTGGAGAAGATGTAGAAAGATTGGAGCTCTCATACATTGTTGGTACAATTGTAAAATGGTACAACCACTCTGGAAGGCAGTTTCCTCATAAGACTAAACAGAATTTTCACATGACCCAACTATTACATTGCTAAGAATATAAACCAAGGAAAATAGAACTGAGACACAAGCTGAGATTTGTACGCCTATGTTCATAGCAGCATTAGTCACAATAGCAAGAACATGGAAACAGCCCAAATATCCATCAATAAATGAATGGATTGAGCAGTTTTAGTACATTCACATGGTGAAATACTCTGCAGCACAAAGGAGCAACTATTTAAAAAAATACTATGTAACATGGGACAAGCTAAAGAGCATTATGCTGAGCGAACTCATGCTGCCTCATAAGGCCAAGTATGGCATAAGACTGTGAAAACAGAAGGATAACTAGTAAGATGTGTATAAATGTCTAAAAAAGATAAAGGGAAGAGGCAAGGGTTCTGAGGTGGGTGCAGAGGTGTGTGTGTGTGTGTGTGGCGGGGGAGGGCGGTTCATAAGGTTGAAGAGTTTGGCGGGTGTAGGGAGGGGGTGAAGTTATTAGGAAAGGTCCAGTGGGAATCTGAAAAGACAGGGTAATAGTGGGCATAGATAATTGGTGATTAATTTTATAAGGCATAATGTATGGAAATTGTATGAAACACAATGTGAATTTAAAAAAAGTATATAAAAACAGACTTTGTCTAGATTAACTTTTCCATGTGAATTTCCAGTTGTTACAACATCATTTGTTAATGCAATGATGTTAATGGAATGCCTGTCCCCCCAAAAGTTAGGTCTTAGAAACTAAGCAGAATAAAGAAAGTCATAAAGGAAGACGACTTGTATATAGAAAGAGAACTGACCAGTTTTCTATTTTAGCTACACATTAAGATCATCCAGGGGAGGCTTTTTAAAGAAATAATTATCTTATTTTGAGATAGAGTGCTAGTGACCTAGTTATAAGAAGCTGTGCTGTAATCTCAAAGGCATGTGGTTCAAATCCATTAGCTGCTTTGTGGGAGAAGGATGGACAATCTCCTCCCATGAGATTTATTGCCTCTGAAAACTTCCTATGAGTCAATTCTGACTTCATAAAACACAACAACAACAACAATTTTTAGTTAATTGTAAAGTTACATGCAGTTATAAGAAATAGTACAAAGATCTATAAACTCTGCCTGCACAGTGTATTGACAGAGATGCAGTAAAAATTCAAAACATTTCTATTACTACAATGATCTTTCAAGTATTCTTTAATAATATTTATTTTCCACTGCTGCAAACCACTAATTTAATTTCTATCTCTTTACTTTTGAAACTTCTAGAAACTTACCTAAAATGAATAATACAGTACATACATTTCTGCTATTTTTTCCACTTCATACATTTCTCTGGAGATCAATCCAGCTTGTTTAGTATACTGACAGTTTGTTCCTTGATTTGTTGTACCACAATTTGTTTAACTAGCCACTCATTGAAGGTTCTGAGTTGCTTCTAGATTTGAGGTAATATGGAAAAACTTCACCACTAATACTGTAACTATATGTATTCCTCTATTGCTCCCAGGGTTTTCAGGAGCCTGTTATTTCAGAAATAGATTGCTAATCTTGACTCTTGTCTTAATTTTGGAACTGTGCCGAAACCTGTCCACCATGAGTGACCCTTCTGACATTTGAAACACTGGTGGCATAGCTTCCAGCATCACAGCAACACACAAGATAACCTATTACAGAAAACTGACAGACAAGTGCTGTACTCATGGGAATGGGAGTCCCAGAACAGTTAGTTGTGCAAATGAGAAACCTACACCTAGACCAAGAAGCTGTTGTCTGAACAGAGCAAGGGTACACTGAATGGTTTAAAATTAAGAAGGGTATACATTGGGCTTGTATCTTTCTTTTCTCCGTATGTATTCAATCTGTATGCTGAACAAATCACTTAAGAAGTTGGACTATATGAAGAAGAATGTAGTATCAAGATCAAAGGAAGATTCATCAAGAATTTTGTTAGGCAGGTGACACAATCTTTATTGCTGGAAGTGGGGAGGACTTGAAACCCTTGCTGCAGAAGATCAAAGACTAGAGAGGTAATATGAATTATATCTCAACATCAAGAAAACAAATATTACCACTAGATCAATAGGTAACATCATGATAGATAGGGAAAAGACTGAAATTGCCAGTGATTTAATCTTACTTGGATCCACAGTCAACACCCTTTGTACCACCAGCTAGGAGATCAGGAGATGTGTTGCACTGAGAAACTCTTCAAATTACTGAGGAATAATGATGTCAGTTTGAAGACTAAGGTGTGCCTGATTCAGGCTATGATCTTTTCAGTCATTTGCTATCATCTGAAAGTTACACAATGAACAAGGATGACAGAAGAATTGTCTTTTAGCTGTGGTGTGAGAGAATAGTACTCAACATCCCATAGACTTTCAATAGAACAAACAAATATGTCTTGGAGAAAGTACAGCCAGAATGCTCCTTGGAGGCAAAGATAACAAATCTTTGTCTCACATACTTTGGGTATATTGCTAGAACTGTTCTTGGGAAGGTGGAAGGTAAGCAAAAAAGAAGACCCTCAACCAGATAGATCGACATAATGACTGCAGCATTGGGATCAAGTGCATTCGAAATTATGATGGCACAGGATAGGAGAGGGTTCAGATCTGTTGTTCATAGGGCCACAGTGAATCATACCTGACTCGATAATGCCTAACAACAAAGAATAAAGCTGCTCTAAAAATCCACAAACAAATTTTTATGTGAACACAGTTTTCATTTCTCTGAGATAAATGCCCAGGAGGACAATTGTTGGGAGACATAATCACATGTTTGTTTGTTTTTTAAAGTAACTAACTCTCAAGTTGTTTTCCAGAGTTGTCGTACAATTTTACACTTCATGTAAATGCAAAAGTGATTCATTTTTTTCATATTCTATGTATTGGTCTGGAGTTAAAAACAAACAAACAAACAAACAAACAAGCAAAAAACAGAGAAATGAATAAACAAATAAAACTTTCAATGTAATTATTCAGTAAAACCCAAAACTAAGAAAATTTGAAGTTGATGGGCCAAGAGATCAAAGGTCCTTTATTTTAAATAAAAGAGTTAATGACTGAGGAAGTAAGTAACATTTAACACTGAGCTTGAATACTTAAGAAGAAAAACTTTAAACTTACCCCATAAAAGTGAGGTTTCAGACCCTGTAAATGGGGTGCTGAGAGAGTCAGAAGATATAGAAGATTCCTATCTGTTGTGTGATTATACTGTTCTTGGTATATTTTGTTTTAATGTGATGAGACCTGAAATATGAGATTATGAAAGGTTATATATAATAGGTAGAAAATGTCAAAGTATTTACTTGTTTGTTTAGCTGTATTTCCTAATAATGAAGATGCAAACAAGGTTGAAAAAAATATCACATACAAAAAGTACATAAAAAGCTAGAAAACAAAACAAAATGAAACCATGAAGTGAAAACATTGATTACTTTTGAAGTAGATGAAATAACTTCAAGGGACCTCAAGGGTGACTTTTGGGGTTGTAATAACTGTCAACAGGCAGTTCTGTGGCTCAATCTGTGGCTCAAGGCACCTGCAACCAAATGCTAGAAATGTAACCATAGTCACTTTAGTACACTTGGTTAATTCAAGCTTTTGCTTTGTCAATTTTGCAATTTCTTCGCATTTTACTCAAGAGGTTTTTATGGTTATTGGTCATTAACATCTGTCAACAAAGATGTCTGAAAATGCTCCAAAAGACATGTTCAAGAAAATTCATAACAGTTTTAGTTTGTTTAAAAAAAAGCAAAACCCAAGCAAACTGGTTGTTGGGTACTAGAGTTGAAACTGACTCATAGCTGACCATCCAATGGGTTTTCAGAGGCAGTTAATTGCATGGGAGGAGAGTGTCCATGCCTCTTCTGTGGAGCATCCTGTGGTCTTGAACTGCTTTCCTTCAGGACTGCCATGCAGCTTATTGCCATCAGGCCACCAGAGCTCCATAACCAAACTGGAAACAAACCAAAAGTCAGTCATGAGTTGAATAGCAAACAAACTGTGCTAAGTTGTAAAAAAATATGTTACATTTATTTTTCATTTTAATTTTTTTAAAAAATAGAATAATAAAATTTCTTTTTAATTGTGATTTAAGTGAAAGTTTTCCATCCACTATTCATATACATTTTGTTGTATAACATTAATGACAGTATATAAAATATAATCATTCTTCTCACTTCCATTTTATAATTCTCATTCCCATTAATCCTTTTGTCCAGTTCCTTCCTGCTTCAGAGCTTTATTTTGGGGCAATTTCTGCCTTTTTTATCTTGTATTACTGGTGTAAAAGGAGCAAGAGACCTTGCGTGGGGATGAGCATTTTGAAGTCTTTCCTGACTTCAAAAAGGGGAACTATTCCCATCAACAGCATTAATAACACAAAACCAATTCCCATGAAGTCAGACATGTCTCCCACACTCCTATACCTCTTCCTACTAATCTTAACACCAAGATTATTGCTTTGTCGGGTTCAAAATCTGATGTGATAGCTCACAGAACACAGAGAATCATGTTAGGGAAGTCAAGGTTATAATACAGGTTAGTAGCAGAAGACAGTTAGGATGGCTTTCAAAATGTGCTTCTAGTCACCTCAGCCTTGAGCCTTATGGCTTTAAGCCAGGGTTACAAATTTCTTAGCCCTGTGACTTATGGTATCCCACCACCAGTTGTCCAACAAACTTGGGCAAAAGTTTTTAGTTGCGTACCCATCTGAGGGTCTCATCTCACTTCAAGTCCCTAGGTGAGCCATGGCTGCTGTCTTCCTGGTGGTAAGGTTGCTTCACTGGTGGTGGCAGGAAATTATCTCGTTCTGCTATTGAATTTCTCAATTTGATGGTGAAATTGGCCAATCCCCTCATGGATTGGTGAACTAGCCAACCCTTTTGTGTATTGGTAGACAGCAAAAAACCAAACCAAACCAAAACACCCCAAAAACCTTTGTGAATAAACTAACACACCCCATTCACATATTCCCACCCAACTACATGTCAAAGACAAATGATGGCTAGGAAAGTTATATTGAAAGATAAACTCTGGCTGCTTGCTGATGCCACCCTCATGCTGGGGAGCTGCTGGCTGACACCACCTTCATGCCATGGAGCTGTTTGCTGATGCCACGCATGCATCAGAGAGTTGCTGACACATGCACTGGGAAGCGATGTACTGGTGAGTGAAGAGCTGGGGAGCTATGCCAGGGAGAGCAGGAAAGCTGGAATCTGAATAATGTGAGCCCCAAACTCCAGTCCCATTGTCACCAACCTGTAACTGGAACTCTGCTCCTGATGTCCCTGGCCTGCACCTAGAACACCACTCCCAATGCTCACTGGAGCAAAGCTGGAACTTGAGTGAGGTACTTAGTGTGCATGTGTATGGAGGGTCACTGCTGTTTGGCTGGATCATGTGGAACACCTTAATCTCAGTTGGAAGGGAGTGAGACAGCTCGAGCTCATTCTCGAAGGGAAAGCCAAGGCTTTCTGGTTTTCCAGTCAGGTCTCCGTGCTTCCCCTTGCATCTCCTCACATCCAGTCCATCAACCCCCTTTAGCACAGAGCACCTTGGACTACCCTAGCTGTGACAGTTGTCTGCCCAAGGAGAATGCTTCTACAGGCTTTTTCTCTATCAAACTGAGAGAAACCCAGGCAGGGTAGCTGTTCCACCCTCTTTTGGAGCAGTGACTTCAGATCAAGACCCTGCTGTTACCTCAGACATGAAAAACTCTACCATAGAAATGTCACATAGAAAGCAGTCTACTTCACCTCCTATGCAAGGCCAAATCAAGATGTCACATGAAAAACATGACACAGTATCAATGGATTTCCTGAATCCAGAAAGTCTGATGAAACTTTCTGACACAGAATTCAAAAGAACAATGATTGAATATTTTCAATGGGTGAAAGAAAAACTTGAAGAATTATAGGACACCACAAGCAAAAAACAGGAGTAGCTTAAAAAAAATCCAAAACAATGCAGATATAAAAAACGAGGTATTAGAAACTCTAGGAAAACAAGAAGCCACAATCCAAAATATGAAGACCAATGTTTCAGATGTTGTCAACATGATGGAGGGTCACATGAACAGGGCTGAAGAAATGGAACACAGAACCAATGAAATAGAAGATAAAATTGTCACCACTCATCTGCTAGAACAAAAAGCAGAATCAGAAAGGAAGGAAAAAGAAGAAAACATAAGAATAATGTGGGACATCATCAAGAAGCCCAGATTAGGAAAAAGCAAGTAAAGGCACTGAAAAAGCTGTGGAAAAATTGTTAGAAGAAAATTGCCCAGGCATAATGAAGAATGAGAGAATATATATTCAAGAAGCTTAGAGAACACTATACAGAATAGCCCTGAAAAGAAAAACACTAAGACATATCGTAGTCAAGTTTGCCAGAATGAAAGATATGGAGAGAATTCTGAAAATAGTGAGGAGAACAAAGAGTAACATATAAGAGAGAGCAAATAAGATTTAGCACTGTTTTCTTAGCAGAAACCATGTAAGCAAGATGACAATGGAATGACATATATCAAACACTCAAAGAACACAATTCAGCCAAGCATATTATACCCATCAACATTGTCCATCAAATATAAAGGAGAGATCAGATATTCCCAGAAAAACAGAACCTAAGGGAGTGTGTAAACACAAGACCAGCATTGCAGGAAATACTGAGAGAAATCCTTCTTAGAGGTGCCACAGAAAGCAGGATGGACCAAAGTAATTAGCAACAACACCAAAAAGAACTCAACAGAAGGACAGCAATGAAAATTTGCCTTGCAATAATCACACTGAATGTAAATTGCTGAAATGCACCACTGAAGAGGAAAAGAGTAGCAGATTGGATAAAAAAATCAAAATCCATCTATATGCTGTCTACAAGAGACACACTTGAAAAAATGAAGATCAAGAAAGACTGAAAATAAAAAGGTGGAGAAAAATATACCGAGGAAATGACAACCAGAAAAAAGCAGGAGGAGTGATATTAATTTCTGATAAAATATGTTTCAATGCAAAAACCATCATAAAGGACAAAGAAGGTCACTACATACATAATGATTAAGGAGTCAATAGAATAAGAGGAAATAATAATAATAATAAATATCTATACACCAAATTAAAGGTCTGCAAAATATATAAAAAAATTAACAAAACTGAAAAAGGAAATAGATAACACAACTATAGCTGTTGGAGACTTCAATACATCACTCTCAAGAAAAGATAAAACTTTCAGAAAGAAAGGTGCTGAAGACTTACACGACAAAATAAAACAACCCGATCTCTTAGATATTTTTAGGCTAATACACTCCAGAAAAGCACAGTACTCCTTCTTCTCCAGTGTGCATGGAATGTTATCCAGAATAGATCACATTTTAGGACACAAGGCAAACATCAATAAGTTCAAAAGCATAGAAATAATACAAAGCATCATCTCAGACCACAATGCTACAAAATTAGATGATAAAAAAGAAAAAACCATACATTTGGAAGCTGAACAATACCTTGCTTAAACATGATTAAGTACTCATCTTCATCTTGCCGTTGAGTCGCTTGCGACTCATAGTGACCTTATGTACAACAGCCCTAAAGCCTGCTCTATTCTGTGCCAATGGCATTGTCTCTGACACACCAATACCGATTACCCCAGTCACTGAATCAATCCACCTCATAGAGGGTTTTCCCCTCTTGTGCCGTCCCTTCACCCTCCCAAGCATGATGTCCCTCTCCAAGGACCTGTCTTTCCTTACAACATGTCCAAAGTATGTCAGACGAAGGCCCAGAATCCTTGCCTCCAAGGAGTAGCCTGGTTTAACTCTCTCCAGGATGAATCTGTTTGTTTTCTTGGCAGTCCAGGGTACATTCAGTATTCTTCTCCAGCACCACAGCTCAAAGGCATCAATTCTTCTATCTAGAAGAAATAAAAAATGAAATGGAAAAGCTTCTTGAAACATATTACAATGAAAACACCACTTACCAAGTCCTCTGGGGAACAGTGAAAGCAGCAATTAGAGGTCAATTTAGAGCAATAAGCAAACACAGAAAAGACAGGAAAAAGTAAGCATTGACTCTTTAACTCAACATCTCCAACAAATTGAAAAAGATCAGTAAGAAAACCCAACACCCTCCAAAAAACTAGAAATTACAAAAATTAGGACAGAAATAAATCAAATAGAAGACAGAAAAACAATTGAAACCATCAACAAAACCAGGAGTTGGTTCTTTGCAAAGGTCAATAGAATAGACAAACCACTAGCAAAACTAACAAAAGAAAAGACACAAATAATCAATAATGAGTGAAATGGGCAATGTCACAATGGAACCAACTAAAATAAAAAGGTTAACAATGGAATATTAGGAAAAACTATACTCAAACAAATATGAAAACCTAGAGGAAATGGACGAATACCTAGAAAATCATAACCTACTTAAACTGACACAAACAGAAATTGAACACTTGAATAGACCCATTACAAAAGAAGAAACTTAAAAAGTAATGAAACAACTTACAGCCAAAAAAAGGTGCTGGACCAGATGATTTTACAAGTCAATTTTAGAAAAAATTCAGAGAAGAACTGTCACTCATTCTACATAAACTATTTCAGAAAATAAAAAAAGATGGAATTCTCTCAGACTCATTCTATGAAGCAAACATATCCTTGATACCAAAATCAGGTAAAGATGCCACCAAAATAGAAAACTATAGGGCAATATCTCTCATGAACATAGATGCAAAAATCCTGAATAAAATCCTGGCCAATAGAATCCAACAATACATCAAAAAATATTCACCATGACCAAGTGGATTCATAACAGGTGTGTAAGGATGGTTCAACATAGGAAAATCATTCAATGTAAGTCATCACATAGTAAAAAAATATATTAAACATAGTAAAAAGTTTCTATGCAAACCTCAGAGCCAACGTTGTTATCAATGTTTAGAAGTTAAAGGCATTCCCTTTGAGAACAGGAACTAGGCAAGGATGCCCACCATCACCTCTCCTATTCAATATTGTATTAGAAGTCTTAGCAGTAGTAATAAGAAAAGAGAAGGAAATAAGAGGTATTAAAATTGGAAAAGTGGAGGTAAAATTATTTCTATATGCAGATGATATGATTGTATTTTTAGAAAACCCAAAAGATTCAGCTAGAACTGGAACTGGTCAACTACTGGAAATAGTTGACCAATTCAGCAAAGTGGTAGGATCCAAGATCAACATAAAAAAATCAATTGGATTTCTCTACAGTGACAAAGAGAATATAGAAGTGAAGCTAAGAAGAACATTATTAATCAATAACTAACCACAAAATTAATACTTGGCAGTAAATCTAACTAGAAACACAAAAGACCTGTTCAAAGAAAATTAGAAAACATTACTACAAGAAACAAAAAGAGACATGAAGAAATGGAAGAATATCCCTCGCTAATGGATAGGAAGACTCTATATTGTGAAAAATGATAATCCTCCCAAAGGCAATCTACGCGTTCAGAGCAATCCCAATATAAATACCAATTCCATTCTTCAACTAGAGGGGAAAGGCAATCTCCAATTTCATTTGGAATGGAAAGAGACCCCGAATAAGGAAAGCACTCCTTAAAAACAGAAACAAGGTAGGAGGCATCTCACTCCCTGATTTCAAATCCTACTACACTGACATGGTGGTCAAGGCAGCGTGGTACTGATACAATGACAGACCCATAAATAAATGGAATAGAATTGAGAATCCAGAAATCAGCCCATCTGTCTATGGTCAACTGATTTTTGACAAGGAGATGAAATTAGTTAACTGGGGAAGCGACAGTTTTTAAAAAAAATGGTGTTGGCAAAATTGGAAAACCATTTGTAGAAAACTCAAACAAGACCCACACCTCACTCCACACACAAAAACCAACTCAAAGTTGATCAAGGACCAAGGACTAAAACCAAGAACTATAAGCTTCATTAGAGAAAAGCTTGGAAAAAACCCTAGAAACACTAATTCACAACTTGAACAGTCTTCTAAGCATTCTGAAAACCTACAACCAGGAGAAGATAAAATACATGAAAGGGATCTTCTAAGAATCAAATATGTATGCACATCCAAAAACTTCTCCAACAGGGTAAAAAAGGAAAGCCACAGACTGGGGAAAATATTTCGTAATGATATGTCTGATAAGGGACTTATATCTAGAATTTATAGAATACTCAACCACCACAATAATATAAAGGTAAACAACCTAATTACAAAATGGGCACAGGATATGAACAGACACTTTTCCAAAGAAGATATTCAGATGGCCAACAAACACATGAAGAAAAGTTCAAAATCCCTAGCTCTAAGAGAGATGCAAATAAAAACAGCTATATCATTTCATCCTAGTAAGAATAGCAAAATTTAACAGAGTAGCAAACAACTAATGTTGGTGAGGTTGTGGAGAAACTGGAACCCTTATTCACTCTTGGTGGGAGTGTAAAATGGTGCAACCACTATTGAAGGCAGTATGGCACTTTCTCAAAAAGTTGGAAATAGAAATACCATTTGACTCAGCAATTACACTACTGGAATATACCCTGGAGAATCCAGAACTGCCACCCAAGCAGATATATGCGTACCTATATTTATTGCTGGTTTCACCCCCCCCAAAATAGCAAAGAGTTGGAAACAACCCAAGTGCCCATCAACAAATGAATGGCTAGAGAAGCTGTGGTATATTCACACAATGGAATACTACGCTGCATTGAAAAACAAGGAACTCATGAAATATTACACAAAATGGGTGACCCTGGAAAACATTATGCTGAGTGAAATATCTCAGTCACAAAAAGACAAATACTGAATAATGCCACTGTTACAGATAATGTTCACAGCATTGAAACAGATGAGGGAGAGAACTGTGTAAAGGGAATATATGATTAGGTATTGCTGGCATGACAAGAGTCACGAATAAGAGTTACACAGTAAAGTGGTGGTGGTGGTGTTGGTGGGGTGCTGTGGGGGCAGGGACTATATAACAATTAAAGAACTTTTTATCCAAAGAAAAAAGAGAAATGGGAGGTAGGGGATACAGGGAGGAAAAAGTGCAGCAATGAATGAATGGAAATTCAAGTTCTTTATAAATTTTCATTAAAATAAAAAAAAAGAAGAAAGATAA
>NW_006399788.1:14334645-14337616 GCF_000299155.1 Elephantulus edwardii | reverse complement strand
TTCTTTATAAATTTTCATTAAAATAAAAAAAAAGAAGAAAGATAAACTTTACAGTTGATCTCCTTAGAGGCTAATCTACTGTTTGATTCAGTGTTGAGCCACAGGAATGACTTTTGTTCCAGGTTCAAAGAATGGTTAAGGGCCTCCATCTGGGAGGTTTCAGCAGTCTCTATTGGACCAAGAAGCCTGGCCTTTAAAAATGTTTTTTAGTTTTGTCCCATATTTCCTCCCACTCTATCCAGAATATTCTACTGTGGTCCTTTTTAGAATGGTCAGTGGTAGTAGTTGGGCATTATCTAAGTCTTCTGCTTTTGGGGTTGTAGAAATTGGGGTTCTCATGGTCCATTAGTCCTTTGGACAAATTCTTCCTATGCATCTTTGTGTTCTTCCTTTTTTATTCTGGATAGGAAAAACCCAATAGTTGCACCTTAGATGACTGCTTATAAGTGTTTGAGGCACCAGGCATTGTTCGTTAAAGTAGGATGTAGAACAGTGCTTTTTGTGGACTATCTTATTTGTGGAACAACTTATGCAAATTGGCTCTTTGTCCTCCAAGATTATGTTTCCAAGCTATGTGTAAAGTGGATAAACTCAGCAATAACCTAGAAGTGAAAAAAGTTGAGAATAATATTGTTGTTGTTGTTGTTATGTGCCGTCGAGTCGCCTGCGACTCATAGCGACCCTATGTACAACAGCCCTAAACTCCGCTCTGTCCTGTGCCAATCGCACTGTCTCTGACACTCCCATCCCAATTATCCCAGTCACTGAATCAATCCACCTCATAGAGAATAATATTACATACAAAAGAAATATATCTTAAAGAAATGCCTCTGGAAACTCTATGAACTTCAGTAAATGTTGGTAGATATAGAAAGGCTTCAGGCTTTTTATTCATAGGGTTGCTATGAGTTGTGCTTGACTTGAAGGCAATCAACAACAACAACAACAACAACAATGAAATCTATGGTTAGACATTATTTGCATGACAACAGTCCAGAATAAGAAGTGCAAAGAAAAGTGGACTGGGGAGTGGCAAGGAAATTATGCAATGATGAATGAATTTTCCTTTTTAAAAAAGTGAACTGGTGAGGGGAAATTGGTAAGAACATGTGCAACAATGAATGAATAAAAATAAAAGTTTTATGTAAACTTTCATTAAAACCACAATGAAAAAATTATTAATAAATCAAAAAGAAAGAAAAGTTATAAACAGGTAAAAATGTATCTACAAATGAGAATGTTAACTCTATCTTGAGTATATTATATAACTTAAAGTAGCATCAAAGGTGACTTTGGGGCTCTAAAAATTCTCACCACTGGGCCAATAGGCAACATCATGATAGATGGAGAAAATATTGGAATTGTCAACTATTTAATTTTGGTTTAACACATAATCTATACTCTTGGCACCAGCACTCAAGAAATTATAAGACATATTGCACTGGGTAAATTTACTGTCAACGATCTCTCCAAGGTGATAAGGAGCAATGATATATGTTTAAAGACTTAGGTGCATCGTATTCAAGCCGTGGTCTTCTCAATTACTTGCTATGAACCTGAAAATTGGGTAATGACTAAGACAGAAAAATCAATGTCACTGAGTTGCAGTGTTGGAGAAGAGTATTGACTATCCCATGGGCTGTCAAGAGAAAAGAAGATACATCTTGTAGAAAATGTAACCAAGGTGCCCTTTGCAGGCAAGGATGGTGAAGCTTCCTTTCACATATTTTGGGCATGTGATTGGGAGTGTTTGGTCTTTAGAAAAGGACATCATGATTGGAAAGATGGAGAATTGGCAAAGGAGGGGAAGACCCTCAATGAGATGGATTCACCCAGTGACTGTAACAATGGGCTCAAGTTTATCAGAGTTGATGAGGATGGCGTAGGATAGGAAAGGTTCAGATCACTGTGAGTCACAGTGAAATCAATGGCACCTAACAACAATAACAACTATATGCAGCTCTGGTATCGTAGTCTGTAGGGAGTTGCACTGCTAATCAAAAAGCTGTGCACATCTCTGGCAGCTCAACTTCACCAGTGGCTCTGCAGGAAATAAAGATGGACAATCTTATCTGGTGCTGTTTATGGCTTCCTAAAACCCACTGGAGGGTCACCTATGAGTCAGTGCACTGGGTGGTGACTTTATAGATATTGTTGCACTAATTCATGGTTTTAGATGCTTTCTACGCACAATTATGTGTTTTTTCCAGATGCATGTTATATCTCAACAAAACTTTATTAAACATTAAAAGCATAAGTACATTAACATGGTATGAGCAAGCGTTTTGTTATTTTTTTAGTATTTCGTATACTAGAAATATTTTAAATAAAATACATCAGAAGATGAAACAATTTTTAAAATGTTTTTAAACTGTCTTTAAGCTCTACATATTATCTAAATGTTGTTAGCTACCGTGTAGTTGGTCCTCAATTCACGGCAACCCAAGTGCAACAGAATGAAAATCTGTCCCATCTTGTGCCATCCGTATCATCAGTTGTGGACCAACGATTGTGACTGATTTCATTAGCTGGTTTTTAAAAGGAGATTTCCAAGCCTTTCTTTTAAGTCTTTAAGTCTTCCTTAGTCAAAAAACTTTGCTGAAATCTGTTCTGCATCACAGCAACATGCAAGCCCCTACTGACATAAGGGTAGCAGTAATTAAGCTTTTAATATTTATTCTCACCACTGGCCCAATTGGCAGCATCAGGATGGATGGTGAAGAGATTGGGATTGTTCACAACTTTAGTTTGCTTGGTTCCACACTCTCAGCACCAGTATCCAGGAAATGAAAAGACGTATTGTGATGGTAAACTCTGCTGTTAGGAACCTCTCCAAAGTGCTGAAGAGCAGTGGTGTCTCTCTGGAGACTAATGTGTGTCTGATACAGGCCATGGTCTTCGCAATCACCTGTTATGCATCAGAGAGTTGGACAATGACCAAGGAGGATAGAAGGAGAATTGATGCCTTTGA
>NW_006399788.1:14331343-14334457 GCF_000299155.1 Elephantulus edwardii | reverse complement strand
GGACATCATGCTTGGGAGGGTGGAGGGACAGTGTAGGAGGGGAAGTCCCTCTATGAGGTGGATTGATTCAGTGACTGGGATAATTGGGATGGGAGTGTCAGAGACAGTCTGATTGGCACAGGACAGAGCAGAGTTTAGGGCTGTTTGTTGTACTTAGGTCCGCTGTGAGTCACAAGTGACTCGACAGCACATCACAACAACAGTAAGATTTTGTTGAGATGTGCTATAATGATCATAAGGTACACTGACCAGAATCAAACCAGGTGTCCTGCAAGGAAAGGTGAGAATTCTACCAGAGAGTCATATAAAAAATGACCCAGTTTTCAGGCCCATATCTCATGTTCTATCTTAGTTGTATTCTCCAAGGTCTGAGTCCCTAGCCTGTGGGTGTTTGGCCAGCATTTCTCTCCTGTATTGCTTCACCCTCCAAGGGCTCTTTGTGACTTCCTTTTTTCTGTCATGCCCACCATCATGATTCCATCTTTTTTTCTTTCCTACATGAATTTGTGAAAATTTCTTATTTGTTAATGACCAACCCCCCTTCACTCTCTCTGGTGTTATGAGATTATATTTTTAAAAATTCCTTTGTTCTGGTAAAGTCCTGAAAATCCTACTGTTGGGGTTATTGTGTTGGACTTAATAAGCTTTCTGAGCAAGAGAGTGATCACTGTGTAGAGAATCTGAAGGACTCATTGTTGTTAGAGGCCATCAAATTGAATGTGACTCATAGTGACTCTGTGAACCCTGCCATACGCTGTGCCATCCTCATCATCTCTGACACATTACTACAGTCACAGGATCAATCCATCTGGTTGAAGTCTTCCTCTCTTTCTCCTTGACCCTCCACCTTTCCAAGCATGATTCCCTTTCCAAGGATTAGCTTTTTCTAATGCCCAAATTATGCGAGATGAAGCTTTGTCATGATAATGATAAATGTGAGCAGAAGTTAGTTAGAATTATAAACTAGGTGAATTGCTGGAATAGTTTGTGTTCCTGATTTTGAAATAGCTAAGTCTATGAGTAAATAGAATGAAAAAGCATTTATCTGTGATCCTAGAAGAGAACATCTGGTGTGACTGAGCTCCACATTAGGAGGCATTGGGTTTAGCTAGCTTATACCGCCTATTCTGTGTTTTGTTTTGTGACACTTGTGATAGTATTGCAAATTGTCCTCCACCAGTCTGTACATTTGTCATCCGATGGTTGACTTATATGTTGCCGTGATATTGGAAGTTATTCCACAGGTATTTAAAATACAAGTAGTAGTACTCAAAATAGTCAGGTTTCACCTGAGCTTCTAGACTTACAAAGATTAGATGGGAAGAAAGACTGCTCAACCATTTCTGAAATAATGGACCCCTGAAAAATCCCATGACTAGTGTAGGTTACATACTCATTTCACAAACTTTGGGCACTCTATCAGGAGGGACACGTTTATGGAAAAGGACATAATGGTTGGAAAATAGAAGATTAGCAGAGGAGATGAAGATGCTCAAGAAGGTGGATTGACATAATGACTCCAACAATGGACTTGAATGGAAAAGATTGTGAGGATGGTACAGACCCATGCAGGGTCTCTTTCAATTAGTTATTAATAAGGTCACTAACATAGTCAACTTGATGGCATCTAATATCAACAAACAGTAGGTTACACGTGACCCTCGGAAAGGGTAAGTTCAACCCCACCCCAGCCACATGGCTGAAGTATAGCTATTCAAATTATATATTGTTGTTAGGTGCCATAAGACTGAAGATGACTCATAGTGACCCTCTGAATGATAAACCTGAGCCCTGTCCTATCCTGTGCCAATCTCACAATTTCTGACAAACTCGAGCCCATTGCAGCAGTCACTGTGTCAGTCCACCAGGTCGAGGATCTTCCTCTTCTTCCCTGTTCCCCTCACCTTTCCTAGCATGATTGAGGAACCACAAAATCCAACAGCTGATTACTTATTAGGTGCAAGGCAGTGTTCCAAGCAATTATCTAGGTTGCCTCATTTAATCCTCAACAAGATGTTGTTCCACGTCACCCACCCCCTTCCTTTACAGATAAAACACCTGAAGCCTTAAGATGAAATAATTTGGCTTAAAAAAATCTAGTAAATGGAGAACTAAGATTCTAATTCCTCCAGGAAAGTTTCAGATCCTATGTTCTCATTTGTGAAACCATTCTCTTCCTTCACAAGTGGGAAGGCATCTAGGACAGGCAAGGTTAATAGATTCTCAGAGAAACCTCTTCCCTGTCTTGGAACTTTCCCTTCTCCCCCTATTTCCACTCTTCCTTCAAATATTTTCATACTTTTGTATGTTCTCATTTCTCCATGGGTGTCACATAATATCACTTACCATTCTCTAGACACTGAATGGTTAAGCACCCATCTGCTAGCAAAAGATTAATAGTTTGAAACTACTCAGAGGCTCCACAGAAGATGCTGACAATCAGCTTCCAAATTATGACAGTAGTAGGAAACCAGGTAGAGCAGTTCTACTCTGCATACATGGAGTCCCCAGAGTCAGAATCCACCTGACAGCAGTTTAACAACATTCTTTTAGAAACAATGTTGCTCTCACACTCAGGTGAGATGCTTGGAAAAAGTTGTTGATACATGATAGATGTGGGTTTTTTTCCCCCACCAATTTATTATTGCAGATTAAAAGAGATATAAAAAAAATCTCTAAATACCTCAAATAAGAAGATTTGAATTGCTGTACAGTATCTCTGGATTGATAGTTTCTCAGATTTCAGCCACAAAGACTTTTCTCCTCCAATAGTAGAACATCCACATTAAAAGGTGACTGACTACTACTCTCTGGCTTTCTGCAGTGCTGGTTCAGGCCTTGAATGGAGTGTTGCTATATTCTGTTTAACTTTGAGATGACCCTTGCAAAGGACACTCTTAAGAGTTCCTGAAAGGTTTGTGCAAGCTTTCCTCTTTCATTCCACTAAGTTTACTGAGGTTGAGTCCCAAAGTTGGCAAGCTCTGGTGGCCAGTGGCAAGAAGCTGCACTGCAATCCCAGAGGTGAGCAGTTTGAATCCACCAGTTGCTCTGCTGGAGAAGGAGGCACAATCCCAAAGTTCTGAGTATTTTCCGGGGCTAAGTATTTGATCTGTC
>NW_006399788.1:14320878-14331243 GCF_000299155.1 Elephantulus edwardii | reverse complement strand
ATTTTCCTGCCAGGAGTAATATTGGCAGAAGAGATGGAGGTGAGAGAATTGGAGAGGAGTGTCAGAATACAGATGAGGAAGGAAAGGATCCAAATGACCGCTGTTGTTGTTGCTTGTCATGTGCCTACTAGTCACCTGCAACTCATAGTGACCCTATGTACAACAGCTCTGAGCCCTGCCCTGTCCTGAGCTAGTTTCTCTAATTCCAACAAACCAACCCCCATTACCCAGTTACTGTATTAATCCATCTCATCCGGGGTCTTCCTCTCCTGTGCTGTCCCTCCACCCTTCCAAGCATGATGTCTTCTCCAAGGATCAGTCCCTCCTGGCCATGTGCCCAAAGTATGTAAGACGGAACTTCAAACTCCTAGCCTCCAAGGAGGAATTTGGTTTTACCTTCTCCAAGACAGACCTATTTGTTTTCTTGCCAGTCTATGGTATGTTCAAGACTCTTCTCTAGCACCACAATTCAAAAGCATTGATTCTTCTTTTGTCATTCTTGGTCATTGTCCAGCTCTCTGATGCATATAGCAAGTGATTGCGAAGACCATGGCCTGTATTTGGTGCACTTTAGTCTCTAGGTTGATATTGTTGCTTTTTAGTACTCTGGAGAGGTCCCTGACAGCAAATTTTCCCAAAGCAATTAGTCTTTTTATTTCCTGACTGCTGGTATTAAGAGTGTTGATTATGGAGCTGAGCAAGTTTTAACTTTTAACAACCTCAATCTCTTCTCCATCTTTCATGGTGCTGCCAATTGGCCCAGTGGTAAGAATCTTTGTCTTATTGATGCTGAGCTCAATCCATATTGAAGGCTGCAGTCCTTGACCCTCTACAGCAAGCTCTTCAGGTCCTTCTCCGTTTCAGCAAGCAGGATTGTGTCATCTGCATCACATAGGTTGTCGATGAGTCTTCCTCCAAACCTGATGCCACGTTCCTCCTCATAAAGCCCTACTTCCTGAATGATCTGTTCTGCATAAAGATTGAACAGGTATGGAGACAGGATGCATTCCTGACATACTCCCTTCATGATTTTGAAACATACAGTGTTTCCCTGCTCTGTTCCGAGGACTGCTTCCTGGTACAAGAATAGGTTTTGCATAAGCACAATCAAATGTTCTGGGATTCCCATTTTCTTAGCCTTCTGGAATATCCTTGCTGGATAATTATTAATGGAGCTCACAGCAAGTGTGGAAAAGGAGAGGTAGAAGGTCATCCTAATAGAGAAGAAAGGAAATGGACAGACATGGAAATGCTGTAAATGACTAGACTACTGGTGGTGGTGGTGGTGGTGGTGGGAATTTGAACAAGGCATTTTGAGCAGAAAAATGTTGTTAAAGCCCAGATAATTCTACTTTGTCAATCCTCTCCTTCCTCACCATAAACTCATTATCATGTTTCCTGAACTGATAACTTGGGCATAGTCAAACTCATGGACTAACAGTAGAATGGATTGTTGTAGCTTAGGGTTATTTCAACAATAGTGGATGTTGTTGTTATGTGCCATTGAATCGCCTGTGACTCATAGTGACCCTATGTAGGGGATGGAAGTTTTTTTAAAAAGTGGCCTCTGGTAGCCTAGTGCTACGGACTGTGCTGCCAACCCAAAGACATATGGTTTGAATCCACTAACTGCTCTCTGGGAGAAAGATGGGCAGTCTTCTCCTGTGCAATTAAACTGCCTCTGAAAACTCATTGGTGGCTCAGCTACAAGTCAATTCTGACTCAATGGTACACAACAACAACAACAATAAGTTGTCAAAAAAAACTCCTGTGTCTCAATGGTTGGGAAATCAAGTTTGCCTATTTGAACCAACCCAGTGACTCTGAGGGCAAGGCTCGACAATCTGTTCCCTTAAAGATCACAGCCTAGAAAACCCTATGGGGCAGTTTGATTTTTGTCATGTGGATCACTAATCAAGGAGGTGACACACAAGAAGGGGTTTGCCAAGCACACGGCTTCCCTTTTTACATGCTTTCCCCTCTCTTTGAAAATTAGAGTTCTCACTGCAGATGTGAATTTGGTATCAGCTAAAATATGCCCTAGTAGCATAGTACCTGGGGAGTCCCAAAGCTGGTGTCTCTCTGACAATCCAAATCTATCTGCTCTGAGGGGGAAAACATGGGCAGTCTCTCCTCCTCTGTGATTTAAAGCCTCAGAATACCCTGGAGGGTCAGCTTGGAATCAATCCTCCCTCCGTGGCAATGAGTTTGAGCTTAGCTTTTTTAAAAGAAAAATGTGCTCACTCACCAGAGCTTTTACAGAGGGAGGTCTTTCATGCATGAAATTTTATGATGAATGTGTAACTGTTGCATCTAGTTTTTCTATACTTTTCTGTACCTGTGAACTATTATTTCACTGACTAAAATTCAAGATCATTAGATTCCAATCTCATCTTAAATGATAACAGCCAACATTGAGGAAATTGTCTCCTTTTTTCTATTGGCAGCGTGTTGTTTTTTTTTTAAAGGGAAGGAAACATATACTCGAAGAATTGTTTGACTCTGCAAAAAGCAAAGTGAGAGAACATTGATTTTCACTCCCTGGAATCAAATGGAATTTACCCCTATCCTAAAGGTAAAGCGATTTGAAAGATTCATCTAGGTGGAGAATTAGAAATGCCTGATAAGCAGTTGCAAGCAGAGTTTTTTCTTTAAAGAAAAATAGTTTCCTTAAAAATAAAATTTTTCAATAAAATGAATATATATACACATTTTTCAAACTTTAGGAGTATAATATTTACATTGTAAATAGTATTTCCTGTCCTTCCTTATGTACTGCTTCCACTTAAAAGTTTTCTTTTGTCAATTTTCTAAATATATATTTAAAAGGTAATTACTTAGGGGTGGGGTGGGGGGGAAAGGTAATTACTTGACTTTCCTCTTTCCTGTTTTATATATCATCTGTATTATCTCTCCTTACCATGCAAAGAGAGGATTTAGCACTTTTATATCTTTTATTTTATAGGCATAACCTCACAGTGGAATTTCAATGCATTTTTAGTGAGATTTGTATGCAATATTGTGACTGTAACACAATATGCACTATGCCATGCTTTCTCTCAAGCTGTTTATCAGTTCACCAAATAGTGTTTTATTTTACCCTGTCAATCTCGTATTTCCCTGAGTAAAGTATCCTCTCATTTTTCTTTTCCTTGGCTTTCTCAGTACTTCTTGCTCTTTATACAAGCTCTCCAATAATTTCAAAATTTTTCTTTTCTTAATTTCTACATAATTAGACTCTTGTTGAGTAACATTGAGTCAGAACTGACCTATCATTGACTCTCCAGTGTGTTTTCAGAGGTAGTAAATCCCATGGAAGGAAGCTGTCTATCCTTCTCCCACAGAGCAGCCAGCAGATTTGAACTGCTTGCCTTCAGGATGGCAGCGCAGCTTCTTACCACTAAGCCACCAGAGCTCCCATGTAACAATAATATGCCAGGTGCTGTTCTAGACTTTTGGGATGAAATAATGATTAAGAAGGAAAACAGTCCTTGCTTTCATGGAGCTTTTATTTTTTCATATCTTGGAAAACTGTGTCTGGATTATCTAGTTACCTTTTTCCTCTGAGCCAATCTTGAAAGGTAGGTCAGTTTCCCAGAACTTGCTCAATTCACTTCAGGCTATTATTCTTTTATCTGCTAGCTAGCACAGGATTACTGAAGTCTCAGCATACATTGTCAAAGCAAATATTAATAAAAATTCAACACTGATAGAAAGGAAAGCATTATAAGAAAGTATTCAATACAAACTTGTTTGCTGAAAACAAGGTAGACTTAAATCACTTACTGATGAAGATTGAATACTATGGTTTCAGTATGAATTGTACCTCAACATTAAGCAAACAAAAATAATCAAAAGTAGACAGAAAAGCAACATCTTTATAAATGTAGAAAGATTGAAGTTTTCAGTAGTATCATTTTACTTAAATCCATATTGAAACCTATGGAAAAAGTTAAGAAATCAATGTATTACATTGGTGAAAATCTTTTACAAAAGACATCTACAAAGTGCTAAAGAGCAAGGATATTGGTTTAAAGACTAAAGTGTGCTTTACTCAATCCATAGTATTTTCAATTGTTTCATATGCATGAAAGTTGAACAATGAATAGAGAAGATTGGAGAATCAGTGTCTTTGATTGTGGTTTTGGTGAAGAATAGAAAACACATCATGGGCTACCATAACAATTAATTTTGTCTTGGAAGAGGTGCAGTTAGAATATTTCTCAGAGATGAGAATGGGAAAACCCTGCCTCATCTACTTTGATCACATTTTCAGGAGAGACTTGAAGGACATCACATTGGTTTAAGTAGATCATGGGAAAAAACCATGAAGACATTCAAGAGATTGACTGACACAGTAGCCGCAACACAGGCTTCTGCACAGCAAAGACATGGGAACAGCACAGGACTGGGCAGTGCTTTTTTATGTTCTGTATAAAGTCTTTAAAAGTCAGAGCTGCTTTAATGACACCTAAAAATAATAATAATGTATAATAAAAGGAGTTCTGGTGGCAAAGTTGGTGATGCCTTCATGGGGGCTTTTTGTATTGAGACCAGTACTAAAAACTTTATGACTGAACTGTTTAACAGAGCAAGGAAATTGAGGAAACACAGAGAACCTAAAGCAAAAGGAAGAAATAATGAGATAAGAGAGCTGACTTGTTCAAGTAGGTTCAAGTAGTAGCTCAAGAAGATAAAGTATTATTTGGTCAATAACCAATAGTACTAAGGAAGAAGTCCAGGATGCACAAAAGATACTGGTAAGAAATAAGGCTCTGAGAATTGACAGAATTTCAAGAATTGAGGCATTTTAGCAAACTGATGCATCCCTGGAGAAATCCGTATTTGTGCCCATTCCAAAAAAGATGATCCAACAATGTGGAAATTATTAAACAGTGTCATTAATATCATGTTGTTATTGTTGTTATGTGCAGTCTAGTCGCTTGTCCTATGTATAGGGTCGCTATGAGTCGCTACGAGTCATTAATATAATATACAAGTAAAATTTTTCTGAAGGTTTTTAAAACCTTACTGGAACTGTACATCCATCTAGAAATTCAAGTTGTATTCAGAAAAGCTTGTGGAACAGAAGATATCATTGTTGATGTCAGATGGACCTTGACTGAAAGTAGAGACTATAAGAAAGCTGTCTACTTGTGCTTAATGGTTGCAAAGGCATTCAACTGTGTGGATGATAGTAAATTTTAGGTAACATTGAGAAGGATAGGAATTCAAGAACACTTAATTATACTTGTATAGAAACTATATGAACCAAGAGGCAGTCATTAGAACAGGACAAAGGTATACTGTATGATTTAAAATCAGAAAAGACATATAGTGGAGTTATATCCTTTTATTATAGCTATTACATCTCATTTGACTGTGTGAATCACAACAAATTATGGCTACCATTGCAAAGAATGAGAATCTCAGAACATTTAATTGTACTCATGCAAACCTATACATAGACCAAGAAGCTATTGTCTGAACACAAGGAAACATGGCATGGTTTAAAAATAAAGAAAAATATGTGTCAAAGCTACATCCTTTCTCCATAACTATTCAGTCTGTATTCTGGACAAATAATTTGCAAACTTAGACTTTATGAAGAATAATGTGGCATCAGGTTTGGTAGAAGGCCCCGCTAACAAACTGTCAATAGACAACATCACATTAGATTGAAAATGTCAATGGTTTTATCTTACTTGGATCCACACTCAACACCACTGATACCAATAGTCAAGAAACAAAAATCTGTATTTCATTGGGAAAATCTGTGGTCAAGGACTTCTCCAAATCTTGATAGAACAGTGATGTCAGCTTAAAAACTATGGTACACATGATCCAATTCATGGCCTTTTCAAATACTTGGCATGCATCTGAAAGCTGGTCAGTGATATGAGTGGCAGAAGAAGAATCAATCTATGCTTTTGAGTTGTGGTTTTGGCGAGGAGTATTTGAATATCCCATGAACTGCTTAAAGAACAAATAAGTATCTCTTGGAGAACATATAAACATGGTACTCCTTAGAGGCAAAGATAGTGAAACTTCATCTCATATACTTTGGGTATGTTGTTAGGAGAAGCCAGTCTTTGATAAATGACATCATGCTTCATAAGACGGAGGGTTGGAAATATAGAGGAAGACCCTTGAAAGATGGATTTACACAGTGACTGTAGTAATAGGCTCAAGTTTATTATGGAAGCTGAGAATGACACAGGGCAAAGTACAGATCTGATACTCATAGATAGGGTTACTATTGATGCTGTTGTTGTTGTTGTTTAATGCTGTTGAGTCATAGACGACTCATAGCGACCCTATGAACGAACAGCCTGAGCACTGTTCCTACATAGTTTCCGGAGGCAAGCCATTTCGGAAGTGGATGCCGCTCCTGCTTCCAGGCTTGATTTAGTCGGGAAGCTCCAGCCAACACTGTCCACCATGGGTACCCATTACCACGATTGGCACATCACTGTCACAGGCTTCAGCATCACAGCAACCACGAGTTACCTCTGTACAGCAATGCACAGACCAGTGCTATATCACCTAGAAGAATGACAGGAAAACAATTTGAACCTGGCCGAGGGCCACAGATGAAAATCACCCACCTTAGGCTTGGTAGCATAACTTCCTTTCCACTAGGCCAACGTAGCTCTCTCTTTGTGGTTGTCGTTGTTATTGTTGTTTGGAGCCGTCGAGTCATAGACGACTCATAGTGGCCCTATGAAGGAAAGGCCTGAGCACTGTTCGTACATAGAGTTTCCGGAGGCAAGTCATTTCGGAAGTGGATGCCGCTCCTGCTTCCAGGCTTGATTTAGTCGGGAAGCTCCAGCCAATAACAATAACATCAATATCTAATTTGTGTGTTGAACAATTGTTCTGAAACTTGTGTTATGTAGGTGGTACAGGTCTACATATTTACTGAAAGATAAGAAGACTTGAAGCACTTACTAAGGAAACTTAGGTTATAGCCTTCAGTATGGAAGGTTATATTTTTACAATTCAACATAAAGAAAACAAAAATCTTCATAACTGAACCAACAGGCAACATCATAATGAATGTAGGTAAGGTGAAATTATCAAAGATTTGATTTTACTTGGATCAACAATCAAAACTTGTGGAAGCAACACTCAAGAAATGAAAAGCTGTATTACATTGGGCAAGTCTTCTGTAAAGGACCTCTTTTAAGGTGCTAAAGAGCAAGGATGTTAGTTTAAATACTAAAGCGTGCGTGACCCAATCCAGGGTATCTCCAATTATTTCAGTGCATGTGAAAATTGAATAAGAAAGAGTGAAAAAGAATTGATGGCTTTGAATTGCGATGTTGATGAAGGGTATAGAATATATCATGGACTGTCAAAAGAAATGACAAATCTATCTTGGAAGATGTGCTCCTTTAGAAGTATGGGTGGTGAGACTTTGTCTCACATGCTTTGGATGTGTTATTAGGAGACATTAGTTCTTGGACAAGGATATAATGTTTGGAAAAGTAGAATGCCTTTGAAACGGAGGATTTTCAAGGAAATAAACTGGCATTGAGATGGGAATAAAGGGCTTAAACATAGAAGGGATGCAAAGAATGGTGCAGGAGCAGCAGAGTTTTAATCTGTTGTACAGAGGCTCACTTTTAGTTGGAATGATTTTGATGCTCTCTAACAATGACAACAACAACAACAAAGATGAACAAGCTCTGCGCACATAGCTCACTCCCAACACTCAACCTTGGGATTGGACTTACTGATCCCTTTTCTCCATTCTTAGGTTGTAGTTATTGAGTACCATTGACTTGGAAATGATCCATAGCTGACCCTTAGTGGGTTTTTAGAGGTAGTAAATCACATGAGGAAATTTCTTATCTTCCTTCTTCAAACCATCTACCTTTGGGTTGGCAACACAATTCCTTACCATTAAGCCACCCAGGAATTTTTTCTAATGAAGACTTCTGAGCCTCTGAGCAGGGTAAGATGTAAGAAGAGATAAAAGAGAAAATACTATTTGGGACTTTTACATCTATAAATGGAAGTATGATTGTGATTCGTAGAAATTGATTTTTCTATCATTGTTCAATTTTGTTATAGAATTAGTCTTAAAACTCAGTTCTATTATTTGTTCCAATGATAGCCATATTTTTGTTGTTAATGAAACAGTTGAATATTTTATTTATATACTACTTATAGATTTGATAAAAAAAATTATAAAACCATCTGGACCTGATGTTTTAATGGTTTGATGGCTGTGGTGATCAGGAGACATAGTGCACTGGTAAAATCTGCAATAAAGGACCTCTGCAAATTATTGAGGAACTAAAGTGTGTCTGACTCAGGCCATGGTCTTTCTGATCACTTACTATGCATCTGAGAGCTGGGCAATGAATAACTATGACAGAAGAATTGACACTTTTGAGGTGTGGTGTTGAAGAAGGGTGCTGAATATCCCATAGATTGCCAACAGAACAAAGAAATATGTCTTGGAGAAAGTATAGCCGGAGTACTCTTTGGAGGCAAAGATGATAAAACTTCATCTCACATATTTTGGGCATGTTACTAGAGGGACAATTCCTTGGAGATGAACATCAAGCTTGAGAAAGTGGAAGGCCAGTGACAGTGAAGAAAACCTTCAAGCAGATGGATTGTCGCAGTGACTGCTGCAATAGGCTCTAGTGTGCCAATAAGTGTGAGGATGCACAGAAAAGGACACAGTTCAGATTTGTTGTTCACACTGTCATAGTGAGGTGTACGTGACTCAACAGAACCTAATAGCAACAAAAAGGCACACAGTGAAATTTAAGGGATCAAAATAAAAGAAGTTAATGATGATAAGAAGAGATTATATTCTGGATGGAACTTGAAGGTAGAGCCAAAGATTTTCTGGTTGGTTTAATATAGAATGTGAAAGAAGAGAAGACAAGGTCATTCTAAGTTTTCTCAGCCTTATTCATGAGGCAGTGATTATGTATTAAAAAGGCAAAAAGTAGTAAAGTAGTTTGGAGGAGAAAGGTTGCACTCTAATTATACATATAGTGAGTTGATATACCTATTAAGTGAGCTTGTAGAGAGTTGAGAAAGCAGTTTTATTTGCGATGGTATTAATGAGACTGGGTGCAATCATCAAAACAGTACAGAGGGAAGGGCACCAAGGACTGAGTTCTAGAGAGCTCTGACATTCAGAGGTCAGGGAGAGGAGAGGTTCTCAGAAGATAGGTTGAAAAGATATTGCTACCGAGGTAGGAAGAAAACTAGGAGGCTGTTGTTTTGGAAGTCAAAAGAAGAAAATGTTTCAAGGTGTTAGGAGTGATTAACTCTATCGGATAAGGGGCAGATTGAGAACTGATCACTGTAGCAACATCAAAGTGACCTTGATAAAAGGAATTTTAATAGAATTGGAAAGTGTTTGCAAAAATCTAATTAGAATAATTTCATGAAAATTGAAAGAGAAGAACTAGAGGCAGCAATCATTTTCACAAGAGGAAATCTGATGACTCTCAAGATTTGTGATGAATGGGGTGGTTCCCAAAGGGTAAGGCAAGGTCAAAAGTTTTTAAGATTCAAGAATAAATAATATATTTAAAGAAGATCTGATAGAACAGAAAAGACTCAGTACTGAAGGGGGGAGGATTGTGATGAAGATGCGATAGTAATTAACTTCTATCTCTTCTTGTATAAGCAAAGAATCTCAACAAAGAGTCTTATACAGGCAAAAAGGATGGTCCTAATTTGGTCCTGGCTACCTTGCTGGTATTAGAGCCATAATTTTGGTTGTTGCTAGGAACAATGAGATCAAACACAGTTTTGTATTATCTGCATCAGAAACTCAACATTAAGGCAGAAATGTTGTTGTATACTGTAGAGTCACAACCAACCCTTAGCTGACCCCAGGTGGGTTTTCAGAAGCAGTTAATTGCACTGAGGAGATTGCAGTACAGCTTCTTGCAACTAGACCACCAGAGCTCCCTAAGGCAGAAATAGATATTTAAAAATTTTGGTAAAAATATACATAACACACCACAACAAGATAAAGGCAAATAATCCAATAGAAAACTGGGCACAGGATATGAACAGACACTTCACCAAAGAAGACATTCAGATGGCTAACAAGCACATGAAGAAATGTTCAAAATCCCTAGCCCTGAGAGAGATGTAAATCAAAACTACTATGAGATATAATCTCACCCCAGTGAGAATGGCACAATTTAACAGAACAACAAGCAACAAAAGCTGGTGAGGTTGTGGAGAGACTGGAATCCTTATTCACTATTAGTGGAAGTGTAAAATGATGCAACCACTGTGGAAGGTAGTGTGGCACTTTCTCAAAAAGTTGCAAATAGAGATACCATTTGACCCAGCAATTCCACTACTGGGAATATA
>NW_006399788.1:14316690-14320311 GCF_000299155.1 Elephantulus edwardii | reverse complement strand
AAATAAAAAATATACATAACAAAGCATTTGCCAATTCAATGTTTATATTTACAATTTAGTAACATTGATTATGTGCACCTTGTGCAATGATTACTATTGTCTTTACTAAATATTTCACCACCTTTAATACGGAGGTCTGGTTACCTAGTGGCAAGCAGCTGCAACTGCAGTCCTGAAGGCACGTGGTTTGAGGCCACCAGCTCCTCCGCAGGAGTAGGATCGGCAATTTCCTACTCTGAAAACCGACTGGCGGGTCAGTTATGGGTCAGTTCCAACTCTATAACAACAACAATAATAACAACAACCACCACCACCTTAAACAGAAATTTGGTGTCTCTTAAGTAATGACTCCCCCAACCCCTTCCTCTTCTGAGAATGGCTAATAACCACTGGTCTCTAGATGAAACCAAAACTCACTGCCATTGAGTCTATACTGACCCATGAGAACCCTTGATTGTTTCTGAGATTATAAATATTTATGAGAGTAGATTGTCAATCTATTTCTTTTAGAGAAACTGGTGGATGGGAAACATTAACATTGTGGTTGGCAGCCAGACACTTCATGCAACATAACAAACATTAAGGTTCTTAAATTTATACACCTTTTTTAACAAGTTGAATTATATGTATCCTTTTGTGACTAATTTCCACTTAAAATATGTTTTAAAGGTTTATCTGTGTTATGTTGCATATCAGGGATTCATTCCCTTTATAATGTGATATTATTCCATTGTATGCATGTGCTAAATTTTATCTGTTTGTTGTGGTCCCAAGTTGTTTTCAACTTTGGAAACATATTGTGGAAAAAAATGTGATGATAATTGGTGTACAAGTTTCTGTTTGTGTCAGAAATCCTCACCACTAGGCCAATAGGCAACATCGTGATAGATGGAGAGAAGATTGAAATTGTCAACAAGTTCATCTTACTTGGATCCACAATCAGTACTATTGGTATCAGTAGTCAGGCTATCAGGAGACACATAGCATTGGGAAAGTGTGCAATCAGGGAACTCTCGAAAGACCTGAAGAACAATAATATCAGTTTAGAGACTAATGTGTACCTGATCCAAGCCATGGTCTTCATGCAGTTGAGAGATGGACAGAGAGTAAGGATGGCCAAAGTACAATCAATGTCTTTGAGTAGTGGTGTTGGACTTGAGTACTGAATACTCCCTGAACTGCCAAAAGAAAAAGCAGATAGGTCTTGGAGAAAGTGCAACTGTAGTGTCCCTTAGAGGAAAGGAACATGAAGCTTTGTCTCAGCCATTCCTTGGAAAGTGATGTCATGTTTGGAAAGGCGGAGGGTCAACGAAAGAGCAGAAGACCCTCAACCAGATGACTTGACACAGTGACTCTAACAACAAGCTCAAATATATTTAAGATTGTGAAGATGGTGGAGGATAGGACAGGGTTTAAGTCTGTTATTCATAGGGTCACTATAAGTTGTACTAGACTCAACAGTCTACAAACAAGAACAACATGGGTAACTGGCCATCACTAATGGTCTATCAAGGATGCTTTTATAGTCTAGTGGTAAGGAGTTGAACTGCTAACCTAAATGCACAAGGTTCAAATCGACTTGCTTTTCTGAAGGAGAAAATGGCAATCTCCTTCCATGCAACTTATATCCCCTGAAAACCTGCTGGAGGATCAGATATGGGTCTTTTTTTATGCAGAGGACCTAATGAATTAAAATCAGCTACCTTTTAGTTGGCAGTGAAACTCTTTACTCACTAGGTCTCCAGAGTTTCCTTAACTTTTAAGAGTATTTATAAAAGACTCTCTAGAAAGACAGAATTGAGACACAATAATTAGCACTATTAGAGAACTAGTTTCTTATTCCCAGAAATTTTACAAGAGAAATAAAAGAGACCTTCATATTGTCCCCAATATGTCATAGAGGCAGTGTAATTTTCCTCGAAAACCTGAGCTCTATTTCACTGAAAATATTTGTAAAACTCTTTAGGGGGGGAAAATCAATTCAATATGGATCAGCTATAAAAATGATTACTATAAAGTTCAAGAACATACAAATGCCTATAAGAACTAATATTTTCAGTGCCTTCTTGGTTTCAAGTAGAAACAATATGCAATTCCATGCCTTTTAGTCTTGCATGAGATAATCTCTTATTGTAACTAAAACTGAGGTCAGGACAGATATTTCTTGGGGTGAGTTAAGACAGAACATTGAAGAGATTTTTTTTTTATTCCCTGTTGTTCCCATACTCAAACCTCAAGAGATCTCAAGGTTTCTCTCTCTCACTCTCCTTGACTTCATTTCCAAAGATGTTGAACCTTGTACAAGTCAAGGAAAGTTATGAGAAGTTAGGTTTGCCAAATCAGGCTGCATTTGAAAAGCTTGTTTTCTTACTAATAAGAATAAACAATTGAAAAAACCCAACAAACAGTTACCGACACATTAAATCTGAATCATAAATGATACTCCATGATGTCAGAATAGAACTATATGCTGTCACTGGCTAATTTTTCACCAAGCCTTTCTTTCAATGTGTATCTGACTGACTCACACTCAAACCTTTAAGAGTAGAACAATTTGGATCATTTTGGGGGCTAGGAGAGGCTATTCCTAGGAGAGGGATATCATGCTTGTGGAGTGTTGGCAAAAGAAAAGAAGACACTCAACGAGATGGATTGACACAGTGACTGCAGCATTGGTCATATGTGTGTCAGAGATGATGACGATGGCAAGGATAAGACAGGGTTCAGACTTGTTGTTCATAGGGTTGCTATGAGTCATATTCAACTTGGTGGCACATAACAACAACAAGAACAAGGCCGAGAATTGGAATAAGAGGCCTACAAATGTAAGAGTGAATAATCATCTTCATCTTTGTCAGGCAGATTGATCTTTTCCCTCACCTATTCCATGGACAGCCAAGAGGAAAAACAAATCTGTCCCTGAGAAATAAAAATGAGAGTGCTCCTTGTCTCCAGTGGAGGACCTGTTGTTGTTATGTGCTGTCAAGTCACCTGCGACTCATAGCGACCCTATGTACAACAGCCCTAAACCTTGCTCTATCTTGTGCCAATCTCACTGTCTCTGACACACCTACCCCAATTACCCCCAGTCACTGAATCTATCCACCTCACAGAGGGTCTTCTTCTCCTGCACTGACCCTCCACCCTCCCAAGCATGGCGTCCTTCTCCAAGGACTGGTCCCTTCTTGCAACATGTCCAAAGTATGTTGGGCGAAGCTTCAGAATCCTTGTCTACAAGGAGCAGCATGGTTTAACCCTCTCTTGGATGAACATGCTCATTCTCTTAGCAGTCCATGGTATATTTGATCACAGATCAAAGGCATCAATTCTCCTTCTTTCCTCGCTAGTCATTTTCCAGCTCTCTGAAGCATAGCAAATGAGTGCAAAGACCATAGCCTGTATCAGATGCACCTTAGTCTTCAGAGAGACATCACTGCTCTTCAGTACTTTGGAGAGGTCCCTAACAGCAGACTTTCTGATCGCACTATGTTTTTTTTTAATTTCCTGGATATTGGTACCAAGAATGTTGACTGTGGAGCCAAGCAAACTGAAGCTGTGAACAATCTCAATCTCTTCACCATCCATCCTGATGCTGTCAATTAGCCCAGTGGTGAGAATCTT
>NW_006399788.1:14302993-14313150 GCF_000299155.1 Elephantulus edwardii | reverse complement strand
GATTCAGTGACTGGGATAATTGGGATGGGAGTGTCAGAGACAGTGCAATTGGCACAGGACAGAGCGGAGTTTAGGGCTGTTGTACATAAGGTCACTATGAGTCGCAGGCGACTCAACGGCACATAACAACAACAAATATATATATATATATATAATCTGAATAGCTACAAGTATTTACAGCAACGTTATTCACAGAACCTGGAAGTTGGAAAGAACCCAAGTTCCATCAATTAATGATTAGATAAGCAAAGTGTTGTGTATCTATAACACCATCTTATTATTATGCTCTAAAAGGGGATGGAGTTACTTATGCATGAATAGTAGTATTGGTGAATCTCGAAAGCATTATGTTAAGGGATAGGAACTTGATACAAAGATCACATTCTGCATGGTTCCATTAATAAGAAATGTCTGGATTGACTATGCCTCCTAGTGACTCTGTAAGCAAGAGACCTGACCCTTTCCCCATCTTGTACCATCCTCACCATCGCTGATATTCTGAGCCCATTAGTAGTTTCTGTGTAAATCTCTCTTCTTGAGAGTCATACTTTGTTTCTCTGAACCTCCACCTTTCTTAGCATGATGTCTTTTTCCAAAAACTAGCCCTCCCTGATAACATGTCACAAAGTATGTAAGACAATGCTTCACTAGTCTTGCTTCTAAGGTGCACCATGTTTAGTTTTTTCCAAGACATACTTGTTCATTTTAAAAGAAATGTCTAGACATCCTAAGGTGGGAAAGACAACTGCCAATTCTGTCTGGAAAGGAAAGAGATCCTGAAGAAGTAAATCACTACTGAAAAAGAAAAAAAAACTATGTTTGAGGCAACACACTCTCTGACCTCAAAATTTACTACACAGCCATAGTAGTCAAGATGGTATGACACCAGTAAAGCAATAGACACATAGACCAATAGAAAAGAATCAAGAACCCAGGAACAACCCATCAACTTACGGTCAACTGGTAACTGACAAAGAGACAGAGCCAATTAAGTGGAGCAATGACAACCTTTTTAACAAATGGTGCTGGCAAAATCGGGCATCTGTCTGCAGAAAATTGAAGTAAGATACACACCTCACACCATGCACAAAACCCAACTTAAGGTCACTCAGAGACCTAGTGGCAAATCCTAAAACTATCGAGATCTCCAGAGAGAAACAAATAGAAACAACTCATCAAGCATAATTTAAAAAAATCTAAAGCAGGAAAAAATAAACTAGATGAACAGGACCTTCTGAAAAGAAAATACTTGTCTATATTAAAAGCTTCTCCAAGAAAGTGAACAAGAAGCCCACAGACTGGAAAAACTATACTTGGCAATGACATATCCGACAAGGGACACATGTGTAAAATTTATAGAATATTCTACTAAGACAAAGTATCCACTCACAAAATAGACAGAAGTTATGAACCAATGCTTCACCAAAGAAGGAAGTCAGATGACCAAGAAATGCAGGATAGAAAATGCTCAAAATTACTAGCTATTAGAGTGATGCTAGAACAACAATGAAATATTTTATTCCAATAACAATAGCAAAGTTCAACACGACAGTAAACAACAAATAGTGGTGAGGATGTAAAGAGATCAGAAGTCCCACACACTGCTGGTGGAAATGTAAAATGGTAAAACTACTATGGATGACAGTCTAGCGCTTCCTCAAAAATTTTGACCCAGGTATCCCATTACTCAGAATATAGCCAAAAGAGCTGTGGCAGATGTATGCACACACATGCTTAGTGCAACATTATTTACAATAGCAAAGAAATAGAAGCACCCAAGTGCCCATCAACAGACAAAGGAATTATGAAACTGTAGTACGTTCAAACAATGAAATATTATAGAGTACTGAAAAACACAAACTTATAAAACACTCCTCAGCCTGTATGAGTCTGGAAAACATTATGCTAAATGAAATATCTCAGGCACAAAAGGACAAATACTGTATCAGGCCACTGTTGTAAGAATAGAATGGATACGTATGTGGGAAGAGCAGAAGATTGAATAGATAATGAACATCATACTAGTGTTTCCTTCACTAGTGAAGGGAAGGACAATCTGAAAGAAAATGTGGAAAATTAGAAATTATATATAGATACGACAAATGATAATCTGGAACAGGACAAGCATTGCAAAGTGAATTAGGGGAAGGGATGGGAGAAAAGTGTGTCTAAGTGAATGAATGAAAACCAATCTCTTTGTAAACTTTCACTAAAATAACAATTTAAAAAACAGAAATATCTAGACTAGATAAATTCATAGAAATAGAAAACAAATCGGGGGTTGCCAGGGCCTGAGTGGAGGTTGAAGAGAGAGTGATGATTTATGGATGGAGTTTTCACTTAAGGGGACAAACTGCATCACGTGAATATATTAAATATCACTTTAATTTATAAAAATGGACCAAAGGAAATAACCCAACAAACTTAATTGACTCTCCACTGCTTTTAAAAGAAAAACCAAATTCTTTACAGCCCGTGATGTGGTCCCAGCATATGTCTCCAAGGTCCCTCCCTCTGTACTGCCTCTCTGTTCAAAACTACTTGAAATACACTGATGTCTCTGCCTAAGAACATTGCTCTTTCCACTATATTGCAGAATACCTTCCTTCTTCAATCCTTAGCTTAAATGGGTCCCTACAAAAAATATTTTCCCTGATCAGTCCATCTATAATTAGTACAAGCCCATCCAGTTATCTATTATAGAATCCCACTTATTTTTTTCAAGACTCTTCATCACAGTTTGTATGTTTACTTGTTTAAAACCTGTTTGTGTAACTGGGATGTATGATCCTGAGAGATGTATGTCTTGTTTCTTTGATTTTTAAAAAAATTTCTGGTGAATAGTACTTAGTACTGTTATTATTTGTCTTGAAGTCTACTAGAACTCACAGTGTTCCTACATGATAGAATAGAACTGCTCAACAGCATTTCCCAGGCAGTGATCTTTGTTGGAACATGTTACCAGGCTTTTCCTCCCATATGGTTTCTTAGTGGGTTCATTCCTATTACTTTCTTAATATGATTTGTTGAATAAACAAATGGTTGCATTACTTAGACCCTGTCCTCCTTCTGAGGGAGATGTCCATTTGCTGGGAGAAAGAATGAAAAGGGGATGCAGGAGCAGGCAGAGACTGAGGGAATATTGGTTTTTGCTGGATCATGTGGAACCTGAGGCCCAACTGCATCCCTGCGCTTCCTATGGGGTTGAGTGTTCAGATTGTGAATGCTGTGACTCAAATTAGTCTGGTTTTCTCCTAAGCCATTTAATTGATTTTTTTCTTTTTTCAGATTATATCTAGAGTCCTGCTTTTAAATGCTAACATAGCGGCAAGGAATTGCACTGTTAATGCAAAGGTACATGGCTTGGCGCTACCAGCTTCTCCATGGGAAAAAATGGGAAATCTTTTCTTATGTAATGGGCTGCCTTTGAAAATCAGCTGGAGGACTAGCTATGAATCTGGTCTGATTTGATGGTACACAGCAACAACAATATTTCTAGATGGCAGCAAAAATAGTACGCATCTGCCTGGTGGTTCTTCTGTTTAGTCTTTGGCACAATGTTAGGGTGATGTATTGATGACTTGGACAGGGCACTTCAATCTACTTGTTTTGGGCAAAGATGTCAACAAAAAGGACCCTATGTGGGTGGCTTCATCCTCTTCATAAAAGAATTCTTGTTGTTGTTGTTATGTGCTGTTGAGTCAACTACTGCTCATAGTGACCCTATGCACAATAGCTCTGAACTCTGCTCTATCCTGAGCCAATCTCACTTGTCTCTGACACACTTACCCTCATTACCCCATTTACTGTGTCAATCCATCTCATCTTGGGTCTTCCTCTTCTGTGCTGTCCCTTGACCCTTCCAAGCATGACATCCTTCTCCAAACACTGGTCCCTTCTGGCCACATGCCCAAAGTATGAAACAGAGTCTCAAAATCCTTGCCTCCAAGGACCAGCTTGGTTTCACCCTCTCCAGGACAGAACTGTTAGTTTCCTTGACAGTCCCTTATATGTTCAATACTCTTCTCCAGCACCACAACTCAAAGGCATCAGTTCTTCTTCTATCATCCTTAGTTGTCCAGTCTCTGATGCATAGCAAGTAATTGTAAAGACCATGGCCTAGATTAGGCTCACCTTAGTCTCTAGACTGACATCGTTGCTCTTCAGTACTCTGGAGAGGTCCCTGACAGCAGATTTTCCCAATGCAATTCTTCTTTTGATTTCCTGGCTGCTGGTACCAAGAGTGTTGATTGTGTGACTGAGCAAGCAGGAATTATTAACAATCTCAATGCTGCCAACTGCCCTAGTGGTGAGAATCTTCATTTTCTTGATGTTGAGCTTCAATCTATATTGCAAACTACAGTCCTGACCCTCTACAGCAGGTGCTTCAGGCTCTCCTAAGTTTCAGTAAGATTGTATCATCTGCATAATGTAAGTTGTTAATGAGTCCAATCCTGGTGCCACATTCCACTTCACAAAGTCCAGCCTCTAGAGTGATCTGATTTTCATATTGACTGGAAAAGTGTGGAGATGAGACACATCCCAGATGCACTCCTTTTCTGATTTTGAACCATGCAGGAGAATAAGTATGTCTATTCATGCTTGTCAAGGCTAGAGATCATCCTGTTATTTTCTTGCCCAGTGTTTCTGCTTGCTTGGGAACAAGCCTTATCTTTCTCTAATATGCTATGATTAACAGTCTCTATTCCTTGCTATGCTTTTTATGTCTCTTATAACATCCGATTAATCACTGAATGTTCTTGGAAGTACAGCTGCAGTACATACTGTAAAACAGGTTGATAAAAACAGAATACAATAATAAAATACAGCTTTTCCAGTAAAAGTTTTTAGCTAAATGTTTGTAATTATAGACTTAATTCTTGCTTAGCTTCACAGATACTCACTGAGATGGAAGCAAAGGGGTCACCACATGTTAAAATAGTGTCACTCTCACATTACCATCACCAGCATAATATGCTCATTAGCACTCTGCAAAGACATGCCTTGAATTATGCTGCACATTTTTTCTAGTTACTTAAACAGATACTTACACAATTACCTAGTACTATTTTTTAATTCATCCCTTGTGCATTTTCTTCTCTCCCCCTCCCTCTCAATGCACCTCCTCCCTTGTTTCAGATTGTTGTCATTCACACAATACCTAATCATATATTCCTTTCGAGCTGTTCTTCTCCCCATCTGTTCCAATGCAGTCAGTGTACATTATCTAAGAGTACGGATCTTTTTAGAGACAAATAATTTTTAAAACGTAGGGGAAACATTGGACTTCATTCCATAGCTTATGCCCCTGGAAAAGATTTTCATGAAAGTTTTGCATGTTAATTCAGAGAATTCATAGATCTTCTAAAGCTCATGTAAAACAATTCCCCATTTTGGAAACTTATAATCACAGTTTAGTTCACATACACAGATACTTTGTGAACATATTCAGTGTAAAAAACCCTTGCTTCTAAAAAGTTTTAATTCAGCACTCACTATAAATACCTTAAACTATAAAGAAGATAATGAAAAAGATGAAAACTCTATCTATTCCTGGAACTTGAATTGTCTTATTAAACACAAAAATAAAAGGAGAGACCAGAAATAAGGGATTGGTAGACTGGTTTTATAGAAAAGAAAAAAAAAAGCTTCTTTATACCACAAGATGAGTCATGTACATAACACAAAATAGGTAGATGCAAAGCGAAAATAAAAAATATCTTTACAGCATATAACAAAGATACGATTACTGATATAGAAAATAATTCCTTTATATCTGTAAGGAAAAGACAGACATCTGGTTTAAAAAATGGTCAAAGAATAGGGTATCAGGAAGCTTTCAGCCATAAAAATATACAACTGTCTTAAATTCCAACTGGCTTAAGCTAGAAGATAATTTACTAGTGTACAAAGCACAAATCCTGAGAAAAGGTAAGCTATGGGGTTTGTTGATCCTAGACTCAACTAACACTGAAAATTCAGGTCCTTTTCCTCATTCTCTATTCTGTCCACATTTCTTCTTTATGGTTCAGTAGTTAAGAAAGTTTTCCCTCGACTCTTCTTTCTCTTTCTACCTTCCTCGGCAAGTCTTTAAATTATATATAACATTTGGGACTTATAAATAATAAGTATAGAGCTTATTCAAGTCATGAAACACAGCTGAAAAATTTAGCTGGACATAAAAATTGTAATTTTATAAGTATCTTGACGTTGTCCTGTGTGTACTTCTTATGTGTCTCGAACTTGCCTCCCATGACAATTCAACAACTCAGTGCTGTGCAGTCTGAAGTGACTCGTAGCTGACCCTCCAGTAGGTTTTAATGGGCTGTAAATTGCACATCTTTCTTGCAGCAGCTGATGAATTCCAATTCTTGCCTTTGGGTTGGCAGTGAAACTTCTTAGCCATTATGCTGCCAGAGCTCCCTTCCCCTTTCAAAAGAATGGGATATTTTTTCATCATTACCTGGTTATTGCTTTTGGTTTTATTTCTTAAGCATATATTGTTAAACAATATTGAGATTTTTTTGGTTTGTTTGTTTCTAAGTGCTTGAAAAAATTATGTACTGTTTTGGTTTTGTTTAAAACTGTATATTGAAGATTCATTCATGTAATTATGTGTGGCTTCATTTCCTTCACTTATATGGGTGTGTCATAGTTTGTGGAATGATTATTCAAATTTTATCTTTTCTTTATAGACATTTGAATTTGTCCTGTTTTACTCCTTAATTTTTTTGGCTCTATTTATTGTCATTAGGTCAAAGCTATGATCATTCTTTTTTTTTTATTTTTACTAAGGCACTGTTTTTACTGGGTTTTTTTTTTTGTTTCTTTTTTTTCAATTTATTGTTAATTTTAATGAAAATTTGCAGACAGTTTGGATTTCCGTTCATTCATTGTTGCACTCTTCTTCCCTCCCAACACTCCTCCCCTAGTGCACTACACTCTTGGAAAAGTAAAAGAAAAATTATTTCATTGGTCCACTCCACTATACAGCCTTGGCTCTGGACTCCCTTCATGACAAAAATATCTAATCACATATCCCTTTTAAACAGTTTTCTCCCTCATCTGTTTCCATGCCATATACATTGTTGAACCCATCTTTCGCAGTCTCCCCCCAGCCCTGATGTCAGTCCTGTTTTACAACAGTAGCACCATGTAGAATTTGTCCTTTTGAGACTGAGATACTTCACTCAGCGTAATGTCCTCCAGAGTTATCCATTTTGTATACTATTTCATGAGTTCCTTGTTTTTCAAGGCAGCATAGTATTCCATTCTGTGAATATATCACAGCTTCTCTATCCATTCATTTGTTGATGGGCACTTAGGTTGTTTCCAACTCCTTGTTATTGTGAACAAAACTACAATAAACATGGGTGTGCATATATCTGCTTGAATGTCAGATATGGTCTCTTTGGAGTATATTCCCAGTAGTGGAATTGCTGGGTCAAATGGTATCTCTATTTGCAACTTTTTGAGAAATCACCATACCGCCTTCCATAGTGGTTGTACCATTTTACACCCTCACCAACAGTGAATAAGGGTTCCAGTTTCTCCATAACCTCATCAGCATTTGTTGCTCCTTGTTCTGTTAAATTTTGCTATTCTGACTGGGGTGAGATGATATCTCATAGTTGTTTTATATCATCATTCTTGAGTAAATCTTTTGCATCTCTGTGAGAGTATCATGATACTTACCTAGGAATGTCAATTGTTCTACATGCGAATAGTGCCCATTTTTCAGTCTTACCAATAATAGTATAAATAGTTGTGTCTCTAACACTCAGCATCATCTAGGGCAGCGTGCTGGTGGCTGGAATCACCAGGGGGGTCATTTACTCTTATATGTGACATTTGAACCAAAGAGACTTCCATGGTGAATGACTCTCCCTCTATTTTGTAGTCTCTTTATTGTGAGAGTTTCTGGGTAGCTGGACTATCAGGGATTTCAAGGTATAAGTCCTAAGAGAAAGCCGGGTAGAACCTATATTACCCATTCTAATACCTGTGACCTGGCTCACATCTTGGGGCCTTGGTCACCACTCAAACAAAAAGAAACTCTGACCTGACTTGGCATCCCAGCTCCAGTCTTATACTGGGCTGAAAGATACACCATCCCAAGCCATACACTATCGCTAATCATATAGCTTGTTTTCCATTTCCAATAGCATGCATGCTTGATTTTTGATATTTAAAAATGCTTGTTTATTTTATAGTTTGCTCTTACAGATATGACACTTGTCAGTAAGTTTGATATAATGTCGTGATTTGTGTGTTGCTATGCCACTAGTATTTCAAATACCAGCAGTGTTACCCATCCTAGACAGGTTTCACTGGAGCTTTGAAACTAAAACAAAGAAGAAGGACTGGCCTTCTATTTCTGAAATTAATAGGGCTTTACAGTCCTATGAATACCAGAGGAATATTGCTAGATACAGTACTGGAAGATAAGCTCCTCAGGTTGGAAGAGAAAAAGAGCTGCAAACATCCATTAATAATTTGTTGTTGTTGTTGTTATGTGCCGTAGAGTCGCTTGCGACTCATAGCGACCTTATATACAACAGCTCTAAACTCTGTTCTGTCCTGTGCCAATCTCATTGTCTCCGACACACTCATCCCTATTGCCCCAGTCACTGAATCAATCCACCTCCCAGAGGGCCTTCCCCTCCTGCGCCTGCCCTCCACCCTTCCAAGCATGATGTCCTTCTCCAAGGACCGGTCTTTCCTTACAACATGACCATAGAATGTCAGATGAAGTCTCAGAACCCTTGCCTCCAAAGAGCAGCCCGGTTTAACCCTCCCTAGGATGAATCTGTTTGTTTCCTTAGCAGTCCATGGTACCCTCAGCACTCTTCTCCAAGACCAAAGCTCCAAAGCATCAATTCTCCTGCTATCCTCCCTGGTCATTGTCCAGCTCTCTGATGCATAACAAGTGATTGCAAAGACCATGGCCTGTACCAGATGCACCTTAGTCTCCAGAGGCACACCGTTGCTCTTCAGTACTTTAGAGAGGTCCCTAACAGCAGTCTTTCCCATTGCAATATGGCTTTTAATTTCCTGGCTGCTGGTGCCAAGAGTGTTGATTGTGGAGCCAGGCAGACTAAAGCAGTGACCAATTTCAATCTCTTCACCAGGACACATCATCTCCGTTTGGGACACATTACTACTAAACTTAGGAGACTCTGGTCACAGCATAAGAAACTGTTAGCAGTTGATGAATCTGGAATCATAGAAACCAAGGAAGCTATCAGATCAAGGGCTAGACAATGGGAGATAGATGTTGAAGGGAGTGGGTAGAAGTGGAGGGGTATCTTGATGACTCATGGAGCAAAGAAATAAGTGGGTCAGGACACTTTTGCCCAGGGCAGGGACAATACCTAAACTAATGGTTAATTCCACAATAAGGGATATATTTTCACTTTTTCTGTAAAATGCTTATCTGTTGGATACTTCACTAAATCTGAACATTCAGATTAAGACACAGTTGGAAGAAGGATTGGCCATCCACTTAAAAAATAGCAGGCCTCTGAAAACCCGATGTACAACAACCATTAATAATTAGAACATAGAATTTCTAAGTACATATCTTGGAAAATTAGAAGTTGTAAAAAACTGAAAGGGAATGCATAAATATTGACATTCTAGGCATCAATGAGCTGAGATGGACTGGTAACGGCCATTTTCAATCCGACGATCATGTTATATTTTATACCAGAAATGACATATTGAGAATGAATGATGTAGCCTTTACAGTCAAAAAGAACATTTCATGATATATCCTGAAATACTATGTTGTGAATAATTAAATGTTAACCACACACATCAAAGGAAGACATGTTAATACTTCTATTATTCAAATATATTCACCAATAAATAAAGCCAAAGATGAAAACATTGGGAATTTCTACCAACTTTTGCAATCTGAAATTGATCAAGTGTGCAAACAATCTGCATTAATAATAAAAATTAGTGACTGAGCTGCAAAAGTTGGAAATAAAGATGAAAATATGGTAGTTGGAAAATTTAGCTTGGGTAACAAATGAAACTGGAAACTGAATGATAGGATTTTGTAAAGTAAACTATTTACTTATTGAAAATTTTTTAAAAAATATTAAGTGGTGAACAAATATATATATTTGTGTTTTTATGTGCTGTTGCAA
>NW_006399788.1:14299932-14302783 GCF_000299155.1 Elephantulus edwardii | reverse complement strand
TATATCTATCTCTCTATATGTATATAAATCTGATGGACTAAATAGGAATCTGATTTGTTACATCAAATGGAAAAATTTCCATAGAGAACTCAGTATCATTAGCCAAAATCTGACTAAGAGCTGACTGTGGGAAAGACTACTAATTACTCACATGTGAGTTCAAATTGACACTGAAAAAAATGAAAGTAAGTTCACAAGAACTGAAATATGCCATTGAATATATTCCATCTGAATTAAAAACTAGGAATAGATTTGAGGCATTGAAAACTAATGACCAAAGACCAGACCATTTGTGAGATGACATCAAGGACATTATTCATGAAGAAAGCAAAAGGTCATTACAACGACAGAACAGAAAATACCAAAATAGATGTCAGAATGGACTTTAAAACTTGTACTAGAATGCAGATAGGCCAAAATGAAGAAAAGGAATGCTATTGAAATAAGAGAAAGTAACAGAGGATTTCAAAGGGCATCTCGAAAAGACATATTATAAAGAAGTGTGTAAAAGCTGGAGCTACAACTCTGGAATGGAAGAACATATCTGATGTTTCTCAAGCAAAAAATGCTGAAGAACAAATTTAAGCCTCCAGTTTTAGCATTGAAGCATTCTATGGGAAAAATTTTGAATGATTTGAGAAGAATTAAAAGAAGATAAAAAGAATACACAGTCACTCTGTGAAAAAGAATTGATTGATACTGAATCATTTGAGGAAGCATATGATCAAGAATCAATTATAGTGGAAGAAGTACAAGCTTCACTGAAGGTGTTGGCAAAAATAAGGCCCCAGGAAATGATGGGGTATCAATTGAAATGTCTCAACAAACAAATGCAGGCCCAAATATGCTCACTAGCCCATATCAAAAATTTGGAAGACAACTGACCAATCAACTGAAAAGAGATCTATACTTGTTCTCATTCTTACAAAAGGTAAAAGGTAATCCAACATAATGTAGAAATCATTGAGCAATATTGTAAAATATTGCTAAAAAGAATAAAAAAAATAGTTGGAACATTATATTGACAGAGAACTTCCAGAAATTTAAGTGGGTTTCCGAAGAGTCTCCAGCATAAGAGATATTATTACTAATGTCAGATGGATCTTAACCGAAAGCAGAAAATAGTTGTGTTTTATTGATTATGAAAAGAAATTCTACTATGTAGATCATAATAAATGGTGAATATCTTTGAGAAGAATGGAAATCTCAGAACACTTAATTGTGCTCTTGTAAAATCTATATATTGAGAAGAGTTGTCTGAACAGAACTAGGGAATACGGAGTAATTTAAAAGTGGGAAAGATGTGTATTAGGGTTGTGTTCTTCCTCCATACCTAGTCAATCTGTATATTGAGCAAATCATTTGAGAAGTTGGACTATTTGAAGAAGAATATGACATCATGATTAGAGGAAGACTCATCAACAGCCTGCTCATGAAGATGACACAACTTTGCTTGCAGAAAGTGAAGACTTGAAGTGTTTACGGCAGAAAATCAAAGACTATTGCCGTAAATATAGATTATATCTCTAAATCAAGGGAAAAAAATCCCCACTACTGAACCTGTAGACAACCTTATGTATGACAGATGGAGAAAAGATTGAAGTTGCTAGCAAGTTCATTTTCCTTGGATCTACAATCAATACCCATGGTAGCTGCGGTCAAGAAACCAAAAGACATGTTGCATTGGAAAATCTGCTTATGAGGACCTCTCCAAAGTCCTAAGAACAAAGATAACATTTTGAAGACTAAGAATTATTTGATCCAAGTCATAATATTTTTAATATTTTCCTCATACAGCAGAAAATTAGACAATAAATAGCAAAGACCTTTAAATTATGATGTTGGAGAAGAGTACTGAATATCCCATCACTTGTGAAAAGAACAAAGAGCTTGTCTTGGAGGAAATGGAAATAGGGCACTCTTTAGAGGCAAGGATAGTGAAACTTCATTTCACATATATTAGGCATGTTACCGGGAGAAGCAACTTTTTTGAAAGTTTGGGAAAGATGGAGGGTCAGCGAAAGAAAGGATGACCTTGGAGAGGGATTGACAGAGTGACTGTAACAATGGGCTGAAAGATGGCAGAGATTGTGAGGATGGCACAGGGTAAGACAAAGCTTAGTTCATTCTGTTGTTCATAAAGTTGTTGTGAGTAGTTGATTTAAATGTTTTAAAACTATAAGTCTGTTTGGTTCCCACTAATTTCTGTAGTCAGTAAATGTTGAGATGTCTTAGGTCTTGTTCCTGACTTCCGTTTTCTTTTTATTCTTAGAATTATTTAGCTCTCTGGTTTACATAAAATGATTTTAAAATTATGATGAAAATTAAGAAGAATGAAACTCATGCTTTAAAAGTGTACATTTCACCCTTTAAAATGACATAATTTTGTCTAACTATCATCTATCTATCTATCTATCGTCAATGTAAGTAACAATGAAAGAAAAATTCTTTACTTCCCCAACAGCCCTTAGTATTGGAAATCGTTTTAACTATTATTTAATGTGTACTTTGATATCTCATTATTTACTATATTATTATGATAGGTGTTACATTATTATTCTTTAATTAATAATAGTGAAATGCAAGCAAAATAGATTATTAAAATACTATAAAATGTTTTCATAGTTTATTCTTTCCGTAGAAGAGACCTCAGAGGTTGTTCTTTTATTTTTATTAAATTTTATTACTTTTAATGAACATTTACAGAGATTTTGGGTTTTCATTCATTCATTGTTGCTCTGTTTTCTCCACCCTCATCCCCAGTTCGTTCTTCTTCCCCCCCATGTCTGTTTTAATTGTCCAATTGCCACAGTGCTTGTCAAAGCCAGTTCTGATTAATCTCCTTTGTCAG
>NW_006399788.1:14294022-14298061 GCF_000299155.1 Elephantulus edwardii | reverse complement strand
ATTCCATTGATCTATGTGTCTGTCATTGTACCAGTACCATGCTGTCTTTACCACTACAGCAGTGTAGTAGGATTTGAAATCAGGGAGTGAGATACCTCCTACCGTTCTTCTATTCTTAAGGAGTGCTTTGCTTATTCAGGGTTTTTTTCCATTCCATATCGGAGGTTGCCTTTTCCATCTCGTTGAAGAATGGGATTGGTATTTGTATTGGGATTGCATTAAATGTGTAAATGGATTTTGGTAGTATTGCCATTTTCACAACATTGAGGCTTCCTATCCATGAGCAAGGGATATTTTTCCACTAGCTGAAACCCTATCTATCTATCTATCTATCTATCTATCTATCTATCTATCTATCTATGTATCATCTCAAACCCCTATTTTATATAGCATTTTGTATTGAAATTTAGTGCCTTCCCCAAAGTTTTCTGTGAATGTTTAGGTAATTTTTGGCTTTAAATATTTGTTCTCCACTGTGTGTTTGGTACGATTTCTCATAAGATCTAAAACTTATCCCAAATAAAGCTTAATCCCTTTCTTTGTTATCTACACAAAATCACTCACACAAACCCTTGTGCATCACAGTGGGAGAGGCTGAAAGTCTCCTCACAGGACACCAGTGAAGGTTGTAGTCTTCAGTAGTTGCTTCAAGTCCTCCTCAATTTCTGCAAGCAAGGTTGTGTACCATTTGCAAAATTCAGCTTGTTGATGAGTCTTCCTCCACTCCTGATACCATACATGTTGTTCATATATTTTGCACATGTGAAACCTATCCATAGACTAAGGAGCTGTTTTCTGAACAGAACAAGGGAATACTGCATGGTTTAAAATCAGAAAATAGGTAGGTAGGTCAGCACTGTGTCCTTTCTTCATATATATATATATATTCAATCTGTATGCTGAGCAAATAATTTGAAAAATCAATCTAGTATCAGGAAAATACTATTACTTTAAAATAGTCATATGTTGTGTTTAATAGTGTAATGTTAAAAATAAAATTAATCATGAATTATAGTCAGATAATAAAACTTTAAAATAATTTATTGACATATATAATATGTTACGTTGTTGTTTGGTGCCATCAAGGCAATCACGATTCATAGTTACCATGAACAACAATCCCATCCTGTGCCATCTTCATCATCTCTGATCTACTTGAGCCCATTACTACTACAGTCACTATGCTAATCCATCTTGTTGAGGGTCTTCCTTTCTTTCTCTGACTTTTTATCTTTCCTAGCATGATGTCTTTTTCTAAGGAATCGCACCACTTAACAACATGCCCAACATTTATGAGATGAAGTTTCACCACCTGGACTCTAAGAAGCATCCTGCTATCACTTCCTCCAAGACATATATGCTTGTCCTTTTGACCAATCAGAGGGTTAGCTATGAGTTGATTCTTGCTTGATGGCACATAATGACAACAATTAAGGATTAATTATCACTGTTTCAGTGGTGCACCTATAGTGTACACATGGGCAAAAGATGTAATAAGACTTTTGTTGAGTGTATATAAGAATTCAGATGATCAAACTAAGGAAATAAAAATGAGCAAGTGACCTCAGAACTGGTTTTGATGAACACTGTGGCAATGGGACAATTAAAACAAACTTTCAAGAAATATTCAACCTGAATCCTTCTGATTATATGGAGATTTTTGAAAGTATGTCTTTGAGTTTATTAAAAAAATGCTCATAAAAAAATGAGCAAGTGACTACTCATCACTTATAACACTTTCATATTAATAATATATCAAATTAGACTGATTTTAATGTGTCCATGGGAGACAAAATATCATTATTTACTTCATTCTTCCCAAAATATCTTTGAGTTTCTTCAAAGACTTTATGCTATCTCAAGAATGCCTCTAACAGGGAGGGATATGTGTAACAATGAATGAATTGAAATTCAAGTTCTCTATGAACTTTCATTAAAATATCAATAAAACAAAGAAATGCCTCTAATGCAGCCTTTTTCTTTTCCTTTTTTTTCTACCATAAAAAGATGAGAAGTGCTCTCTTCAGCTATGATTTCTGCAGCCTGTTCTCTCCTTGGTAGTAGTGGTTGTGGTAGAGTCTATTCCAATTTAGGATGACCTCATGTGAACAGAGAAGAAATCCAGGAGAGGAAGACCCTGGGTGAGATGGATTGATGAAGTCACTGGGGTGATGGGGGTAGACGTGTCAGGGGTAGACGTGTCAGAGACAGTGACATTAGCTCGAGATACAGTAGGCTTATTGGGTGGCTATGAGTCACAATCGACTCACATATCAACAAACAACACTTTCAGAACCAGACCTTCAGGCATGTCTCGTGAGGTGCCACTAGATAGGTTTAAGCTGTCAATATTTTGGCTGTAGTTGAATGTTTATTCATCTGCATTTCCCAGAGACTGTTGTTACAAAATCATAGTAGATAGCCTACTGCATGACTTGTTTCTGACTTTGGGGACCTTCCTCTCGTCTTCAAGGCTATAAATCTTAACAAGAGATGACTACTTATCTTTCTCCTATAGAAGAGCTGGTGGGTCCAATCTATTAATCTTACAGTTATAAGCCCAACACAAACCTTACTATTTCACTAAGGCTCCTTGTTCATGGTGTTATGGTGGAGTTGCCTGCTATTCATCTTAACTCTATGGACAACAGCTCTGAACTCTGCTCTATCCTGAGCCAATTTTATTGTTTCCAGCACACACATCTACCCTCATTACCCCAGTCAGTGAGTCAATCCATTTCATCCAGGGTCTTCCTCTCATGTGCTGTCCCTCCACCCTTCCAAGCATGACATCCCTATCCAAAGAATGGTCCCTCTTGGGAACATGTCCAAAGCATGTGAGATGGAGCTGTAAAATCCTTAGAGACTCTTTTTAGTGCCTGAAATTGCACCATCCAGATGGATTCTTTAATAGTGCTAATGTCTTTATTCAACCTCCTTCCTTTCATTTACTTATTTATTTTCTTCCCACATTTGTTTCTGTTCATTTCCACCCCCCATTACATTTGCTCTTTCATGAAATCCAATTAAAAGTATTCAGTTAGTGAGAAAGCAAGGTTATTAGCTATTTTAAAAAGATATTTTCTCCTGGAATAGGGAATAAAGATGAGTAAGGAGATACTCTTAATAGGAAAGCTCTGCAGGGTGACATTATTGAAAATACCATTACTAGCATCTCTGCAAAATGATTACTAATTGATAAGCTAGGAATTTCATTTTGGTTGCTTTTTGTGGGAAAAATGAAAAAAAAAACCCAACCACTAATGGTATCTATTAAGGACCTATGAAATTTAATGTACTTTATTACACATCACATGCTTTTATAACAAATAAAATTTAGTGTATATTAAGATGCTTATTGTCTATGAGTAGAAACTTATTATTGGAATAATTATAAAGCCTCCGGAAAATCTGCACCCCCTGTGCACCCAGCAGGGAGCTGAGCTATTCCCATCCTAAGGAGGAGGCAGAGATGGAGGCAAGGAATTGACAAACACAAAGACGTGACAGGTGTGTTATGTTCAAGGCAGAGGATTTCACTGCTTCTACCAGGAGACCTTCATCTGGGCTTCTCTAAATTGAGAACCATCAATATACTTCTATTAAGGATTAATATAATTACACCAGGCAATTACTGTTAATTATATTTTTCTTAGGGAGGCTATGATATTACTACATTGTCAGATCAGCAGACACTGATGGCTAATTACCAGAATATCAAAGGTTAAGTAGTTACAGTCATAGGAATGATGATTCTTTGTAGTACTTTTCATTAGCCTACTGTGATTCTTTAAAAATCTGTGTAGTCAAATGCCCTTCAAATAATTTTGGCTTTGGTAATGAGTCCTATAAAAGATATTCCCTATGAGGGGGGGGAAAAGCACCAACTGCAGCTGATTACATTTGCATTCTGTTTTTTTATAAAAAGAAATTAGACTAGTGAGTCCGTGCTTCTCTGTTAGGCCAAATTAAATTAAAGACAAATTTCTTGTTTCCCATTCTTGATAGCAGTTCCATTGTACTATGATTCCCTCTGGTT
>NW_006399788.1:14293046-14293677 GCF_000299155.1 Elephantulus edwardii | reverse complement strand
ATATCCTTGAAGATGTATCATGGAAGTGTTGCAGCCCAGAAGACACAAATTTAACTAACAAGTTAAAAGTGCACGAGTCAAAAATTAAAAAGCAATACTATTCCAAGTAGAGGCTCTAATAGTGGCACAAATTAAGTTACAGAGTGAAGGTAGTTCTTACAATAAAAGGCCTGTTGACTAGCACTTTATCTATTATAGTATAAAGGTTAGGAACCACAAGATGTAGAGGCTCAACTATGTCATTTATTGTTCTTAACTCCTGGAGCAAATTCCATCTACCACTGGGTTGTTTTACAACTTGGAAGTCCGCATGGAAGGCAGAGGTGAAGTAAGAAACTGTTTATGGGATTTTCGGTCAATTCAAAAAACTAAGAAATAGTGAGAAGAGTTAGGACCTCAGAAGGCTTTTAGGACCAAATAGTAGGCTCTTGCGTGCAGGAGAAAATGAATATACTTACCAGTAATGTTTACCCACAGCTCTTCTGGGAGGATCTAAATCGTTGAAGCGTCCTCCTTTGTTTCCACCTGGGAGCTGAGGCCTGTCAGTCCTGTCAGCCACGAGGACCTGATGTGGACCACCCTTGGCCAAGTGTCCTTCAGATCCACACTTAAAGCAAGTGAGTGGGAGCTT
>NW_006399788.1:14291533-14292946 GCF_000299155.1 Elephantulus edwardii | reverse complement strand
GGTGAAGTGCCTGTTCATATCCTGTGCCCATTTTTCTATTGGATTCTTTACCTTGGTTTTTAGACTTGCTCTGCTTCCTGACAGATTTTGTATTGTTAGTGACTAAACTTTTTGGACTTTACTCTTTTGAATTTCTCTAATGATAAAGATGGTCCATTCATTTACTTATTAGTATATGTCAATTGACTCGAGTATAGTTCAGCACTTCAGTTTCCACATAGGATTTTCCTTATAAACATTTCCCTATGTGGCCCGAATGTTTTGAAAAATTTGATCTGCCAAATGGACTGCATGGATTTTAAAAGCTTTAATAATAGAGCTGATATTCACAACTCCTGATTAGCTGGAGATAATGATTTCATCCATAACAAAAGCATCTTGCTCTTGGAATTAGCTTCAAGAATTGACATTACCAACAAATGTGGTGTTTCCATTGCTGTTGTTACTTGCTTTTGAATAGACTATGGCTCATAGAAACCTTATGAACAATGGCTCTCAAGTTTGCCCTATCCTGAGTCAACCTCATCATCTCTGACACACCTGACCCCATTACCACAGTCACTGTGTCAATCCATCTCATCCAGAGTCTTCCTCTCTTGTGCTGAGCCACTGCCCTTCCAAGGATGACATTCTTCTCCAAGGACTGGTCGGTCCTGACAACATGCCCAAAGTATGTGAGACAAAGCTTCAATATGCATCTCCATGGAGAAACCTGGTTTCACCCTCTGCAGGACAGGCTTATTTTTTTTTTTTTATAGTCCATGATATGTTCAATACTCTTCTCCAGTACCACAGCTCCAAGGCATCAATTCTTCTGTCATCCTTAGTCATTGTCCCACTCTCAGATGCAGAGCAAACAATTGAGAAGACCATGGCCTGGGTCAGGCACATCTTAGTCTCTAAATTGACATCCTTACTCGTTAGCACTCTAGAGAGGTCCTTGACAACAGACTTTCCTAAAACAATTTGCCTTCTTTCTGATTGTTGTTGCCAAGAATGTTGAGTGTAGATCTGAATAAGATAAAAATACTAACAACTTCAAACCTTTCTCCATCCATCCAGACGTTGCCAATTGGACTGGTGGTGAGAATCTTTGTTTTCTTGATGTTGAGATGAAATCCATATTGAAGACTGCAGCCCTTGATCTTCTGCTGCAAATGCTTCAAGTCCTCTTCAGTTTCGGTGAGCGAGATTGTATTATCTGCGTAACACAGGTTGTTGCTGTTCCCATTAGGCTTTTATTCCCTCCCCCCACCCGCAAGAAAATCCAAGTTTTAACCAGGTAGAGGCAGTGCAATTGTTACAAGATAGAGCAGGGTTTAGGGCTGTTGCACATAGGGTCATGTCGAGTCGCAAGGGACTCAATGCAATGGCACATAACAACAACAACAACAACATTTAAAGTACTATATA
>NW_006399788.1:14284043-14287102 GCF_000299155.1 Elephantulus edwardii | reverse complement strand
GGATTATTTACCTTTATCTTGTTGTGGTGCTCAAGTATTTCATAAATTCTGGATATAAGTCCCTTATCTGATATGTTATTACCAAATACTTTTTCCCAGTCAGTGGCTTCCCTTTTTACCCTGTTGGAGAAGTTTTTGGATGTGCATAGGAATTTGAGTCTTAGAAGATCCCATTCATCTACTTTATCTTCTCCAGGTTGTAGGTAACGTTTTTATTTCTTGACTGCTGCTACTCTGGTGTCAATTGTGGATGCAAGTTTCTTTAAAAAGTCATTGACAACTGTAATCTTTTCTCCATCTATTCTGGTGTTTCATACTGGTCCAGTGGTGAAGTTTTTTTTTCTTGATGTTGAAATGTAATCCATATTGAATGAGGTAGTCTTTGATCTTCTACATTAACTGCTTCCAGTTCTCTTCACTTTTAGGAAGTTATTGATAAGTCTTCTTCCTATTGTGAGGCATGTTATTCTTCAGAGAATCTAGAGTCTTGAATTTTTTTGTTCAGAATACATATTAACTAGTGTGGAGAAAGGATATAGCCCTGAGGCGTACCTTTCCTGATTTTAAACCATGCAGTGCTATCTTGTTCTGTTCAAACAACTGCTCCCAGGCCAATGTATAGGTTTCACATGAGAACAATTAAGTGTTGAGATTCCTATTCTTCCCAATGTTATTCATAATTTGTTAGGACCCTCACAGTCTTTGCATGGTCAGTAAAATACAAGTAAACATCGTTTTGGTACTCTCTGCTTTCAGCCAAGATCCATCTGACAGCAATGATGTCCCTTGTGCCACAGCCTCTTTTGAATCTAGCTTGAGTTTCTGGAAGTTTCCTGTCAATGCATTGTTCCAGCTATTTTTAAACAATATTCAGCAAGATTTTACTTACATGTGATATTAATGAAATTGTTTGGTAATGTTCACATTCTGTTGGATCAGTTTTTTGGAAATGGGTACAAATACAGAGATCCTCCAATCATTAAGGCAGGTAGCTGTTCTCCATTTTTGTTGGTAGAGTTTAGTGAGCACGTCGAAGAGTGCATCTCTTCCTGAAACACCTCTATTGGTATTCCAGCAATTCTTGAAGCCTTAGTTTTTGCCAATGCCTTCAGTGCGGCTTGGACTTTTTCCTTCCGTATGATTGGTTCTTGATCATGCTGCTTCCTGAAATGGTTCTGCATCGATCAATTCTTTTTGGTACAGTGACTCTTTGTATTTCTCTTACCTTCTTTTGATGCTACCTATATCATTCAAGATTTTTCCCATAGAATAGTCCAGTGTTCCCACTTGAGGCTTGAATTCTTTCAGCTTGAGAATGCTGAGCATGTTCTTCCCTTTTGACTTCGTGACTCCAGCTCTTTGCACATTTCATATAGTACTTTGCTTTGTCTTCTCAAGCTTCCATTTGAAATCATCTTTTCTGTTTTCTTACTTCACCATTCTTTCTCCTTGTTTTGGCTTCTTTTCACTGCAATGCAAGTTTCAAGGTATCTTCAGACCTCCACTTTAGTATTTTATTTGTTTCCTGTTTTTGTAATGATCTTTTCCTTTCTTTATGAATGATATCCTTGATGTCATTTCACTATTCATCTTTATTTTCATTCATTAGTATTCAACATGTCAAATCTGTTCTTAAAATGGTTTTAAAATTCAGCTGAGATACATCCAAAGTCATATTTGGGTTCTCATGGACAAGTTATTTTTCTTCAACTTCAGTTTGAACTTGCATGAGTAGTTGATGGTTTGTTCTACAGTCAGTCCCTGGCATGATTTTGCTAGCTGATGTCGATCTTCTCCATGGATACATTTGTCAGATATAGTCACTTTGATTCTTTTGCAACCCATCAAGTGAAGTCCAGGTGTATGGTCACAATTTATGTGTTTTTTTTTAAAATGTTTGCAAAAATAAGTCTTTTATTGTTCAAAATTCCATCATCATTTGATCTCCAGCCTCATTTCTGTTACCATGGTAATATTTTCTAACTCTCAGTTCTTGTTTGTTTTTACCTTCTGCATTCTAGTTACCAATAATTATTAATGCATCTTGGCTGCAAGTTTAATCAATCACAGACTGCAAAAGTTGGTAGACATTGTCAATTTCTTCATCTTTGACTTTTATAGTTGGTGAGTATATTTAAATAATGGTTATGTTGGTAGGACTGCCTTGTATGCATATGGATACTATCTTGTTCAGGATGCTTCTGTTTTTAAAAAAGAAATCCTCTTTTTTCTCTTTTTTGCATTTGGATGTCATATCATTCCCGTTCAATTTGTCATTTTCAGCATAGTAGATCATGTGATTATATAATTTAAAATGGTCATGTCAGTCCATGTCAGCTCACTTATACCTAGGATGTTGATCTTTATTTGTTTCATGTAAGTTTTTACAACTTCTAATATTCCTAGATTCATACTTCTTAACATTCCATAGTCTAGTTATTATGGTGTGTTTGAAGTTGTTTCTCCTCATTTTGAGACTTGCTACAACAGCACATGAAGGCTCTTCACTGGGTCAAAGCTTGACTCCCTTCACATCCCTTCACGTCTCATGGGAGACTCTACCTTGAAAAGACAGTTCTTTCCTAGTTATTTGAGTGCTTTCCAACCTGAGTGGCTTATCTTCTGACACTATATGCAATAATGTTCTTTCATTGTTCACAGGGTTTTCTAAAACCTGTTATTTTAGAAGGGGATGGCTAGTCCTGTTCCTTAGTTTATCTTAGTCTAGAAGCTCCACTGAAACATGCTCACCCACCATGGATGACCCCGCTGGTTTTGAAATACTGGTGGGATAGCTTCTAGCATCACAGCAATATGCAGGCCACCATGGTGTGACCAACTGACAAGTGGTGGGCAATTAAGATTGCTGTTGTTGTTGTTATGTGCCGTCGAGTCGCTTGCGACTCATAGCGACCCTATGTACAACAGCCCTAAACTCTGCTTTGTCCTGTGCCAATCGCACTGTCTCTGACACTCCCATCCTGATTATCCCAGTCACTGAATCAATCCACCTCATAGAGGGCCCTCCCCTCCTGCGCTGTTCCTCCAACCTCCCAAGC
>NW_006399788.1:14277355-14283943 GCF_000299155.1 Elephantulus edwardii | reverse complement strand
CCTTGATTACCAGTAGTAATATAGGAACAGTGTACAGAAGTAGCTTCCATTGTAATAATAAGAGCAATATTTCTAGGATGTTTATTTTATTGGTATCCATTTGTTTCTAAAAATATTGCAAATAGTTCAAAATGTTCATTGCTGTGTTTGAAGGTTGCTTATGCATTCCTAGGTGCGATGGGTGTGATGGTCTCCACTTTAATCTCTAGCACCTAAACATTTGTAGATAAATAAAGTGATATTACTGAACATTGAGCTTTTAGTTTTGACTTTGTTACCAGATACTTTACAAAGAGACCACCTCATATTTACTTTGCCAGATGGCTATGGAATGTAATTTATACACTTAAGTCATAAATACCCTTGGAATCTTCTCACTGAGCTATGTGAACATTTGGTCACGGACCAAATAGTTTGAGTGATCACCTCACCAATCAAATCACAGGACTGAAATGGAAATACTTTGAAAATACTATATTGGCAGTGGGAGGTCAGAGAAAATGATGTTCAAAAACCACGCTAAAACCTCATACTTAAATTAATTGAAGTATTCATTCTCTTCTCACTCCATTCCTTCCCCAAAGGGCCCAAAGGCGAGAGCTCCAATTCCTCTTTATTCAGGGACTCTGGGGACAAGTTACATTTGGCTGATCATTTGAAAATATTCATAATGGACACAATGTGACAGAGAAGCACCTCGAGGCACTGAAAATATGACTCTAGACATTTCTTCATTTAGTAGTCAGTTAACAATGTTTTTTTTCAATTTCTTGTATGGGCCTAGAATATAATGTGCCTTTTGTTTCCTTTTGCCATTAAGGAATCTCTGGTGAAATGAAGTTATAACATGAACACACAAAATTAAAAGCCATGAAATTACTTTTGATGGATCAATGTGTAAAGACAGATCATAACATTTTCTACTGAAGACTGTTACTGTTAAATTTATGCCATGAATGCTGTATGCCATCCATGTTCAGGAGGGAATCCATTGATAACTGCTTAGTATTATTTTTGTGGTTTCCTAAGAGAGAGCTCAGAGGTCTACTGTGTAGAGAGTTGCATTGGTAACCCAAAGGTCATGCTTCTCTGGGGGTTTGAATTACCACTGTCTCTTTGGGGAAAATATAGGGAATTTCTCCTCGTGTGAATTGCAGCCTCTGAAACCCAACGGAGGCTCGGCTGTGAGCCAGTTCAGCCTTAACAGCAATGGATGAGCGAGTGAAACCATTAAGTTAGGCTTAGAAACAAGCTAGAATTGGGTTAAAAAGGTTCAAGAACATTTTGGAAAGAGAAAAGGAGAAGAAAAGGATCTAATAATTTACTAAAATGTTCCTTTTTTTTGTTATTATATACCATTAAGTAGGAACCAACTCATAGATAACACCAACACCAACCCTCCCTTCAGGGAGTTTTGAGAGGCTCTGGTCACTTATTGTTGTTGTTATATTGACTACAACTCATTACAACCTCATGAACAATAGCTCTGAACTCTGCCCTGTCTTGAGCCAGTCTCACTATCTCTGACATCCCTCCTTCCAATACCACAATCACTATGTCAATCCGTCTAGTTCAGGGCTTTCCTCTCCTTTAATGACCTTCCACCCTTCCAAGCATATTGTCTTTCTTCAGGGATTGGTCCCTCTTGGCAACATACCCAAAATATGTGAAATGGAGTTTCAGAATCCCTTGCCTCCAAGGAGCAACCTGGTTTCACCCTCTCCAAGACAGCTCATAGTATGTTCAATGCTTTTCTCCAGCACACAACTCAAAAAAATCCATTCTTCTGCCATCCTTAGTCATTGTTCAGCTCTCATATGCAAAATAAGCAATTGAGAAGATGGTAGTCTGGTTCGGGTGCCCTTTAGTCTCTGGACTGACATCATTGTGGCTTAGTCCTAAGGAATTATGCTGTCAACCCAGAGCACACGGTCCAACTCGAGAGTACACAATGACAACTACAAGTTACACAGGAGGGGATTGCCCACCTTTTCTCACAGAAAAAGCTGGTGTATTTGGACTGCATGTCTTTGGGTTGGCAGCACAACTCCATACCACTAAGCCATCAGTGCTCCCTAAAATTTCCTTTAGAGTTAATTTTTCTATTTGAGGAACAGATATGTTTTCCTGAGCACTTTGACCTTCAGCTTTGAAAACCGGCTCTGTTAGAAAAGAATCAATAAACTACATTTTCTCTGTATTACAGTTTTATTGTACATTCAAAGAAAATTAATTCTGAGGACTTATTTTTAGCACAGGGTGATTGCAAAAGATTTAGGATTGTATTATTGTTGAAAATCCTTGTCACAGTTCATTTTATTAGAATAAATGACCTAAAGAAGCATTGTATAAAAATCATAAAAAAATATTTGAAAGCCAAGTTGATAACAGTGGAAACTCATATTTAATATAAACATCAATATTCAATAATAGAAACTAATATTCATCAATCAAATACTCGCCAGGCATTATGGTAAAAGCTTTAAACACAGGATTTCATTAATCTCCCAAAATTCTATGAAGTAAGCATTAAATTCGGTGATCATGTGGATATTAGCTGTCATCAAATCAGCCACTGGTTCATAGCAATTCAAGTACAAAGGATCAAAAGACTACTCAGTCCTGTAGCAACCATGATTGATTGCAGATGCATTTGGATCTGTAGAATTTTTATCGGCTGGTTTACGGAAGTAGATTCCTAAACTTTCCCTCTTAGTCTGTCTTGGTCCTGAGGAGTCACTGAAATCTTTTCAGCATCATTACTGTTGTAGTTGCTGTTGTTAGGTTCTGGAAGATCAGTTTTGAGCCATAGTCATCGCCTTGGTGAGAAAAACTATGCCATAGCATTTTTCTTGATTCTGAAACTTAGAAAACTCCTCAGTGAGATGGAATGACACAGTGACTGCAGAAATGGGCTTGAGCATGTGGGAGGTCAGGAGGAAAGGGCAGCGTTTCAATCCATTGTTCATAGGGTCATACAACAACAATCTTTATGGAAGCAGGTCACCAGATCTTTCTCGCACAAAGCCTCTAGTTGGATTCAGATTGTCAGCTCTTTGGTTAGCAGACAGTTTTTAACTGTTTGTAGCTGAAAGCCCCCGCTAGCAAAGTGGTTATAGTACCAAGGACGAGGGTGGGGATGGGGGTAGGGGGGGTGCATTAGCTGGGAATGAAAGCTGAGTCTCTTGCTAGAAAGGTGAGAACACAAGATAAAACTGAGAAGATAAACAGTTTGCCCAAGATCACAATTGATGCACGACAAAACCAGGAAAAACACCAACACTCAAGCACATTTCTATAGAGAAACATTTACCTGATACTTAGCTCATGTCAAACTAAAAGATAAGAACAGCATAGATCTGAGAATAGTCAGAATGTTAATTGTGTTATTTGAGGACATTTTGTCCTGTCAACTGAGGTAAATCTTCCATTAACTTCGGAATGAACCTGTAGGAATATGAAAATGTAAATTTCTGGTTAATCAAGGATTAGAAAGTAAGCTATGGTCATACCGAAAAGATGGGCAGTCTCATTCTAGAAACATTTACAGTCTTGGAAACCAGGTAGCTGTGATTATGAATTAACTTCATGGCAGTGGGTAAGGATCACAAAGAAGGCACTGCAAACCACCAGTGAAGATGGGTCAGTGGTGGACTTCCTGATTCTCACACTGGAAACCAGGCATGGGTTATTTGAGAGTGATAAGGATTATGAAGAAAACTTTTCCTTTAAGCCTCGTAGTGATGAGCAAGACTATACCAATTCTTGATCACTGAGGATCTGGTGACATTTAAATTAAATTTCAATATTAATCAAGCACAAATTATTACGTCAAGCTGCTTCAGACATCCTGAATATCAAAGATGACTCTATTTGTGGTAATACGACACACACAGCATTGAGATCTCCAGCAAGTCAGTTGATTAAATAAATCTGATCTTTGATGGAACCAGGTGCTAACACAGCCTTTCCAGTCATGTATCAAATTTTGAAAGCAGCACCTCCTGCTCAGGAATTTCACTATTACTACTTTTATCTTCCATGTAAAGCACCATTTTTTTTTCCTCTTAAGGAGTCACAGAAAACAGCATAGTTTATACAAAACTGCAAAGACACCTTAGCTCTCTGTCTTATTGAAAGATAGCTCTTCTAAGACACACTTTTACAACTCACACTTGAACACTTTAAATGACAAATCATGTGATAAGTGAGTTATGTTTCTCACTGGAATTTCAGTTGATGATATCTATATGCCCTTTGCTGTTATCCCAATGTGTCACAGTGGCCCTGGTCCCTCAGGGACTACGTGTCCCTGATACTTGCTTGGAGTATGGTTAAAGACTTGAATTATCAAGCAGTGTTGTCAGCTGATTCCAACTAAGAAACAAATTTTCCTCATTGAAGGAGAGATATCTCAGTGAAGATTAAAATGAAGGCAAAGAGAGTCTTAGAAAGGAGAACTTAGTGCCTGACATTGAAAGGACAGTACAGATTCAATTTAAGAGAAATGAATAAAATAATTTTAATGCCAAGTTTTAAATAGGGAGAAGAGATAAGAATCACAGCCACATACCAGCGGGAATACGTTGCACAAGTTATTTTATTTATGCCCTGTGATCTTAAGAAGGCTTTTATTAAAATATCACTTGAAAAATACAGTAAGTTAAATTTTATAAACTTAATAAATTAGGTGACCTAACTCCTCCACTGGAGGGTCAGCGGTGGGTCAGTTCTGATTTGATGGTTCACAACAACAATTCTTAAAACATTAAAATGCTATTTATAAAATTAGTAAAATGGTTATACCTTCTAGCTAAACAAGCTATTTCATATTCTCAACTCATTGCTGTGAAGTCAGAGCCAACTCATAATTGATTCTCCAGCAGGTTTTAGAGGCTGTAAATTGCAGAAGCAAGTATTTCCATTTTTCTCCTTCAGAGGAGCCAGTGGATTTGAACAGCCTGCCACTGGGTTGGCAGTGAAACTCTTTACCTACTAGTGGGCTGTTCTGTTATTGTGTACTGTTGAGCTGGAACTGACCCATAGCTGACCTTCCAGTGGGTTTTTAGAGGCAGCTAGCTAATACCATGGGAGGAGATTGTCTATCCATATGCCGTGGAGCAGCTGGTGGATTTGAACCACATACCTTTGGGATTGCCGTGCAGTTTCTTACCACTAGGTCACTAGAGCTCCCTTAATTACTTAGTATAATAGATGGAAGAGGCCTCCCAATGATGCCTCTTTTTCAGTCTTTGAAATCTGTGAAGAAATTATACTATATAACAAAAAGAATGTTCCAAATGTAATTGGGAATGTTGTTGTTTGTAGGTGCCATTGAATCTACTACTAATTATAGTGACTCTGTGAAGAACAGATCTTGAACTTTGCCCTATCCTGTAACATCCTCATAATCTTTGTTGTGCTCAAGTTCATTGTGGTGAGCTCTTCTTCTCTTTCTCTGACCCTTCACCTCTCCCAGAATGATGTATTCCTCAAAGATTGCTTTCTCCTGACAATATGCCCAAAGTAAGTGAGATGAAGTTGCTTCATCACACTGTGATTGCACTTCCTTTAAGATGAACACTAACACCACAATTCAAAGGCATTGATTCTTCCTTGGTGTTCTTTATTCATTGTTCAACTTACAGTTGCAAGAGAAGCAACAGAATAGACCATGCCTTGGATCAGATACACCTTAGTCTTTAAATAGACGTTTTTATTCTTTAGAACTTTGGAGAGATTATGGACTGCAAATTTCTCAAATGCAAAATACGTTTGTTTTGGTTTTTTTTTTTAAATTAATTTCAGTGAACATTTACAGAGATTTTGGATTTCCACTCATTCATTGTAGCACTTTTCTCCCAGCGCACCCCACCTCCATCGCCAGTTTGCTGTTCTCTTTGAAAAGTAAAAGAAAAATTCCTTCATTGGTATACTATCTCCCTGCACATCCCACCCCCACCCCGAGTATATTCCACTCTGCAAACTTCACTCCGGACTCACGATAATCATAATGCCCTAGAATATATTGTTTTTAACCTGTTCTTTCTATCGTCGGTTTCAATGCAGTATACAGAATTCATCCAGTTTCTCACCCCAGTCAGAATAGCAAAATTTAACAGAGCAGCAAGCAACAAATGCTGGCGAGGTTGTTGTGGAGAAAATGGAAGGAACCCTTATTCACCGTTGGTGGAACTGTAAAATGGTGCAACCACTGTGGAAGGTGGTATGGTGCTTTCTCAAAAAGTTGCAAATAGAGACATCATTTGACCCAGCAATTCCACTACTGGGAATATACACCAAAGAGTCCACAACTGCCATCCAAGCAGATATATGCACACCCATGTTTAATTGTGGCTTTGTTCTCAATAGCAAGGAGTTCGAAACAACCTAAGGGCCCATCAACAAATGAATGGATAGAGAAGTTGTGGTATATTCACACAATGGAATACTATGCTGCATTGAAAAACAAGGAACTCATTTATTCAAAATGGGTGACCCTCGAAGACATTATGCTGAGTGAAATATCTGTCACAAAAGGACAAACACTGCATAGTGCCACTGCTGTAGAATGGGACTGACATCAGG
>NW_006399788.1:14266880-14271170 GCF_000299155.1 Elephantulus edwardii | reverse complement strand
CAGCAGACTTTCCCACGCCTTTTAATTTCCTGGCTACTGGTGCCAAGAGTGTTGACTGTGGAGCCAAGCAAACTAAAGCTGTGTACAATCTCAGTCTCTTCACCATCCATCCTGATGCTGCCAATTGGTCCAGTGGTGAGAATCTTTGTCTTCTTGACATTGAGCCTCAATCCATATTAAAATAGGGAAATGAGCCTGGGTTATCTAGACGGGCCTATACTAATCCCTGAAAATTTTAAAAGTAGAGGAATTCTCCAGTTGTATTAGAGAGATCCTGTAGAAGACAAGACAGGTGTGGGAGCAGTGGAGCTCAGAGTGATTCGAAGTGTGTGCCAGTGTTATCCCACTATTGCTGACTGTGAAAACCAAGAAAGGGAACTACAGGCCAAGGAATGTGGGTGGCTTCCATGAGATGAGAATTCCCTGACCCCACCCCAAGGAATGAAACTGGGACATTAGTGCCACAACCAAATAGAGCTGATTCCTGTCAGTCCTGTGAATGGTCCTGAAAGCAAATCCTTCTTTGAGTCTCTAGTAATGAACTCGGCCCTGACAACAGCTAGATTTTTAACTCAATGATTCCTATATTGAATTTCTGACCTACAGAAATGGTTACATGATAAATGTGTATTATTTTAAAACACTGAAGCTTGTGACATGATAATAAAAAAACTAATAACATTTTGACATTAAATCCAAAGGCTAATAATAGGATGCATTCTCACATATATTATAGATTTCTCCAAAATACAAATACAAAACCTGAATGTAATGCATTTATTTACTTCCTCATGTCCATAGTTGGTTGTAAGTCTTCTTGGATTAGGGACACTTGCACACGCAGAGCCTACATTACTATTCAAAGCAACTTGAAATCACCTATCCAAGTCAATTTTATATTACCTTCTCAGCTGGATAAGGTTACATGTAGCCCAGAAATTTTGACTTGCTTCTGAGATATAAAATTATAAACTCGGAGCACATATTTTCTCATGACCCACTCACTGATCTGAATTCCTTTCATTAGCTCTGTGGCTTTTGGGGACTTCAAGGCCATATTCTGTAAATAGGATTGGTTTCAAGAATGGTATCCCCAGAGTTCAAGATAAGCTTTTTCCTAATTAACCATTATCTCTAAATCAGAGCTGATGAACCTCTGAACAGTCAATCCACTTACTAGATTGGACTCCAATAATCTATATACTGCTTCATTCTGAGCTATATATAGATTTTTTTTCCTATTTGGTTTCTGTATATCTCTCAAAGCTGTGGTACTTAGTGGTTGTGGGAGTAAAGTCATTTTAGTGTCATAAGTCAGCACATTTTTAAGTTAGCATAGCACAGCTTTAAACAATTATTACAATTGTGGTTTTAAAGATAATAATACAAATTGGATGCCTCAAAAAGTGGTAGTGTTTCCTCAGTATAAGATATATTTTACATATTGACTAGAAATTAATCTGAATCATTCTTGCCTTCATACCAAAAGAAGATAAACTTGTAATCTTTCTGAAAACACTTATTTTCAGCCCTTGTTGAGATAGTACTTAGCGGTATAACAAATGCACTAAAAATAGCAGAAGGAAAGTTCACAGCACACAAATTTAAGAACTAGAAAAAGATATAAGGGGAAAACGCAGAAAATTATCAGATATAAGGGACAAACTTTAGAATCTGTACACTTAGGTGTGTAAGAAGAGTTAAAGGCGAGAGAGAATGTGCCAAAGAGGATTAGGTAAGGGAATGAAGAGCATCTTGGAGTACTTATAAGAGTTTTAATGGCTACAAAATGATTTGGGGGAATAGTGAGAATTTTCCAGAAAGACGTATTTGGTAATGATATTTGTTTTTAGAATTCATGATATTTTATCAACCACTTGTTAGAAAAGGTAATACAGTTCAGATCTGCCAGCTCACACCTTAATTCTTGTTAAAATGACAATACCTTGTAGATAGAAAAAGTTGTTTTTGTAATGTGCCATTGGATCACTTGTGACTCATAATGACCCTATGTACAATGACTTTGAACCCTGTTCTATCCTGAGCTGTCTACAAGAGACACACCTGAAAAATGAAGATAAAGATTAAAAATAAAAGGGTGGGGAAAAATATACCAGGCAAATGGCAACTATAAAAAAGCTGGAGTAATGATATTAATCTCTGACAAAATAAATTTCAATGCAAAAATCATCACAAAGGACAAGGAAGGTCACGACATAATGCTGAAAGGGTCAATAGAACAAGAGGACATAAAAGTAATAAATATCTATGCACCAAATTAAAGACCTGCAAAATATATAAAACAAACATTAGAAAAACTTAAAAAGGAAATAGACAACATTACTATAGTAGTTGGAGACTTCAATACACCCCTTTCAAGAAAAGATAGAACTACCAGAAAAAAACCCAACAAAGATGGTCAAGAATTAAGCCACACAATACATCAACTCAGACTCATAGATCTTTCTAGGTTAATGCACCCAAAAAGTTCCCACAGTATACATTCTTCTCCAATATTCATGGAACTTTCTCCAGAATAGATCACATTTTATGTCATAAGGCAAGCATCAATAAATTAAAAATATAGAAAGAATACAAAGCATTTTCTCAGACCACAATGCTACAAAATTAGAAATTAATAAAAGAGAATAAAGGAGAAAAAAACCATACATTTGGAAGGGGAACAACACCTTGCTTGACATGAGTGGGTACTAGAAAAAACAAAAAATGAAATGGAAAAATTTCATGAAAAAATGACAATGAAAACATCACTTACCAAAACCTCTGGGAAACAGCCAAAGCAGTAATTTTAGGTCAATTTATAGTAATAAGCAAATGTATCAAAAGGCAGGAAAAATGACCATTAACTCTCTAACCCAGCAACTCCAAGAAATTGAAAAAGAGCAGCTAGAAAAACTGAAACCCCCTAAAAAAAACTGAAATTATAAAAATTAGAGCAGAAATAAATGAAATAGAAATTAGAAAAACAATTGAAACCATCAACAAAACTAGGAGTTGGTTCTTTGAAAAGGTCAATAAAATCAACAAACCACTAGAAAACTAACAAAGGAAATGAGGGAAAAGACAAAAATAGTCTGAATAAATATGAAATGGGCAATGTCACAACAGAACCAACTAAAATAAAAAGGTTAACATTGGAGTATTATGGAAAAACTATATTCAAACATATATGAAAACCTAGAGGAAATGGACAAATACTTAGACATTTACAACCTAACTAAACTGACACCAACTGAAATTGACCCATTACAAAAGAAGAAACTGAAAAAGTAATGAAACAACTTACAGCAAAAAAAAAAAGTCCTGGGCCAGATGGCTTTACAAGTGAATTTTATCAAACATTCAGAGAAGAACTGTCACTAATCCTACATAAATGATTTCAGAATATAGAAAAACATGAAATTCTCCCAGACTCATTCTACGAAGCAAACATGTCCTTGATACCAAAATCTGGTAAAGATACCACCAAAATAGAAAACTATAGGCCAATATCTCTCATGTACATACATGCAAAAATCCTGAATAAAATCCTGGCCAATATAACCCAATTATACATAAGAAAAATAATTCACCAAGACCAAGTGGGATGCATAACAGGCATGCAAGGATGGTTCAACATAAGGAAAACAGTTAATGCAATTCATCACATTAACAAAGCAAAGAACAAGAGCCATATGAACCTATCAATTGAAGCACAAAAGGCCTTTGACAAAATCCAACACCCTTTCTGATTAAAACACTCAACAAAATAGGACTGGAGGGAAATTTCTTCAACATACTATAAAGTATATATGCAAATGCGAGAGCCAACATTGTTCTCAGCAGAGAGATTAAAGGCATTCCTCTTGACAACAGGAACTAGACAAAGATGCCCACTATCACCTTTCCTATTCAATATTGTATTGGAAGTCTTAGCGATAGTGATAAGACAAAAGAAGGACATAAGAGGTATAAAAATTGGCAAAGAAGAGGTAAAATTATCTCTCTATGCAGATAATATGATAGTGTTGTTGTTGTTATGTGCCATCGGGTCATTTGTGACTCATAGCAACCCTATGTACAAGAGCCCTAAACTCTGTTCTGTCCTGTGCCAATCTCATTGTCTCCAACACACTCATCCTGATTACCCCAGTCACTGAATCCTTCCCTTTTTGTGCCTGCCCTCCACGCTCCCAAGCATGATGCCCTTCTCTAAGGACTGGTCTTTCCTTACAACATGACCAAAGTATGTCAGACAAAGCCCCAGAATCCTTGCCTCCAAGGAGCAGC
>NW_006399788.1:14255274-14266675 GCF_000299155.1 Elephantulus edwardii | reverse complement strand
AGAGAGACAACTGTTGCTCTTCAGTACTTTAGAGAGGTCCATAACAGCAGACTTTCCTGGTGCTAAGAGTGTTGATTGTGGAGCCAAGCAAACTAAAGTTGTTAACAATCTCAATCTCTTCACCATCCATCTTGATGCTGCCAATTGGTCCAGTGGTGAGAATCTTTGTCTTCTTGACATTGAGCCCCAGCCCATATTGAAGGCTGCAGTCCTTGACCCTCTGCAGCAAGCACTTCAGGTCCTCCTCAGTTTCAGCAATTAGGGTTGTGTCATCTGCATAACACAGATTGTTGATAGATTTTCCACCAATCCTCAAGCCGCATTTCTCGTCATAGAGCCCAGCCTCCCAGATGATCTGTTCTGCATACAGGTTGAAAAGGTATAGAGACAGAACACATCCCTGGCATGCGCCCTTCCCAATTTTGAACCATGCAGCTGAGAAAAATCAAACTGAATGTACAGGAACCAAAATATAACTTTGAGTCTATCCCACCTGAGTTTCAGAACCATCTCAGGAACAGGTTTGAGGCCTTGAACATGAATGAGTGAAGACCAGATATGTTGTGGGAGGATATCAAGGGTATCATCCAAGAAGAGTGCAAACATTCATTACAAAGACAGAAGAGGAAGAGAAGACCAAAATGGATGTCAGATATGATAGTATACTTAGAAAACCCTAAAGACTCAGCAAGAAAACTACTGGACATAGTTGAGCAATTTAGCAAAGTGGCAGGATACAAGATCAACATACAAAAAATAATTGTATTTCTCTACAGTGACAAAGAGAACACAGAACTGGAGCTAAGAAAAACAATACCCTTCACAATAGCTAAACAAAAGATTAAATACTTGGGAGTAAACCTAACCAGGTTTAAAGAAAATCACAAAACATTGCTATAAGAAACAAGAAGAGACCTGGAGAAGTGGAAGAATATACCTTGCTCATGGGTAGGAAGACTCAATATTGTAAAAAAATGACAATACTACCAAAGGCAATTTACAAGTTCAATGCAATCCCAATACAAATACCAATTCCATTCTTCTATGAGATGGAAAAGGCAATCTCCAATTTCATTTGGAATGGACAGAGTAACAAAACAAGTAAAGCACTCCTTAAAAAGAGAAATGAGGTAGAAGGCATATCACTCCCTGATTTCAAATCCTACTACAATGCCGTGGTAGTCAAGACAGCATGGTACTGGTACAATGACAGACACAGATCAATGGAATAGAATTGAGAATCCAGAAATTAGCCCATCCACTTACGGCCAACTTATTTTTGACAAGGAGATAAAATGAGTTAAGTGGGGAAATGACAGCCTTTTAAACAAATGGTGCTAGCAAAATTGTAAAATTATTTGCAGAAAACTCAAGCAAGATCCACACCTCATGCCATCCCCCAAAACCAACTCAAAGTGGACCATGGACGTAGTGCTTAAACCAAGGACCGCAAACTTCATTAAAGAAAAGCTTGGAAGAACTCTAGAAGTCCTAATCCACAACATAAACAGTCTTCCAAACATCCTGAAAAAATCTACAACAAGGAGAGGATAAAATAGATGAATGCAACTTTATAAGATTCAAATCCCTATGCACATTCAAAAACTTCTTCTACAGGGCAAAAAGGGAAACCACAGACTGGGAGAAAATATTTGGTAATGACATGTCAGATAAGGGACTTATAAAATACTCGGGCATCACAATAAGATAAAGGTAAAGAATCCAATTGAAAAATGGACACTGGATATGAACAGACACTTCACCAAAGAAGACATTCAGTTGGCAAACAAACATATGAAGAAATGTTCAAAATCCATCCTTCTTCCTAGGAGTTGCTGGTGACCTTGAACCACATGCTTTCAGGATTGCAGCATAGTTTCTTGCTGCTAGGTCACCAGAGCTCCCTGATATTAGTGATGTTGTTTGATAATTTCCACACTCTGTTGGATTACCTCCCCCTCCTCCTTTTTTTTTTTTTTAAATGGGAATAAATATGAATCTCTTCTGGTCAGTTCACCTGGAAGTTGTTCTTCAGATTTTCTGACACAACTTAGTGAGTGCATCCAGGGCAGAGTCTGTTTATTGAAATAATGTTAATTGGTATTCTGTCAATTCCTGGGACCTTGTTTTGTTTTGTTTTTTTTCTAATTCCTTCAAAGCACCTTGAATCTCCACCTTCATCCCATTACCTCTTGGTCATATGTTGTTGAATGAAAGTCTTCTGTGTCAGCCAATTCTTTTTGGTATAGTCTGTGTACATCTTCTTTTGATGCTTTCTGTATCATTCAATACTCTGCCCATGGCATCCTTAAGTATTACAAGTCAAGGCATGAATTTGGTTTTCAGTTCCTTCAGCTTAAGAAATGCCCAGCAAGTTAGTCTCTTTTGATTTTCCAAGGCCAGCTCTTGTCACATTTCATGATAATATTTTGCTTTGTCTTACCGAGTGTATTACAATGCCCAAATTTGCCAAAAGAACAAACATATCTGTCTTGGAGGAAGTGAAACCATGGTGCTTCTTAGTAGCAAGGATGATGAACTTGGTTTAACATGCTCTGATCATATTTTCAGGAAAGGTCAAGCCTTGGAAATATGCTAGGAATAGAGGAGGGCCAATGAAAGAAAGGAAAAGTCTTAAGAAAATTGAATGATACAGTGACTGTACCAATGGGCTTGTGCATATCAGAGATGGTGAGGATGGCACTGGAAATGACAAGATTCTGATCTGGTGTTCATGGTATCATTATGACTCGTAGACAATGGCAACTAAGAACAGTCAACCACCTTTTCAAAATGATAAGTGATTTAAAAATATTTTTGTAAAGAAAGTACAGGTTATAAGTACTATTAGTAATGTTAGCATTGGTGAAAAATGAAAAATACATCAGCATTATTCCTGGTTGGACTCTTTTTAGTCATATAACAGCAATAACAAAACAAATAATGAGATCCAGAGATTATTTGAAACACAAATAAAGCTACGTTGTTATTAACATTCAACTTTGACCTCTTCTGCTTATTATGTCTTTTGTATTAGCTAATTAAATTTGTAAGTATCATTAACAAGGTATTTAAAATTCTTATTAATCTAGATATGAATACAAACCTGTAATTTTCTCAGTTATGTTTAAAGTTTTACTATATTCAATCTGAGACATGATAAAAATTTATGAAGTATGCAGTAGAAAAACGGACACTCTTCTCCTATGCAATTTACAGCCTTTTAACCCAATGCAGAGTCAGCTATGAATAAGTTCTGACTCAAGGGCAATGAGGTTGAGTTTTGATGAATGTCTACTCTACTCTTTTGAGGTTTGAAATTTAATCATGGAAAGGTGGAGGGTCAGAGAGAGAGAGAGAAGAAAACTATCAAGGAGAAAGATTGATAGTGTGACTGTAACATTGATCTTGAGCATATCATAGATGGGGAGAATGGTGCAGGACAGGGCAAGATCCATACCTGTTGTTCACAAGATTACTATGAACCACAGTCAAATTGACACCATATAACCAGACTCCATTTGCCAGTTTCCCTTACTGTGGTTGCATGTGTGTTTCTGTGATGCAGCATGCCATGATCACCAATACTAGCAAGGTTCCATAGTGGATAAGTTTCAGCAGAGATTCCAGGCTGAGACAAAGAATAGCTGATGGGATACTTTCTGAAGTTTTCTAGTGAAAACAAAATATTGCGTGAATATAGTCCTAAAAGATGGGCCTTTTAAGTTGAAAGCACTCAAACATATTGACAATTTTGTGGGCCCAGGTACATTCTATGGTACATAGATTGACATGAGTCAGAGCCAACACAACCACAAATAGCAATAGTTACAAAGGTGGCACCACTGCTTTGATCACAGATTTTGCAACGTATTTTTCACAACGCAGGTTTTGTTGATCGTAAGTCGTCAAGCACTCGGGAGAATTGTTGCCTGTAAAAATAAACTACTTTCTTTTCTTTTTCTAGTAAATCTCCTTGAAGTAATGATTAATCTATCCCTTTATGCTGGTAAAGTTAGTATTTTTAAAAGTGTTAAAAATGAAAAAAAAAGAGTACAATTGATCTTCAGAAGAAACAGGTGATGTGGACAGTGAAGTTTGAAAACAAATATTGAATAGGTATCTCTCAGTATGAATTTTTTTCCCTCTTTTCAGATTGTCTAATTTGCCTCTATGACACCACAAAATAATTTTGTAAATCATGCTTGCATGTATTTGATAAGAAAGAGGAGAGTTTTCAAGTGTAAGAAAAAACAAAGGAAAACTAACGATCTCTTCTGAGATCTGGGATAAAACAAAAGGCAGTAAGAAATGTCCAAGAAGGAATTCAACAAGTCTCAGGAGAAAACTTTGCTGAAGTTGGTTATAATTGAAGTAGAATCCCTTGAAGAAGGGATTGCTTCTCAATCTTCTTTGTTTGGCAAGACTGGGCCAACTCTTTCTGAGAGAAAATATTTAAAAAATAGTTTATCAGAGGTATAGCTTTCCACTTACCCTTCCCCAAAGTTTCAGGCGAAGTGAGCAACTTGTAAAGAACTAGAACCACATGGACAACATTTATTTCTTCACAGAAACTTGCTGATCTCAAAGTTGGGTGGCAGTTCTTGGCCAGATAGATCTTAGAATTTGCTGCCCCTAAAATAGTGAACTGTTTGGAAGAGTTTGGTTAACACAGTGTGCTGCGTGATTCCGCTGTCTGAAGAAGCACCAGACAGGGAAGGGGCTCAGCGGCCTCAGAATGAAGCTCTCTGGAGAACAGTCTGCTGTGATGACCATTTGTTTGGGTTCAACCTGAGAAATGTGTGTAGACTTAACCTTCAGAGTCAAGAATTCTGGAAAGATCTTTTCAGCCTCAGAGGGGAAATTTTCTATTCTCCCAAGCTCCCTAGTTTAAGTCAATCAATTTCAAATGCAAGAAATATTGACTTTCCTGAGATTTGTGACAATTATTTGATCGTTTTTCCTTACAAGGAAAGAATATTTGATACTGAGTTCGAATCCACCTTCATCATTCCTTAGCCACAGTCAACTTCAATATTGTGTATGTTGTTGTGTACCTTTGGGTTGGAAATGACCCTTAGCTGACCCTCTAGCGGTTTTTCAGAGGCTGTTGCAGACCGAGGGTAAAGTATTTTTATAATTATTAATGATGAAATAGAGTGCCAGGAATGAGAACAGAGAGCAAAGAACAGGGGGCAACAGTTCTCGACTCAAGGCCTCTATTCCAGCTTCCCCTGTATCTTTATTGAAAATTATCAGGAAGTAAATCACAAAGAAAATTCAATGCAAATGAAGCCAAGCTCTTTCTATTGAAAACCTACCTCCAGACTCAGGAGGGAGGAGTTAGCAAATACAGTGCAAGAATATGGTCAACACTTAGATTGCCTTAGTGCCTCAGGTTGAACTCTAGCTTAAACTGTGCCTCCTGCACATCTTAAAATAGCATTGAGTTTATTACAAATATTTAGTATTGGCTTCGCATAAGAAACACTTAATTGCACAGCAGGACATAGTGCACCCTTCTTTTGTGGAGCAGCTGGTAGATTCTAACTGCATGCCTTTAGGATTGCAGTTTAGCTTCTTAACACTTTCTCCTGTGGCTAATGTGAGTAAATATAAGAAGACATACAGTTTATAGCAGTCTTTGCGCTACACCACTACGTGGGGTCAGGTTATTCTGACTAATGGTGACCCCATATATCCACAGAGTTTTGCAGGAAGTTTAGTCACTTTTCTCTCTCAGGACCTTGGCTCTGTGTCCCTGGTCTTTTCCATTCATATATTGCCTTTTTCTCTCTCATACGCTTGTTCATCACCTTCTTTTCATTGCTATTCCCAGGTGGTGGAAGGCTTAGTGATTTTCCAGCTCAACTCCCACTGCCCCTGGAGAGTCTATTTGTCTCCTAGTTTATCCATCCCACTGGAGTCAGGTGTCCCTAACTAGAATAGAAAGCATAAGACTGCACCTCCTTCCAGGAATGAAGGCAGAAGGTACCTAAAAGAAGAGGATATGAGCCATAAAGGCACTCTAAAAAAACACCCACTATCAATATGAAATAGAGATTAATTGCAACAGGTAAAACAATCATTCCATTAAGAACCAGATTTCTTCAAGAGGAACATGAGAAGTTCCTTTCACTGGAGACTCTCTGACTCTTTTAGGGAATCCTATAACTTTTTCTATCTCAAACTCCTACAGTGCTCTAAAGTTTAGCATGTTGTATTTTAATTCCTATATGCATACTTTATTTTCTCTGTATTTGGTTAGCCCCCACAGAATAAAAGAAACTACTCTATATTGTTCAGGTTGGTTGACATGGTGACTACTACAATGGGCTTTTCTGTATCAGGAAGTGTGAGGATGGCATAGGATAGAATGGGGTCCAGATCTTTTCTTCATCAGGTTGCTATGAGTTGTATGCAACTCGACAACCCCTAACAACAACAATAACAACAACAACAACAACAACTCTATATTGTTTTTTATAGACCAGTGTGGTTGTTAGGGGCCATTGAGTTGCCTGCAACTCACAGAGTTTAGAGCCCTAAACTTGATTCTATCCTGTGCCAATCTTATTGTCTCTAATCCACCTACTCTCATGACCCCAGTCACGAAATCAATCAATCTCATCCAGGGTCTTCCACCCTCCCAAGCATGACGTCCCTCTTCAAGGACTGATCCTTCCTTTCAACATGTCCAAAGTATGTCAGATGGAGCTTCAGAATCCTTGCCTCCAAGGAGTAGCCTAGTTTCACCACCATGTTGTTATTGTTATGTGCCATCAAGTCACTTGCGACTCATAGTGACCCTATGTACAACAGACCTAAACCCTGCTTTATCCTGTGCCAATTGCACTGCCTCCGACACACCCATCCCGATTACCCCAGTCACTGAATCAATCCACCTCATAGAGGGTCTTCCCCTTCTGCACCATCCTCCACCCTCCCAAGCATGATGTCCTTCTCCAAGGACCGGTCCCTCCTTACAACATGTCCAAAGTATGTCAGACAGAGCCCTAGAATCCTTGTCTCCAAGGAGCAGCCCAGTTTAACCCTCTCCAGGATAAATCTGTTTGTTTCCTTGGCAGTCCATGGTACCCTTAACACTCTTCTCCAGCACCACAGCTCAAAGGCATCAATTACCTTCTATCCTCCCTAGTCATTGTCTAATTCTCAATCAACAATCAACAAGTGATTACAAAGTGGTTGCAAAGACCATGGCATCTTAGTCTCCAGAGTGACACCATTGCTCTTCAGTACTTTGGAGAGGTCCCTAACAGCAGACATTCCCATCGCAAATATGTCTTTTAATTTCCTGGCTGCTGGTGCCAAGAGTGTTGACTGTGGAGCCAAGCAGACTAAAGTCGTTAACAATCTCAATCTCTTCACCATCCATCCTGATGCTGCCAATTGGTCATTATCATAGGTTCTGAAAAAAAAAGATTTGTGAAATTAATACATACAAGCGTAAGAAGTAAGGAACACAGAGAGATAATTGTGTAAATCCCAACACTTTTCACAATAGACAAAACATGGAAACCTCAATGTCTGATACATGCATAGTGGAACACTACTCAAAGATATACAGGAAAGAAGTCTTGACATAGGCCGCAGCATGGAAGAACTTTGAAAACCATATATTGAGTGAAATAAGTCAGATGGATCGCCTAATCCATCCATGTGAAATAGCTGAGTTTATAGAAACCAAAGGCTAGGTCTAGTTACCGAGTATGTGATTGGGGGGTGGGGGTGGGTATCCAGAGTTCTTCTTTAAGAAGTGCAGGATTTACCTTAATGGTTTTTGTTGTTGTTGTTATGTGCTGTCGAGTCGTTTGTGACTCATAGCGACCCTGTGTACAACAGCCCTAAACCCTGCTCTATCCTGTGCCAATCGCACTGCCTCTGACACACCCATCCCGATTACCCCAGTCACTAAATCAATCCACCTCATAGAGGGTCTTCCCCTCCTGTGCCATCCCTCCAGCCTCCCAAGCATGATGTCCCTCTCTAAGGACCAGTCCCTCCTTACAACATGTCCAAAGTATGTCAGGCGAAGCCCCAGAATCCTTGCCTCCAAGGAGTAGCCCGGTTTAACCCTCTCTAGGATGAATCTGTTTGTTTTCTTGGCAGTCCATGGTACATCCAATACTCTTCTCCAGCACCATAGCTCAAAGGCATCAATTCTCCTTCTGTCCTCCCTAGTCATTGTCCAACCCTCTGATGCATAACAAGTGATTGCAAAGACCATGGCCTGTATCAGATACACCTTAGTCTCCAGAGAGATACCATTGCTCCTCAGTTCTTATGGATGATTATATATCGATCTTGTATTATGCCATCTACTAAATGGTATACTAGCTCTCACAGGTTTTTTGTTGAGTCTTTGGGGTTTTCTGTGTACATTAATCTACCATCTGCATATAGAGACAGTTTCACCAACTCTGCTGATCTGGGTGCTTCTTATTTCCTTCTTTTGCCATATTGCCCTAGAAAATATTACTAATACAATATTGAATAGCAGTGGTGTCAGTGGGCATCCTTGTCTCTGGTCCCTGTTTGCAAGGAGACTGCTATTGGTCTTCTCCATTGAGAATAATATTGACTCTTGGTTTTGCATATATATTTTTTACAATTTTGAGGAAATTTCTTTCTATTCATATTTTGCTGAGTGTGTTAATCAGAAGGAGTGTCAGATTTTGCCGAAAACCTTTTCTGCATCAATTGTAGGATCTTATGATTCTTGTTATTATCTTTAGTAATGTGATGCATTGAGCTCTGGTGGCCTAGTGACAAGAAGCTGCATTGCAATACTAACGGCATGCGGTTCAAGGCCACTAGGAGCTTTGTGGGAGAAGGATGGGCAGTCTCCTCTCATGCAATTAAGTGCCTCTGAAAACCTGCTGGAAAGTGAGCTATGGGTCGGTTCTGACTGTAAGGTACATAACAACAACAATGAGATTAATACATTGATTGTTTTTCTTATGTTGAACCATCCTTGCACACCATTATGAATCCCACTTGGTCATGATGGGTTATTTTTTTATTAGAGTCTATTGGCCATGATTTTGTTAATGCTTTTTGCATTTATATTCATGAGAGATATTGGTCAGTAGAGTTTTTTTATAATAAGCTTTGCCTGGTTTTGGTATTAATTATGTTTGTGTTATGTTTGTTAATTGTTATGAATGACTCTGAGAGCATTCCTTCTTTTTCTATTTTTAAAGTAATTTAAGAAGTACTGATGAGAGATCTCTGAATGTTTAGTAGAATTCAGCTGTGAAGCTATCTGGTTGAGGGCTTTTTTTGTGGAGGGGGTCTAATTTTTTTTATAACTTATTTTTTAAAAAATGCCATAAATAAATACTTATTTAATCAGATAAACTTCATCCCAGTCTTTGGGCAGAACCCCTGAATACATTTTTTTAAAAAAAATACTAGTTTATTTACAAAATTTGAATACATTGCTTTTTCCAACCAGATTCTTCTAATTTCCCTCACAACCCTACCAATAATTTTTTTATAACTTCTAGTTTTCCTACACGCATAGTTCATACATTTCACTTAATTTCCAATTAAAGGATATTTGTAGTAGTTTCACCTCATTTTGAGTGACTTCCAGTCTCGGCTCCTTTTTTTAATACCATATTTCTCTATCATTCATAGGATTTTTCAAGGCCTGTTATTGGCCTGTAATTGGCCTGTAGATGGCCAATTCTACTTCCTAATCTATCTTAACCTGGAAGCTCTGCTGATCCAGGCCATGAACTTCACAATTAGTTCTTATGCATCAGAGATCTGGACAATGACTAAGAATGACAGAAGAATTTATGCCTTTGAGTTGTGGTGCTGGAGAAGAGTCTTGAACAAATCATGGGCCACCAAGCTAACGAATATAGGTCTGTCTTGGAAAGGGTAAAACTAACTTTATCCTTGGAGGTGAAGATTTTGAAGCTCTCTCTTACATACTTTAGGCACATGGCCAGGAGACACCAGTCCGTGGAGAAAGACATCATGCTTGGAAGGGTGGAGCAACAGTGCAGGAGAGGAAGACCCTAGATGAGATGGATTGAAACAGTGACTGGGGGCAATGGAGGTAGGTGTGTTAAAGTCGGTGAGACTGGCTCAGGGCATGGCAGGCTTTGGTGCATAGGGTCACTATGAGTCACAGACAAATTGATGGCACCTAACAACATTAGTAAGAAGGGTATCAAAGTCCAAAGGGGAAAGAGGAAGAATAGAGGCTTACTGCAAAATATTTGAGAACGACAATGTGAAGCACAGTGTGAATGGAGGAATGAATGAAATGCAATATATATGAGCAAAACACAATCTATATATGACTTTTTAAAAAATGTAAACTAATAACAAATTCTAGGCAGAAACCAAGCAAAGGAAAAGTCTAGCTGTCCTTAACTTTAAGAAGCACTCTGACTGTCCTCCCTTCAAGACAGACTTGTATACCCTTTTAGAAGTTCATAGGATATTGAGCACTCTTTTCTGACATTACAATTCAAACACATCTACACTTCTCTCACCTTTATACATTGTCCAACTTTCAGATTCATAGGACACAATTGAAAATACCATGGTTTGTATCAGGTGCTTCTTAGTCATTATTATTATTTATTTTTTTTACATCAGATAAGAGCTAAATATGTAGAAGATGTTCACCACTGTTTAGTGTGTTGAACTACATTATCATCATTATAGTCTTTAAAATGACATTTTGCTTGTTAATACTTTCAAGAAGTGCTTGACAATAGACTTTCTTTTCTTTTTTTCTTTTTCTACTAACTTATTTACAAAATTCTAATGCAATTTTGAACACATTCTTTCAATTTCCCTCACCTTCCCACCCATCAAACTGCAAAACCCGATGATTAATTCCCCCCGCCCCCTACACAGTGTTTCCCTGCTCTGTTCTGATGACTGCCTCTTGGTCCAAGTATAGGTTTTGCATTAGCACAATCAAGTGTTCTGGGATCCCCATTCTTCTGAGGGTCAGTCACAGTTTGTTATGACTCACACAGTCAAACGCCTTTGCATAATCACTGAAACACAGATAGACAATGCTCTGGTATTCCCTGTTTTCAGCTAAGATCCATCTAACATTAGCTACAATATCCCTAATATCACGACCCCTTCTAAACCCAGCCAGGACTTCTGCCAGTTCTCTGCTGATGTGCTGTTCTAGTTGCTTTTGGATAATCTTCAGTAGAATCTTGCTTGCATGTGAAATCAATGATGCTGTTCTGTAGCTTCCACACTCTGTTGGGTCACCCTTCTTTGGGATGGGAACAAATAAAGATCTCTTCCAGTCAGTTGGCCAAGTGGTTGCTCCCCAGATTTCTTGGCACAACTTGGTGAGCACATCCAGGGCAGCATCTGTTAGCTGAAATAT
>NW_006399788.1:14250501-14253772 GCF_000299155.1 Elephantulus edwardii | reverse complement strand
GATGGCACATAACAACAAAAACAACCACCACCACCACCCCTACACATCCACATCCCTCTGCTTCCTGCCTCTCCCACCCATCTTGGATCCTAATGTTGTTGTTGTTGTTCCTGCCTGAACAAATGTCGCGCTGTTTTTGCGTCTTTGATTACCTGGGAACATGGGAGGGGTCTGAGACTGGCCTCTAAGCTGCCCAGCTTTCAGCTAGTCGGATGCCTAATCGCTCCTCTGAGCGGCCTGCTGGAACAAATGTTGCACGGGTTTTGTGTCTCAATTCGATATGTCTTTTAATATCTTAACTGCTTCTACTATGGGCATTGATTTTGGATCTAAGTAGAATTAAATCACTGATGATGTCAATCTTTTCTTCATTTATCATGTTGCCTATTGGTTCAGTGCTAAGGATTTTTGTTTTCTTGATACAATCATATTGAATGCCGTATTCTTTGACCTTCCTTGTAAGTACTTCAAGTCTTCCTTACTTTCTATAAGCAAAGTGAGACAAAATAATTGGTTTGAGGCCTTGAAAACTAATCTAGATCCATCTTGAAATACAGCTATTGTGAGTGACAGGATAATATCCAAATGCACGAAAGGAAGACCTGTTAATACCACTATCATTCAAATTTGTGCGCCTACAAAAAGAGCCTAAAAGGAGGAAATAGAGAATTTCTATCAATTGTTGCAGTCAGAAGTTGGTTGAACATGTAACCAACATGCATTAAAAATAATGGGTGACTGGAATGCAAAAGTTAGGAATCGGGAAGAAGGATCAAGTAGTTGAAAAATATGGACTTGGTGACAGAAATGAGGCTGCGGATAATGATAGAATTCTGTACAATCATGTATGTATGTATGTATGTATGTATGTATGTATGTATTCATTCATTCATTCATTCATTTATTTATTGTGAATACCTTTTATGAGAAACATAAATGCAGGTTGTACACATGGATTTCATCGATAGGGTGCACAGGAATCAGATCAATTACATTTGCGGAAGGAATCACTGGAGAAGTTCAATATCAGAAGTAAAAACTAAGCCAGAATAAAAACTTGACCCTGAGTCTATCTTCCATGAATTTAAAAGCCAACTCAGGAATAGGTTTGAGGCTTTGAAAACTAATGAAAGAGATCAGATAAGCTGTGGAGACATATCAAGAATATTGTTCATGAAGAATGCAAAAAGTCATTAAAAAGAAGGAAAAAAGTAGAAAAGAACAAAATGGATGTCAGAAGAGACTCTGAATATTGCACTAGAGTGCCAAGAAGCCAAAGTAAAAGGGAAGAAATCAAGAAGTTAAGGAACTGAATCGAAGATTTCAAAGGGCTATTCAGGAAGACAAGGGAAAAATATTATAATGAAATGTGCAAGGAGCTGGAGTAGGAAAATCAAAAGGGCTGAACTCCCTCAGCATTTCTTATGCTGAAAGAATTGAAGAATAAATTCAAGCCACGAATTGCAATGCTTAAGGATGCTATAGGCAGAAAATTGAATGATTCAGGAAGCATTAAATGAAGATGGAAGGAGTATACAGAGTCATTGTACCAAAAAGAATTGGCTGACACAGAAGAGTTGTAAGAAGCAACATATGATTAAGAGGCAATGGTGATGATGGAGGAACTGCGACTGCTCTGAAGGACTTGGTAAAAACTTAAGCCCCAGGAACTGATGGAATACCAATTGACGTATTTCAGCAAACAGATGCTGCCCTGCATGTATTCACCAAGTTGTGCCAAGATATCTAGAGGACAACTTGACCAACTGACTCGAGGAGATCCGTATTTATTTACATTCCAAAAAAATGGTGACGCAACAGAGTGTGTAAATTATCGAACAATATCACTAATATCACATACTAGCAAAAGCCTGCTGAGATTATCCAGAAAAGACTTGAACAGTCCAATGACAGAGAACTACCAGAAATGAAAGCTGGGTTTAGAAGAGGTTGTGGCACTAGGGACATTATTTCCAGTGTCAGATGGAATTTGGCAGAGAACAGAGAATGCCAGACGACTTCCGTGTTTCATTGACTATGAAAAAGCATTTGACTGTGTGGATCACAGTTGTGGCTAACCTTGAGGAAAATGGAAATCTCAGAACATTTGATCGTGTTTATACAAAACCTATACTTGGACCAGGAAGCAATCCTCAGAACAGAGCAAGGAAACACTGCATAGTTCAAAATCAGAAAAAGAGTGCGTCAGGGAAGTATCTTGTCCCCATACCTTTTCAAGCTGTATGCAGAACAGATAATTTGGGAAGCAGGACTTTATGAGGAGTGTAGCATCAAGATTGGAGGAAGACTCATCAAAACCCTACAATATGCAGAGAACACAACCTTGCTTGATGAAGAAGACCTCAGGCACTTGCTGAAAAATGTCAAGGACTATAGTCTTCAATATGGATTGAAGCTCAACATCAAGAAGACAAAGATTCTCACCACTAGGCCAATTGGAAGTACCATAGTAGATGGAGAAGTTATTGAGGTTGTTAGCAATTAAACATTGCTCAGAACCACAATCAACACTCTTTAACACCAGCAGTCAGGAAATAAAAAGGCAAATTGCATTGGGAAAATCTGCTCTCATGGACTTCTCAAGAGTGCTGAAGAGCAATGATGTCAGTCTAGAGACATAGATATGCCTAATACAGGCATGGTCTTCTCAATTACTTGCTATGCATTAGAGAGTTGGACAATGACTTAAGGATGACAGAAGAATAGATGCCTTGTAGTTGTGGAGTTGGAGAAGAGTCTTGAGCATACCATGGACTGCCAAGAAAACAAACAGGTCTGTCTTGGAGAGGGAGAAACCAAGTCTCTCCTTTGAGTCTAGGATTTTGAAGTTCTGCCTCACTTACTTTGGGTACGTGGCAAGGAGAGATCAGTCCTTGGAGAAGGGTGAAGAGACAGCGCAGGAGAGGAAGACCCTGGATGAGATAAATTGATGTAGTGACTGGGGCAATGGGACTTGGTGTGTCAGAATTAGTGATACTGACTAAACACAGGGTTCAGAGCTGCTGTACATAGGATCACTATGCATGGCAGGTGACTCAATCAGTACCATTCTATGACAGATTTGGAAGCAGGAGAGGCGTCTACTTCCTAAATAATATGCCTCTAGAAACTCTATAAACTTTGATAAATGTTTATATTTGTAGAGCGGCTTCAGGTCTTTTGTTCATAGAGTCACTGTGAGTTGTGCTTTACTTGAAGGTAATCAACAAAAACAATATATATAAAAATATATATAATCTGTATAATATAT
>NW_006399788.1:14249010-14249641 GCF_000299155.1 Elephantulus edwardii | reverse complement strand
ATATATATATTATCAGCTGGAGACCAGTTTGAAAGTCATCTACTGGAGCTGGTTTTACAGAAGCTCCTGGCTGCAATGGAGGAGCTGTAGGGTGGAATGTTGATTTGCTAGGGGAATTGAGGCCTTTATGATAAGGCCTTCTACTTAAAAATCCAGTGTCCTAGGAGATAGAAAGTTATGCTACCAAGCCCAAGGCGGGTGATTTTAATCAGTGGTGCTCAGGCCTGGTTTAATTTGTTTTTTTCAAACATTCTTCTACGTGGTATAGCACTGGTCTGTGGATTGCTGTACAGAGGTAACTTGTGGTCATTATGATGCTAAACACTGTGACACCGATGTGCCAAATGCAATAATGGTGACTCATGGTGGACAGTGTTTGGTAGATTTTCCCGATTAAAACAAGCTTGGAAATAGAAGTGGAACCCACTTCTGAAATGGTTTGCCTCTGGAAACTCTATGAACAGTGCTCAGGTCTTTCATTCATAGCATCGCTATGAGTTATCTATGATTTGACAGCACTTAACAACAACAACAATATATATTATTATTGTTGTTGTTTGTTGTTATGTGCCGTCGAGTCGCCTGCGACTCATAGCGACCCTATGTACAACAGCCCTAAACTCCGCTCTGT
>NW_006399788.1:14236611-14247670 GCF_000299155.1 Elephantulus edwardii | reverse complement strand
TATATATTATCTGCATAATGCAGTTTGATGATGAGTCTTCCTCTAATCTTGGTGTCACAATCTTCTTCATTTAGTTTCTTCTCTCCTTCTCATTGCTGTTGAGTTGGAATTGACTCACAGTTCACCTTCCAGCTGGCATTCAGAGGCTTCAAATCACATGAGAAGAGATTGCTCATCTTTTTTCCTATGGAGTAACTGGTGTGTTCAAACTGCATATTTTTGTGTTGGCAATGCAACTTTCCACCAGTTGGCAACCCTCATATAGTACAGCCTCTCAAATAAGATAATTGTCCTCTTCTGGTGCTGCTGCAAGGATCTGTTCTTTGAATGACTCTAAACCTTCCAAACAGAAACCTTCATGCTTAGTAGGCTATCCATTTTTAATTTTACATATGATATTTGTTTGCCACTTTCTCTCACCCCTATCTATGTTTCGTTAGTTCATCCAAAGTATGTGTTTTCTACAGAATTCCACCCTTTCAACATTTTGCACATCAGTGCATTTTTTCAGAAAGCTATGTAGGTGTCACAGATGAATTTCTTTCTGTGTGATGAGATAATTGCCTTTCAATAATCTGGGTAGGCTTGTTCCATCTCCCCACATATAGATTTCGTAAACAAGTTCTCTGTAAAAGGAATGATTTGGACTCCAAGGAGTCAGAAAACCCTTTTTAGTATTTAAATATTGCCAGACCTCTGTAATATATTTGCTGAGCCTCCAGGGGCTAGACCATTTTTTTCACTAGCTCTTCAGAATCTGAAGCCCTGGAGATTTATTTATTTATTTATTTATTTTAAATCTAACCATACCTACCAAATTAGACAATTATTATGCAGTTCTGCATTTCCTGTCAAGGTGCTTTGCAAATGTTATAGAGCTGATGTTTTAATTGGGTTGTTCCACAGTCTTTAAGAGGCATGCCACTCACACAGCACTTATTTTCAGCTGTTTATTTGCTGGAAATGCCACTGAATGCACTCACTAAGATGTATTTTGAGGAGACTTTCAACTGCAAAGGCTGCTTTTCTCCTTGAAGTTTGTGGTACCAGAGTTCCAGTGGGAGACATTGATGGGGTCTAAATGACATTTTCTCATTATTGATTCAATGTGAACACCTGGGCCATGTCTACATAATGTAGAAATAGATTGTAATTGGTTTCTAAAGTGCAATATAAATCCAGTAAATCATTGCAAGCATCCAGGTTCGTTAACACTTTGCTTCACTATGATTTCATTTTTATTATTAGTTTTTTACTGGCATAGGATTCTGAAGTCTCATCTTTAACTCATAGAATTTAAGTTTTTGAATAACAAAGTAGCTTACTTTTTCTGTTCTCTGCTAGTGCAATGTTGCTAGGTGATGAGATATATTTCTCTATATATTAAAGCATATATCTATTTTTGTATATCTGTCAAGTGGAACATTAGCCTATAGCTGACTCTCCACCAATTGTTCAAAGGATGTAAATCTTACAGAAGGAGATTTCCTCTTTCTCTCACAAAGAAGCTGATGAATATGAACTGCCTTTGGCTTGGCAATCCAACTCTGTGTATACACCATAATGGATGGAGAAGAAAGTGAGGTTGTTAACAGTTACAGATTGCTTGGTTTCACAATCAACACTCTTGGCAGCAGTCAGGAAATCAAAAGACGAATTGCATTAGGTAAATCTGCTGTCCAGAACCTTTCCAGAGTACTGAGAAGCAACGATGTCAGTCTAGAGACTAAGGTGCTCCTGATCCAGTCCATGGTCTTTGCAATTACTTGCTATGCATCAGAGAGCTGGGCAATGACTAAGGATGACAGAAGAACTGATGGCTCTGAATTGCGGTGCTGGAAGAGTCTTGAACATACCATGGATTGTCAAGAAATAGGTCTGTCTTAGAGAGGGTGAAGCCAAGTTTCTCCTTGGAGGCTAGGATTTTGAAGCTCCGTCTCACATACTTTGGGCATGTGGCCAGGAGAGATCAATCCTTGACGAAGGACATAATGCTCAGAAGGGCAGAGGGACAGTGCAAGAGGGGAACGCCTCAGATAGATAGATTGATACAATAACTAGGGCAATCAGGGTAGGTGTGCCAGAGTCAGTGACACTGACTCAGGACAGGGCAGGTTTCAGAGCTATTGCACACAGGGTTGCTATGAGTCACAAAACATGATTTGATAGCACAAAACAACAACAATAACAAGTATATTTCATGTTTATATGTAGTAGTATAGTAGATATATGTAATAACTCTAGAAATGTCAGAAGGAGAATGCATTTCCAAAATCAACCCTTCAGAATTCAAAATAAAAATCATACATATGTTTGACCTTCTAAAAACAAAGCAGCAATGATACATCTAAAATATATTCAGTTAGACCCTATGTTAAACATATGACATATATTCTTTCTTTTGATACTCACTGCAGATTAGAATAGTGGTGATTTTGTTCTCTATTTCAGAGGCTGGGACCTGAAACACAGAGATGAACTGACTTGTAGTAGTAGAAATTGCTCTGAGCAAAGTTGAGTTCTATCAAGAACCTGAGTGCTTGATTATTATACCACCTAACCCTACATGGAAGATAAAGTTCATAGGTGAACAAATATGAAAACCATAAGAAAACACATCAGTGGAGATGAGAAGACAAAAAGAATATTTTAAAAGCCAACAGAATAAGAAAAAAAGATATACAGATGGAGTAAACAAAAAGAAGGACCAGCAGAGACAGAAACCGAAGTCTAAGAGCAGTGTGATTAGCTGCACCCCTCAATCGTTATGGGTCATCTCAGGTTCTCTCTTCCTCCTCCAACTTCTGGGAAACTTTGTTCACGGGCAATCTGGCTACTGATGCTGCCATCATAGCTACAAATTCTTCCACCTCACCTACCAGCTCTGACAATGGCTTCAGCCTCTGCAAGAGTAGAGGCCTCCACAGTTTCCATCACTTCAGGAGAAGCTAAATCTGACCAGATTCATGGGAGTGGTGGTTCTGGTAAATCCAGGGACATAATCAGGGACATAGTCTGAGAATGTGAGAGAGTTAAACGCCATTTGGTGAAACCTTAACTAAAGTTTTCTCTATCACTTTTTCTGATTCTACAATAGTCTGAGGAATAATGATGACATATGTATAAGCCAACGTCAAGTATACTTGTTGGGCTTTATTATATTTAAATGATTGTACTTCTTAGTTGATATTTGAATCAACAGGGAAAAAAGCAATCAGTGTTTTGAGAGTGAATTGTAGGTTTTATTCCACGGGAAGCTGTTTTACCTTGCTTTCCTAAGTTAAGTTTCATCATCATAGTTGGAAATTCTATTATAAAGTTACCTGTACCAGTGCCAATAGTGTGTTTACATTTCATTAGAGCCTCTTTGAGATAGAGTACCAATTATTCTTGCAATAAAAGCTTTCTTTTGTTTATCGTTATTTCTTTCTTTCTCATAAAGATGAAGGGAATGCAGAACACTGTCTAAATGAGTCAACTTTTGTTCAATTCACAATTTTAACCAGGGTAAAATCTATTTATGTAATAAAGTTGGGGTTTTTTTTCTTTCAGCAAGTATTTTCATTAAAACTTGCATATTAAAAATTGTATTAAGATTCTTTATTTCTAACATTTCATAAATATGATTCCCCTGGAGCAACATATCATTTATTCAACAAGCAATGATGCAAGAGAAAGACAATTTGTTTATTGAAACTTGCATATGGGCGGCTTGTCCATGCCCAGACATATAGAGTGCAAATTGGTTGGTGTTTTCACGTAAATTTATTAATTGAGTCTTTGATCTACATCTGAAGATATAAATGATTTCAAGTGTTAAAAAAAGGAAACATCAAAATAATGCTAGCGCCATAATAAAATCACAAGTAATTATCAGTACTTAAAAATAATATTTAAAACTAAATTACAAGCCTGGTAGAAAGTGTTATTTTAATCATTAGCCACAAGAACTGTGGTGTGAGTTGACAGGGTTTTTTAAAAAAATATTTTATTAGTTTTAGAATTTACCATGTTGTTGTTGTTATGTGCCATCAAGTCACTTGCGACTCATAGCAATCCTATGTACAAGAGCCCTGAACCTTGCTCTATCTTGCGCCAACCTCCCTCTCTCTGACACACCTACCTCCATTATCCCAACCACTGAATCAATCCATCTAATCGAGGGTCTTCCTTTCCTTCACTGTCCCTCCACCCTCCAAAACAAGATATCCTTCTCCAAGGACCGGTTCCTCCTTGCAACTTACCCAAAGTATGTGAGATGAAGCTTCAAAATCTTTGCCTCCAAGGAACAGACTGGTTTCACCCTCTCCAGGACAAACCTGTTTGTTCTCCTAGCAGTCCATGGTATATTCAACACTCTTCTTCAGCACCACAGCTCAAAGGCATCAATTCTCTATCATCCCTAGTCACTGTCCAGCTCTCCAATGCATAGCACACATGCAATTGCAAAGACTATGGCCTGGATCAGTCGCACCTTAGTCTCCAGCCTGACATTGTTGCTCTTCAGTACTCTGGAAAGGTCCCTGACAGCTGACTTTCCCAATCCAATTAATCTTTTGACTTTCTGACTGCTGGTACCAAGAGAGTTGATTGTGGAGCCAAGCAAGCTAAACTGTTAACAATCTCAATCTCTTCATCATTCATAATGATGCTGCCAATTGACCCAGTGATAAGAATCTTTGTTTTCTTGATGTTGAGCTTCAATCCATATGGAAGACTGCAGTCCTTGACCTTCTGCAGCAAGCACTTTAGGTCCTCCTCAGTTTCAGCAAGCAGGGATGTGTCATCTGCATAATACAGGTTGTTGATGAATCTTCCTCCAATCCTGATGCCACATTCCTCCTCTTACAGCCCAGCATCCCAGATGATCTGTTCTGCGTACAGGTGGAAAAAGGTATGGGGACAAAATACATCCCTGGCAGACACCCTTTCTGATTTTGAACCATACAGTGTCTCCTTCCTTTCTTCTGATGACTACCCTTTGGTTTAAATTTACCATAAAGAACTATCTATTAGGATTTTTTATTTTTCTGATATATAATTTTCAGTCTTCTTATTTGTGGCTTCTGGGTTTGGAGGGTTTATGCTAAGAAAAACCTCTTAAATTCTGGGTTCACAAAAATATTCCCATGTTTTCTTCTAGTACCTTAGAGGTTTCAGCTTTTATATTTCAATTTTTATTTAATTAAGAAACTAGATAAAAACCCAGCTTTCCTCCTTCTCACATTTGTCTTATCTTTTTTTCTACTGACGTGCAGCACATTTTTATTATGTGAAATTGCTAAGACACACATTTACTCTCTGAAAGGCTAGAGCTTCAATCCACTCATAGGTGTCTAGGAAAAAAGCTTTGGAAATGCCCCTGTGGAACTAAGCTATCAAACACTCAGCAGAGCTTATCAATACATATTTGTTCTGAGACTATTTTTTGTCTGTGTCAGAATTATTTTGATACACAGTTATATGATCAATGGGTGAAATATAGGCAGCTACTAGTTTTTATGAATAAAGTTTTATTGAAACAAAGTGTCAACTGTATTTGTTCATGTATTATTTATAGCTATACATGTGTTACAATGGTTGAGTCATGGTGTTAGAGAAGTATGGCTCATAAAACTTCCAATATTTACTATTTAGGCCTTTACAGAAAAAGTTTGCCAATGCTTGTTCTCACCACAATCACTATAGATTTATAGTACACTTGAATTCTTAGTAAAGTCAGTATTTTTTAATTCCTTTTATTTTTTTCAGATTTTTTTTCTTTTCTCAGCATTCTTTCTTCTTTGTCCATCATCACCCCACGAATTTGTATCAGGAAAGTTAGTATGTGTATATTCCTTTGGTATTATTTTGGGTGGCACGTTATCTTAAACTTATAGCTTTATTGAGAGAGATTTATTTGTTATTCTAAGTCTATTGAAGAAGAGAATACTGATTGTTGCTATTGAATGAAATCTATTCATAGCTGACCTTCCACTGAAGTTTCCAAGATTATAAATGACACAGGAGGAGATTGCCTATCTTTCCCTTACGAGATGCTGGTGGAATGGTCAGAGGGACGTGGATTTTGGTAATAGTAGCCTAACAACCTGTGACTATTCCATCAGAGCTCCCTATTCATAAAGCCATTGTTGTGTTATGTACCATAGAATAGACCCATACATAGCTGAACCTCTGGCTAGTTTTCAGAAGCTGTTAATCACAGCCCATCTATCTCCCATGAAGCGGCTGGTGACCTCAAACTACATGCCTTGGGGATTGCAGTGTACCTTCCTGCCACTAGGGCACTACAGCCTTTCAATTTGTTTTTATTTGGCCTTTTATAATATCTTAACATTTTTCTCACATGACTTTTTTTGCATATTTCTGTCACTGAACTAACAGAAAGTATTAAGATTCCAAATTATGAGGATACAGAGAAGAATAGCATAGGATTTCTGTACTTTAGAAAAGGAAGCAAAATAGATGAATAAATCAATGAAATAAAGTATAGTAGTGCCTACCATCAACTTTTGAATAATATTGCTTGAGTTCCTTGTTTTTCAATGCAGCATAGTATTCCATTGTGCAAATATACCACAGCTTTTCTATCCATTCGTTTGTTGATGGCACCACTTAGGTTGTTTCCAACTCCTTGCTATTGTGAACAAAGCTGCAATAAACATGGGTGTGCATATATCTGCTTGGATGGCAGTTATGGTCTCTCTGGGGTATATTCCCAGTAGTGGAATTGCTGGGTCAAATGGTATCTCTATTTGCAACTTTTTTTAAAATTATTATTATTTTTGTGTGCGTGTACCGTCAAATCAGATCTGACTGGTACAGGAGGATATTGCGCCTCCTTCTCCGGCAGAGCATCTGGTGGATTCGAACCGTGTTCCTCTGGGATTGCAGTGCAGCTTCTTGCCACTAGGCCACCAGAGCTCCCCTATTTGCAACTTTTTGAGAAAGCACCATACCGCTTTCCACAGGGGTTGCATCATTTTACACTCCCACCAACAGTGAATAAGGGTTCCAGTTTCTCCACAATCTTGCCAGCATTTGTTGCTTGCTGTTGTGTTAAATTTTGCTATTTTGACTGGGGTGAGATGATACCTCATAGTTGTTTTAATTTGCATCTCTCTTAGGGCTAGAAATTTTGAGCATTTCTTCATGTGCTTGTTAGCCATCTGAATGTCGTCTTCGGTGAAGTGCCTGGTCATGTCCTGTGCCCATTTTTCTATTGGATTATTTACCTTTATCTTGTTGTGGTGCGCAAGTATTTCATAAATTCTGGATATAAGTCCCTTATCTGATATGTTATTACCCAATACTTTTTCTCAGTCAGTGGCTTCCCTTTTTACCCTGTTGGAGAAGTTTTTGGATGTACATAGGGATTTGAGTCTTAGAAGATCCCATTCATCTACATTATCTTCTCCTGGTTGTAGGTACTTTTGCAAATAGAATTAAGGGAATGGTCTCAACTGGTCTGCCAGGAATACCTGGAAAAATGTGAAGACAAGAAACAACTGGACAAAATGTGGGTGATTATCAGATTTTCTCCATCTGAACAGGGCATGAGAAGGTTGGAGCAGAGGGTACAGGAGAAATGCATTCTGGGTAGAGAAATAAATAAAGAAAGGCACTGAAGCCATAAAATGACTTGAGAATATCACAGAATATCAATAGGCTATTACTTCAACATTGTTATTACAGAATTGGTGGGCCATGTGTTTAGTGTTTTTATTAACTTTTAATGTATTTACATGAGTGATATTTACTTCTTATTCAGAATCTGCCCTTCTTGTTGCGTTTCGTTGAGTTGGAACTGACCCATTGGTAACCCTCCAGCATGGGAGGAGATTGCCCATCCTTCCTCTGACAGGGCAGCTGGTGGATTTGAACTACATGCCTTCATGATTGCAGTGCAGCTTCTTACCACTGAACCTTAATCTGTCCTTACGTATACTTTTAAAATAATTTAATTGTATTTTGTTTTCTTTTTAGGAATTTTTAAAAGGTCACATAAAAATTAAGAAAAAGCACCTACAGTTTCCCCTCACAGAGATACCACTCTAGGCCTTTGGCTTTATGTTCTACCTAGAGTGTTCATGTTTTATATACCAGTATATAGGTCTCTGGGGAAGCCATCCGCAGGGAGTTGCATTGCTAACCCAAAGTCCACATCTTTCTGCTGGTTCAAATCCACTGGAGGCTCTGAGTGAGAAAGATAGACAGTCTCCTCTCATATGATTTATGCTCTCTGAAAACCCTTTGGCGTGTCAGCAATGAGTCTGGTCTGACTCGATGGCAATGGAATGAGTTGAGTTCATCTACAAACACATTGCTCTTGGCAAGTATTGTTGAGTACCACTCATAGGGACCCTATGAACAACAAATAGGAACCTTGTCCTATCCTGCACCATCCTTATTATCCATGACACACTTGAGCCCATTACCACAGACACTGTATCAATCCTTCTTACTGAGGGTTTTTCTCTCTTTTGCTGACCCTCCACATTTCCAAACATGTTGTTCCTTACCAAGGAATAGCCTCTCTTAGCAACATGCTCCATATGTGTGACATTAAGCTTCGTCATGCTTGCCTCCAAGGAGCACTCTGGTTGCCCTTTCTCTAAGACACATCTGCTTGTTCTTTTAACAGGTCATGAAATATTCATCACTCTTCTATAACACTAGAGCCCAGAAAGACTATTAATTATTCTCGTGCCATCCTTATTCATTGTCCAGTTCTCAAATGCATAGCAGGTGATTCAAAAGACTATGGCTTGAATCAGGAACACCTCAGTCTTTAAATTGACATCATTACTCTTCAGGACTTTGGAGAAGTTCCTGACTGCAAACTTTTCCCACTGCAATAAATCTCCTGGTGTCCTGACTGCTAGTACCAAGGGTGTTGATTGTGGATCCAAGCTAGATAAAAGTGTTGACAACTTCAGTCTTTTCTCCATCTATCATGATGTTGTTATGTTGTCACCCAGTGGTGAGGACCTTTTTTTTTTTATATTGAGATGTAAACCATATTGGAGGCTTCAGTCCTTGATGGTATTTCAAGTATTTCAAGTCTTCCTCACTTTTAGCAAGCAAGATTGTGCCATTGGCATAGTGCATGTTATTGATGACTTTTCCTTTATTCTTGATGCCACATTATTCTTCACAGAGTCCAGCTTCTCCAATGATTTGCTGAACATACTGATTGAGTAGGTATGGAGAAAGGATAGAGCCATGACATACCTCTTTTTTAATTTTAAACCATACCTTGTTTCCTTGCTCAGTTCAGAAAACAGCTTCTTGCTCTATGTCTAGGTTTTGTATAATTAAGTGTTCTGGAATTACTATTTTTCTCAGTGTAAGCCATAGTTTGCTATGATCCACCCAGTCAAATGCTTTTGAATAGTCAATAAAAAACTAATAGGTATAGTTCTGGTCTTCTCTGCTGTCAGCAAGATCCATGTGGCATTAGCAATGATATCCCTGATGCCACAATCTCTTCTAAACTTAGCCTGAATTTCTAGCAGTTCTCTATAGCATGGCATTATATCTATCTAATTTTTGTTTACAATGTATTTAAAACAATTTTATGGTCCATTAAACTTCTATAGCTTGAGGTCTCTTTTCTTTTTATTATGTAAGTAATAAATGTTCAGTGTTAGAGCTAAATAATAAATTTTCAAAATTAGAAAATAATTCTAAAGGCAAGTAGTTTAAATCCACCAGCTCTTCCATGGAAAAAGGATGGACAATCTCCTCCCATGTGCTTTACTGTCTCTGAAAACCCACTGGAGAGTCAGATATGGGTTAGTTCTGTCTCGACAGCAAACAACAACAAGAAGATGGACTGAATTATGTCTCTTCAAAATATGTGTTGTACTCCATAGAGTTGCTGTGAGTCACAGGCAACTCGATAGTACATAACAACAACTCCTAACTTCTGTACCTGTGGGTACAATCCACTTTGGAAATAAGGTTTTCCTTAGTAAGCTAATGAGTCCACATTAACTTATAGTGTGTTTTTAACCTCCTAACTTCTGGGTTCTATGAAGCGGCACAGACACAGAGGTAGAAAAGACAACGAGAGACCAACCTAAACTACCAAACAATCACCAAGGAAGAGAGAAATACAAGGCTACAGAGACTCAGGCCTTCCCTCCAGGGCTGACAGAGGGAGCACTTCCTCCTGGGGCTGGTGCCCGAGTTCTGACTCCTAAATAAACTATGAGAAGATATGTTCTTTAAAGCTCCCCACTTGGAATATTTGTGACAACAGCACTAGGTAACTAAGACAACAGATAACCATGTAGAAAACAATAAAAACTGCCTATGACCAGAAATAATAAATCTGTTAGGGTTCATCCTGCAAGTTCCATATAGATTATACTTATGGATATGGATAAACTAGGAACTCATGGCCATTGCCAACTGCTGCACTACTCGGCGGGGTTTCCAAGGTTGTGATCTTCTGGAATATTTCCAGATGTGTCTTTTTTTAAACTTTATTTATTTTAATTTATCCATTGTTACACATTTTCTTCCCTTTCCCTCCCTCCCCCTCCCCCAGTCCACTTAGCAATGCACCTTGTTCCTGATTGTTGTCATACATTTAATGCCTAATCATATATTTCTTTCACACAGTTCTTCTCGCCTATACCAGTGCAGTGTTCAGTATCTCCCCACTCTTCCTATTCTACCTCCAACAGCGCCCCCCCCATGCCAGTCTTATTTTATGAAAGTGATGGTATGCTCCTGAAGCACATCTGGGTGGACTTGAAATATCATACACATACGCACATCTGTATATAGTATTGTAGTGTTAAAACTTTTGAAAACAAACCTCACAACTGTGAGTAAAGTCATGTCAATGAGGTAATTTGCAATGAATATCTGACCCAGGGATTAGTAGAAATAGGTGTAGGAGCTTGGGGTGGGGGGGTTATGTCTGACCCTGTGGCTATTGTGGGTTTTTTCTAAATTTATTTATTTTTTTATTAGTTTCAATGAACATCTACAGAGATTTTGGACTTCCATTCATTCATTGTTGCACTATCCCCCCGCCGACCCC
>NW_006399788.1:14234368-14236075 GCF_000299155.1 Elephantulus edwardii | reverse complement strand
AATGGTATCTCTATTTGCAACTTTGTGAGAAAGCACTACAGCACTTTCTACAATGGTTGCACCATCTTACATTCCCACTAACAGTGAATAAGAGTTCCAGTCTCTCCACATCCTTGCCAGCATTTGTTGCTTGCTGTTCTGTTAAATTTTGCTAGTCTTACTGGGGTGAGATGATATCTCATAGGTGGCTATTGTTTTGGTACTTTGGATGTTAATGATGGAGATAGTTCCCCTTTGTAGAGTTAATAGACATCAGACTTGACCTTTCTTATGTTATCTTTGCTCCCCATATTGCTGTTGTTCCTTTTACCAATATATATTGTTTTCAGCACATGTTTAAAATATTTATATTTCATAAATATACACATATTTTAGGAGACTTGTTTAATATAATTTCTTTCATTCTTTAATGTTTTATATTCTAGTAGGTCTGCTAGAGTTTTGCATTATCATACCTCCTTCTCAAACAATCACAATAAAATTGGCATCATGAGCTGTTTCACAGATGACAAAAGGTGAAGACCATCAAAATTAAACGCTTCCTCTCTCAGGAAGTAAATAACAGGATTGAAAACGAAGCCTCCTTGAGCCAAGGTCAGTTGTTCTTTCAGAGGGATGGGATGTGTAGAGAGAAATGACCTAGTGCACATACAATGCTACCCACCCACCCCCACCCTCGCTTTATCCCAAAGAGAAGAGAACAAAGCAACTCTGGGCTCCCCCACCTTTGGTAGCTTTCCAAGAACCTGCTGTTTCTCCTAGATGCTTCACAGCCTTGTCAATATGCTCTTCTGGCACCAGCTCATAGTTGGCATCTGTTCACTTGATAGTATTACTGTGGCTGAAAGCAGTAAAGATACCTGTTGGGAAAGGTAAGCCACAGGTGGAGTTTTGCAGCAGCAGTGAGGGAAGTACATACAAACAGAGACTCGCTTTTTGTTCTTTGGTGGCATATGTCTCTCTGATTTCAAGAGGAACTGCCTTTCCTACGACATTGAGAATGAGTGTTGCCTCTGCAACAGGGTGGCACTTGGGACGGCTGAGGGGAAGAGGAAGTCTGCAGCTGAGAATGTTCCAGGCAGATCATTTCTCTGAAGGGCTATCAAAGGGCTTGTTATTAGCACTCCATTTAGCTCATCTCTTAAACTCTGTGGAAAGGTTCACTCTGAAAAACCTCCAAACTCACCTGCTCTTATGGATTGCCTTCCCCTTTATGGTATTCTTGAAAACCCGCTGTTTCCCTTAGACTCAAAGGAGGGTTAAATAATAAGACAACATTTATTGGTTTATTTGGATCTGAAGGTGCTTAAAGTCAAAACTCACTCTGGAAGTAAAGGAGAAGGTGAAAGGGGCTAAAATGTGTTAATCACTGCAGTGGGCTGGGCACTTTGATGTGCACTAACTCTCTCATTAAGAGCCCTAGTAGTATAGTGGTTAGGCTTTGGGCCTAATCAAAGAAGTTGAAGGTTCTAATCCACCAGCTACTCTAGGAGAAAGATATGGCCTTTTGCTTCATTGTCTTTGAGTATGAATTGATTCATCACTGACTGATGGGTTTCCAAGGCAGAAAATGACAAGGGAGGAGACTGCATATATTTTCCCTGGGTAGTTCCTGGATTTAACCCATCAGAGACATGTGGCCTTTGGGTTAGCAGTGGAACCGTCCAAATACTAAGCACCCTGTGAGGCAGTTATACTCTGTCCTCT
>NW_006399788.1:14206255-14233412 GCF_000299155.1 Elephantulus edwardii | reverse complement strand
TAGTATCCCTATGCAGTATTTATTGCATTTCTCAATTTCTTGATTTACACATGAAATCAAGATGCAGACAGATTCATTTTTCCAAAAGCTACTGAGGTAGAGCAGTGTTTTACCCCAGACTTAGGATTCTAAAGACCCACCAAATATTTTTTTTAATCACATAAATAGTCATTAATGATCAATAAGCATATTTTAAGTATATTTTTATGTTTATGATAGGAACTATAAAAGATGAATAAGAAGGCTATCACATACTTACTGCCCTAGTAAGCAGATCAACATGCCTAGAACTCCTGAATATGTTTTTTATAGTGGCCACAGGGAGGTGCCAAAGAACAGCAAGGCTGCTTTGTTGAGGCGTTTTAATTGATACCATTAAGAAAATAAATTGCATCTCAAAATCAATAAAACAAAGATTATCACCTCTGGACTGATTGATTGGCAGGACCATGACGGATGGAGGAGATTGAGATTGTTAACAATATCATCTTGCTCAAATCCACCACCAATACTCTTGGCACAGTAGTCAGGAAGTTAAAAGATGAGTTGTATTGGGAAAGTCTGCTTTCAGGGATCTTTCCTGAGTGCTGATGAGCAATAGTATTAGTCTAGAGACTAAGGTGCACCTGATCTAGGCTATTGTCTTCACAATTACTTGCCATGCATCAGAGAGCTGATCAATGGCTAAGGATGGCAGGGGGGAAAAATCAATGCCTTTGAGTTGTGGTGCTAAAGAAGATGTTCTATGGTGTTATGTAAATACCATAGATTGCCAAGAGAACAAACATGTCTGTTCTGGTGAGAGTGAAACCAGGCTGCTCCTTGAAGCAAGAATTTTGACACTCTATCTGACATACTTTGGGCATGTTACCAGGAGGGATTGATCAGTCCTTGGAGAAGGACATGATGTTTGAAAGGGTAGGGGGACAGCACAGGAAAGAAAGCCCCTGGATGAGATGGGATGACACAGTGACTGTGGTAATGGGAGACAGTGAGATGTGCTCAAGATAGGGCAGGATTCAGAGCTATTGTTAATAAGGTCTAGAACTATGAGTTGTAGTTGATTCTACGGCACATAGCAACAACAATAATTGTCTTTTTTATGTCAAATTAATATCTGAGACTTTTCTAAGAACTCATGATTCTTAGATTGTTGGATAGTCAATGTAAGACTAGGAAGTCAAGACTTGGGAGTGGGTAAGTTTAAGGAAATCTAATATATGCAACCAAGGAGCCCTGATGATATAATCATAGCTATGTGCTGTATTGCTAACTGAACGGTCAATAGTTCAAATCTACCAGTGCCTCCACCAGTGGCTCTATAATTATTTACAAGCTCGGAATTTCCACTAAGTTTTGCTATGAATCAGAATCGAGTAAATTGGGTGGGCTTCAGGTTAGTTAGCGTGTTGTGATAGCTTGAGTGTTGCTGAATTATTAATATTATTCTACTAGTATTCCAAACACCCACAGGATGACTCCTGGGGTACACATAACAATGGATATTCTTCCAGGTGAGAAAATGCCTCTTGAACTACTTTTGGAAATAAACCAATAAAAATCCTATAAGTTGAAATTGGCAGAATGACACTGAACAACAACAACATTGCATTGAAAGATGGGTTCGCTAGGTTAGAACACACTTAAAACACACATTGGCTGCAACTGTGGACTCAAAATTACCAAGATCATGGGAATGGTGAGACTGAGCAATATTTCACTCTCTGGTGCTGGAACCAACAAGTTAATCAATGGCAACAAGAACTCTAGCCACAATACCGACTATTAAATCTCTCACTAAATGTTACCTCCTTAGGCTGGCTTTCCCTGACACCCATTCTTTATCACACCTCTATTTTATTCACTTTAGTGCAGTCACTATTCCCTAACATTCTCCTGCTTAATGACTGCTTCCTCTTTGTTGCCTGTTGTTGTCAGGCGCCATTGAGTTGACTACGACTCTTAGCTATCCTAGGAGCAATGGGTCTGAACACTGCTTTATCCTATGCCAGCCTCATCTTCTTGAATACACTTGAGTCCATTGCTGTTGTCACTGAAGATCTTTATCTCTTTTGTTGACCCCCATCTTTCCAAGTATGATGCCCTTTTTCAAGGACTGGTCTCTTCTAAAGATATGCCCCAAGTATATCAGATAAAATTTCACTACCCTTGCCTCCAAGGAGCAACCTGGCTGCACCTTCTCCAGGACATACTTGTTCTTTGGGTAGTCCATAAGCTAGTCAATATTCTTCTCAGCTCAGTTGCATCATTTCTTCTGTCATCTTTAGTCATTATACAACTTTCAGATGATGGGAAACAATTGAGAAGGCTGTGCCTTTTCATCTTGTCCATCTGCTTTTGACAGGCGTCTTTCATTAAGAAAGGTCTCAACAAATATTTGCAGAATATGGAATGAAGATATTATAATTTCTTGCACCAAAAGGTCAAAACTTTAGACTTAACTGTCAATGAGGTAATGGCAACTACCCAGAAGAAAAGCACGCAAAGAATAGAATATGCTTGAGAATTTAGTTTTTGTTTTAAATTTCTGCAAAAGGAGACTTAATTAAAGTGTTTCACTCTCCCCTTGGACCTGTGACAGCAAAATTGGCATGAAGAAGAGCAGTGCACAATAAGAAGTGAAGGTAAGCACTAAAACGCTGTTTGTCTCATGCTAATTACTCAATCTCCTTCTGTTTCGTGATGAAAATAAAATTCTTTTCTACAGTCTTAGAATTGATGAATGTCAGCTTAACTGCTTTCTTTAATAAGCACAAATCTCTCACTTTTGTGTGTGAGACTTTATTTGCGTAATAAGTATTTATCGAACACTTCCGAAATGCTGTCACTAGAGTAACAATGATTATAAATTCAATGACTCTTCCTACACCAATCTCACCCATACTCTCATCTGAGAAGCTTACAGTCCAAAGGATAAAAGACATAAGTGAAAGGCCGAAGCCACCTAATATGATCAATGTATAAATGATACAGGATGCTGTAAAAGCATAGGGTGGTTGGGGGTACGAGTGATTTGTACTCAGACAACATCAGAAATGATGGAGAAAAGACTGAAATTGTCAATGATTTGCTCTTACTTGGATTCACAATCAACAAACTTGAGACCAGCAGTCAGGAGATCAGAAGACACATTGCTTTGGGAAAGTCTGCTGTCATGGACTTCTCCCAAATCCTGAAGAACAATGAGATCAGTTTAAAGAATATGGTGTATGTGTGATTCAACCCACGGTTTTTTTCAATCACCTGATATATGTCTAAGAACTAACTGGACAACAGAAGAAACACCAGTGCTTTTGAGTTGTATTGTTGGAGGAAAGTACTGAATGTTCCATGAATTGCCAAAAAAAACCTCAAAAAACCAAAAACCAAAACTCAAACAATACCCAAAAATCCTACACAGATATGTCTTGGAGACAGTTCTCTTTAGAGGCAAGAATAATGAAGCTTCATCTCACATTCTTTGGGCACATTGTTGGAGAGGCTATTGTTCCTTGGAAATGGACATCATACTTGGAAAGCTGGAGAGTCAGTGAAGAGAGGAAGACCTTTAGTGAGATGGGTTGGTAGAGTGACTGCGACAATTAGCTCAAGTGTGTTGGGGATAATAAGGGTTGTGCAGGACAGCATTGGGTTCAGATAGGTTGTTCATAGGGTCACTATGAGTTGTACTCTACTTGATAATGCCTAACAACAACAACAACAATAACAATAACCTGAAAGTTTAGAGGTCAAACTCACACAGCAATGTAACACTCGGCACGTGGCCATTGAGTCAGGACTGACTTACAGCTCTCCATTTCCTGGATTTCAAGGTTGTAAAGCCAACATGAAGAGATGGCTCAGCCTTTTGCTTAGAAGTGCAACTAACTCCCTGTGGGCTATGTGTCTGTGGAGTAATTCTACTCACTGCCACATGGGTCACGTGATATGAGTCATGATAATGTGAGTCAGAATTGTCAACAATGAGCCTTGTGATTGTTTGCTTATTTTTACTAGAAGCACAGGAAGTGATAAGAGTGGATTCAGAAATATTCAGTTATGATATAATAAGGTTGAAGAAAATGCAATACTCTTCCAAGGTAGGCTCTAATAGTAATAAAAATTAATAGATAAATGCTGACCTGTGTCAGCCATTCTTTAGTCTTGGATAAACTCCCAGGCTGTCAGTGTACCAGGTCTGTGAAGGAGTCCAAAATGAGAATAAGCTGGGTTATCTGCCTTCAAGGAACTTCAAATCCCAATAATCCATAAGAAGAGCCTTACCGTTTGTGGAAACAATGACATGGCTTTATTTTACCACTAGTAAGCAAGCTGACAGTCTGAGCAAACCCTCAAAGAACTTGAATGGAAAGAGTGTGTCAGACAGCTAGCCTCTGGGAATTTACTCCAAATCCTCTGGGAAAATGTGTGCCATCACTGGTACTTGCTGCAGCAGAGAGCTTCCCTTTTTCAAAAGCCATTTCTCTTTCTGTTTTGCATAAGACTTTTGGCTAAAGCCCAGGTTCTACTTAAATTGGTGGGATGATTTGATATATGACAGTGGAGATGTAGGCTTTCAGTTAGTTTTGGAGTCAGAAAAGTCTTACGTATCTAAAATAAATTGTCACAGGAAGTGCAATCCAGGCCAAACTGTGTTGCCTTGAGTTACACCATCAAATTTAAAGAGCATGTTCATGGCATTTGCCCACTAAGAAATTTGCTACTTCCTTGTGCAGAAAGCCATGATATTGAATTCTCCAAAATGTTTGACTTCTTCCTTTTCCTTTTTCTGCGCTCTAATTTAGTTTATACTTGGATTTCTACTTTCTGCCAATGTTGAGTTTTGTTCAAGTGAACTCAGAGAAGAATGACTCTTCCTTCCATGAGAAATTAGCTGCCTCAGCAGCAAGCTGGTAGAATTTTCTACTGCTTTTCTTTCTTTGGGCCTCTAGGGGGCACTCACTACAGTGTTTCTTAGTGCTGCCCGGAGGGGAAGAAAGGTCAATAGCAGTAGAAATGAGAGCATTAAACCCCTGCTTGGGAGACCCCAGGTGGCAGATAGTCCTCCTAAGAATACTCTCCAGCACTCTCTCATTTCCTTGGAAAATCCTTGGAAGACTCTCTGAATGTTACTTACTCCAACAGCCCAAGAGACAAACCTTCAAAGGACCTGAGCTTTCATGTCCCAGAGCTGAAAAACCAACATTTTATACATTCTTACGGACAGAAAACATTAAGAATGCCTTACTCCAACAAGTAGAAAATATCAATGGATTCAGTAAGGGTTTAAATATAGTGCCTAACCTTATTAAGAAGAGATTGGAGATATTTGGGCCATGTCACCATAGCTTTTAAATCAACATTGTGGGAAGTGACTCCCACAGATCTTGCCAAAGGCAGATATATGGGTCAGAGGTTTGCAGTTAAGCAGCATTTGAGAATATGACTAAAAGGCCCCCGGATATTAAGCATTTTTGAGGGAGAATTATTTTATTTATTTCGTTTAACTAAAAGAGGAAGATGAGACGGATTGGCCCAGTGGTTGTAACAAAGTGTTCAAATATAACAATGGCTGTGACGATGGTCCACGATCAGCATGGTTTCATTCTGTTGCTCACAGAGTCTCTATGAGATGGAGACAACTCGATGATACCTATCAATAGTATACTGATTTAAATAGATGAAGAAGATAGAAGTAGTATAAAGGGACAGTATCTCCCCCTTCCATGTGCACCTCCCCCTCCATGACCACCACTTACAGAACGGGCTCCCATTGTTGTGCCCAGCATGAAAAGTCTATTTTCAGTCACTCTCTCTTTTAACAATTACATATATTCTTGGGAGGGAACTATTATTATCATTTTTATTTTATGGATGAAAACTTTAAGTCTCAAAAGATTTTAAAACCCACCTCAGCTCACATTGCTAATAAATCATGGAGCCATTTCCTACTGGCTTTGTGATTCCAAAGCCATTGTTCTTGGAGATTCCATTGTCTTCCCCTCACAAGGTTTCCCTCTTAGGAACTGTTAGAAATGAGCTTTTTTCCCTTCAAAGTTCAGATAGTCTATTTTCTTACTCCATTTCACAAATGGACTCGTATTTATCATATGTCCTTTCTAAAGAAATAGACTCATGCACAAAGCAAATGCCACTAAGCAAACACCGGAACAAGATAGAATCTTTAATTTTGCCCTTAAAAAAATTCCTGCAAATGAATGATAAATTACCCTACTTAGTGTCGTGCTCGATTGCCTCCCCTTTAGTTGTGTGCTTTGGTGACCTATTCTTCTCTATTCTAGTCTTCTGTCTAATGCCCAATCAGGTTTGCTGGAAACCTAGCAATTTTGAGGTTTTCTTTTTTATTTCTTCTCTAGGAACATCTGGCAACTGTTTATTTCCTACCTGTAAGCTCTGTAGACACACTTCTCAGTTGCAGCCTCAGGAGCCATGAGTCAGTCTTGACTTAAGACTAGAATTTTTTTCTAATTTGCTCATGAACAAAGTCAGTTTCCTGCTGGCCCCTGGCTTTTCCTGCCAGCATTATCTACACTGAGGTTTACCAGATGCTTCTTCTGAACCTTGTTTATTTAGATTAAATTGTTGATGCTGTTGGCGCCTCTGCTCATCCTGCTAGACTACGACTCTAAGGAAGATGTGGATTCATAGTCAGCTTCGTGGCTCTACTACCTGGCCTGAGTCTGCATGTGGTGAGTGCTCAGTAAAACTTTTAGAAGGGAGGAAGGAAGAGAGGACGAGAAGGAGGAAGAAGAGGAGAAGATAGAGAAAAGCACAGGAGGAGAAAGATATAAATTATTGTTTTGGTTTGATTTTTTTGTTTGTTTGTTTGATTTTTTATTGGAGACGACAAAGAGGAGATGTTTAGAAACCTCCACTTGACCTTCTTAGACTTTGATGAAAGTATAAGAAGTTAAGAGAATAGACGATAAGCCAGGTGGTGTAGTACGTAATGTATCAGACTGTAAACTGAAAGGTCAGCAGTTTGAATCCACCAGCCACTGAGTGAGAGAAGGTGGACAGTTTCCTTCCACAGAGATTTACAGCTTCAGACCCAATAGAGGGTTATTATGAGACAAAAAGGAATTAATGACAATGAATGAGCATGTGGGGTGGCACAAGAACAGAAGGAGAAATTGTATAGTTTAAATTCAGGAAGGGTGTGTGTCAGAGTTGTACCTTTACATCATACCTATTCAGTTTTTATGTTGAGCACATAATTTGAGTGGTGGGACTATATGAAGAAGAAAGTGGCATCAGGATTGGAGGAAGATTCATTAGCAGCCGGAAATATGCAGATGGCATAACTTGGCTTGCAGAAAATGAAGATTTGAGGCACTTATTTATGAAGCTCAAAGACTATAGCGCTCATTATGTGTTATAGCTTAACATCAAGGAAATAAAAATTATCACTGTGGACTGTTAGTTATTACTAACACCATGATATATGATAAAAGATTTTCATATTACTTGGGTCCACAATCAATACCCATGGAAGGCAGCATTAAAAAAAATCAAATGGCATATTGCAATGGGGAAATCTGCTGTTAAGGACCTCTTGAAAGTGCTATGAAACAAGGATGTCACTTTTAAGACCAAGATGGACTTGATCTGATCCATGTTCTTCTCTATTATTTTATATGCATGGGAGTGAAAGTTGGACAGTGAATAAAGATGACACAATGGCTCTGAATTGGTGTTGGTGCAGAATATTGACTATACCATGAACTTTCAAAAGAGCAAATAAATCTGTTTTGAGGAAGTGCAGTTAGAATGGTTCTTAGAAGCAAGGTGAGATTCCATTTCACATATATACTGGGCATATTTTCAGGAGGGATCAGTCCCTAAAGAAGGACACCATACTTGAGAAAGTAAAGAGTGGATGAAAGAGCAGAAGTCACTCAAAGGAATGGATTGAAGTAGCAACTACAATAATGGGCAGCAGAGGCTGTGAGTATGGCTCAGTATGGTTTCATTCTGTTGTACATGGGTTTGATTCAGAGCCATTTCAATGGCATCTAGCAACAACAATGGTACAAATGGTTTGCTGTGATAGAACAAAATGCTATCTATTACATTGCTAACCATAAGGTCATTGATTTGAACACATTATCGACTCTGCGAGAAAAAAGACAGTCTTTTACTGAAATGGTATGTCTGAGAAGCAGAAAATGAGAGGGAAGGTCAGTGGCTATGAGTCAGATTCATTTCAACAGCAAAAGGTAGACCCCATCCTGAATGGAGACTCACTCTAAAGACTACCTCTAAAGAACTCAATTTACTACTGTTTAGTCCAAACCAACTCACAGCTGACCCTCCAGTGGGTTCTCTAAAGCTGTAAATCTCACAGGACGAGGTTGTCCATCTTTCCCCCTCTAAGATTATAGCCAAATGAGCAATAATAACAAAACTCTGGGGAACAGTGCTTGCTTTGTCAGCACATATGCTTAAATTAGAACGACACAGAGAAGATTATCATGGTCCCTTTGCAAAGATGACATGCAAATTCACGGAACATTTCATATTTAGATAATACCACCAACAAAAACCTTTATGGTGCAGATGGCAATGAGTGAATTATTTTTCCTCAGGAACAGGATTGAAATATTAACTGGACTGTTAATATTTAGAAGCCCATCTGTGCTACTAACTATTGATAAGACCTTAGCCTCCCTGGTCCTCAGTATCCTCATTTTTTAGTGGAAGAAATGAAAGTATCTTTTTCTTAAGTGTGTGACAAGGAGTGGATGAGTACTTAATATACATCAAGTACTAAGAGAATTGCCAATGTCTAGGTATCACAGTTGTTTTTAATGAATGTTTAGAGAAATTCTCCTAGAGATGAGTCTTTAGGATAATACATATTTATTTGTTTCATAACTATGGACAAGGTACCTAAATTATACTAAATCATTTTTCTAGGTGTTAAGGCAGAGTCCAATTAAGACAGCAACAAGACAAAGTTTGTATCATTAATTATATATGAAGTCATTAGTGGTGGAAAAGAAAGAATTAAAAAAGCTATGGCAGAACATAAAGAGATTAGAGATCATCTACTAAGGCAGGGCGGGGAGAGGCTGCTCTGAGGCCATAAATCCAATGAGCATACAAGTGGTGACGCTCAAGGCCCATAAGTGCTGCTTAGCCCTGGTTAATTCTTTTATTTCATTTCTGCTCCAGTCCAAGTGGAGCACTTCAAAGACCAAGAGGAGTGTGTGTGTGTGTGTGTGTGTGTGTGTGTGTTGAGGGGGGTGGTACCCATGAGTGTCTTTATTAGACTTTCTCAAATGGGAATTCAGGTAAATAGGACAGCAGAGAGGACATCACAGGCATTTCTGTGATTTGAAGATATGGGCAGTAGGACTCAGAGCAGGCATGGAACAGGGCAAAGGTTGGGGTCAGTTGAAGTGGACAGAGCCATCCCTTGGGAGGTCCAGGGGACAATGTCCTGCTTTAGTAGGTGAAGGCTCAGAGCCACTGTAATTTGAACATTAATGATAGTATGTCCTTGTTTGCACCCAAAGTCTGGTGATTTCTGGGGACATTTGGGTTATGTTGCAATCGTACTGTTGGCTGTGGTAATGTTCATTTTTTCCTTTCAGTCTTGAATGAAGTGGAGTCTTGGTGCACCTTAGAGGGAAGGATGGTGAAACTTTGTCTCATATACTTTGGGCATGTTGTCAAAAGGGCCATTTTTGGAAAAATATATAACACTGGGAAAAGTGGAGGATTAGAAAAAGAGAAGAAACTCTTAACAAGACAGATTAATACAGTGACCGTAACAATGGACTTGAGTATGTCGGAAGTCACGCGGGTGATTCAGAACAGGGCAGCATTTAGATGTGATGTTTATAGTGTCGCTCCCAATCTTAGGGAACTCAAAGACACACAGCAACAGTAAAAGGATGGTGTAGGGTTTGCAGTTGTCATAAGGATCTCTCTGAGTCTGAGCCAATCAACGGTCCTTAACAACAGGTCTGAGAACTACAGAGAGTTAAATCAAACCTATTCTGTTGTTTCTTATTTTATTTTTTTAATTCAGAGTGTGTAATATCTGATAATTATCTTTGTTTCCCCCTTGGGATATTATTAGGAACTAATCTCTGAGCTCTTTCATTTTTAGCGTGCACTTTCTGTTTCTGACCTAAAATTGCTGTTATTGTAGGATTCATTTTTTAAAAAATCTTTTTAGCCTCTGGCAATCTGAGTCTCCTTTGGTATTTCTGAATCTTTATATGAACAAGATGTCAAATTCTTGGTTTCATTAAATCATTTAAGGATGTGAGTAAAGATCTGGTTTTCTTTTCTTTTTTTTTTTTAAGACAGAAAGTGATAAGAACCAGAAATCAGTCACATACATTTTCACATGAGACTTCTATTTCCTTTCACATTTGATATTTGCCAGATACTCTCACTGAGGAAGAGCTCTGTTGAAGAGAACAGACTAGAGTGATGCATCTGGGAGATGTGATGTTGGATTATCCAAAGACAAGATTAGCACAGTTTTACTTTTGCTTGTTCACTAATCTGTAGTAAATAATTTCATGTTTTTTTTCACCACATCAAAGATTCTGGTTTTTTTAAATTTTTTTTTTATTTTGCATAGCTAAGGTTTGTCATTCTCCCAGCCCCACACCACATTCTTACAAAAACAAAACCTGTTTTCAAGCTTACAATCCCTGACACAGGACTCATTGAACAGCAAATTAGTCCAAGTAAACTTGTGTTTACCTTGCTTATGGAGTACTCCACCCCGCTGGGGCTGCTGCTGCATTACCTATAAAAATTAGCTCTGCTTGCGGTATTCTCACCAACAACTAAAATAAAATGGGAGGTTTCCTTCTGGAAAGAGACAATTTATCTCCTGGGAGTTCCACTATGAATTAGTTATTTCCTTCTTGTTTTTCAATTCCTGGAAAGCAGATACACGTACCTATGTAAAAAAGGGAATAATTCATGGTTGTAAATAAAAATATTAGTTGCAAAGATGCTTTTGAAAACTATTGTTTCCAGAGCCAATCGGTTTACAAGTTTAGCTAACATTCAGTATCATTGAAACACCATCTTCACAAGACAATCATGGTTGCTGCCTCCTCTTCCTACCTAGAATTACTACTGTCTATCAACTTGTTAGTTGTGTGGCATCAATTTTGACCCATGATGGCACATCTCCAACAGAGCAAAATGCCCTATTCCATCTTCTTGACCAGTGGTCAGTCCATTGCTGGAGCTACTGTATTTTGAGTTCCTTCTGAGCTAAGAGGCTCATCTTCCAGCACTATTATCAGACTATGTTATGCTCTATAGGGTTTTCATTGGCTGCATCTCCAAAGGGTATCTCCAAGACTTTATTCTTTGTCTTGTTTTAGTCTAAAAGCTCTATTAAAATTTGTTCACCGTAAGTGTTGTTGGTAGGTGCTATCAAACCAAGTACAACTCATAGCAACTCTATGAACAAGATATCTGAATCTTATCTTATCCTGTGCCATTTTCACAATATCTGACACACTCAGCCCATTGCTGCAGTCACTGTGTCATTCTACCTGGTTGAGAGGCTTCCTCTCTTTTGCTGCCTCTCTACCTTTCCAATCATGATGTCCCTCTCTGAGGAATAACTTCTCCTAGAAACACACCTGAAGTATGTAAGATGAAACTGTCATCTTTGCCTCCAAGGAGCATTCTGGCTGCACCGTCTCTAAAATACACCTGTTTGTTCTTTTGGCAGTTCATGGAATATTCAGCACTCCCCTCCAGCATCACAGTTCAAAGGCATCTATTCTTTTTCTGTCGTTCTTGTTCATTGTGCATCTTAAGAGGCCCTGATAGTATTTAAAATAGTAGTGACATAGCTTTTAGCATCACAGCAACACTCAAGCCACCACAGTGTAACATACTGACAGGTGTTATGTTCTAACTTAATGCTCTTCCTAACCTTCATGGCCTCTCAATTTATGTTCCTCTTCTTCTTGTGTTTTTGTTAGTGTGTCAAATCACGTGAGATACTATGAACAACAGCTCTGAACCCTGCCCTATCCTTTGCCTTCCTCATCATCTTTGACACACTTGAATCCATTCCTGCAGTCACTGAGTCAGTCCACCCCATTCAAGGACTTCCTCACTTTCATTGACCCTCTTCCTTTCCAAGCATAATGTTCTTTTCCAAGGATTAGCTTCTCCTAGCAACATGTCCAAAGTACAAGAGATAAAGTTTCACCAACTTTGCTTCTAAAGACAACTCTGTATCTTTCCAACACATCTATCTATTTGTTCTTATGGCAGTCCATGGGATATTCAGCGCTCTTTTCCAACACCACAACTCAAAGGCATCCATTTTTATTCTGTTATTCTTATTCATGGTCAGCTCTCGGAGGCATAGCAAGTAGTTGAAAAGACTATGGCTTGAATCAAGGGCATCTTAGTCTTCAAATGGGTATCATTGCTCTTCAATATTTTGAAGAGATCCCTGAGAAAGAACTTTCCCATAGCAATATATCTTTTGATTTTAGGACTGCTGGTACCAAGGGAGTTGATAGTAGATCCAAACAAGAAATAATGGACAATTTCAATCCTTTCTCCATCTATCATGATATTGAATGTTAGTCCAGTGGTTCACTTGATGGTGAAGTGTAATACATATTGAAGACACTGGTCTTTGGTCCTCTTTAGCGAACATTTTAGGTATCCTCCTCACTTTCAGCAAGGTTGTGTTCTCTTCATAACGTAGGTTGTTCATGAGTCTTCCTCTGATGCTCATGCCACACTCTTCTTCGTAGAGTCCAGCTTCAGACTCCTTTTCACACTCTATCATAAAAAGCACTAAACACTACAGTTGATACCAAGCTAATTTTCTGTCCTATAACCACCTCCCATCTCATAGTCCAAGCTTGCATCTATACGAAAGGAGACTATATTTCTCTCAGGATCAGGAACAGTTGGAGGAGTCAAACTGCCAAGCTTTTGGTTAGCAGCTGAACATATAATTCATCAGGGCTCCTTGAAGTCTGACCCTCCATAGTATGTTGTCAATGACATAGTTGTCTACCTTGAAGCAGTTGTTGTTGCTGCTATATGCTGTCTAATCAAAACCGACTCATAGCTGACTTTACAGCAGATATTCAGAGGCTGTAAATAGCATAGAGGCGATTGTCCATCTTTCTCCTGAGGAGGATCTAGTAATTTCAAACTGCCTGCCTTTGGGTTAACAGCACAAACTCATTACCCATTAGACCATCAGAGCGCTTTGTCTCAAAGCGGACTGTCTAAGAAATCAACTTTTCAAAATTATTGGCTATGACCTCATATGACAAAGATTCAGATGCAGAACAATATTTCAAAGTAGATCTCAAGTATGTCCTCTCTTCTATGTATTTGTTCTTGTTCACGGTTACTGATGAAAAACTATTTTGTCTTTTAAGGTCCTGTGACATTGTGCTTTTATTTTTCTTATGATATTTAGGATTAGTGAGTACTTGAAAAACATAGAATTAATTATCTCTGAACAACAACAGCCCTACCCTCAAACACACACAAGTATTAAAGAAATGGTTTTGAATGAGGGAAGTGTGACTGATATTATTTAGTATGTTGCTGTTGTTATTGAGTCCTGTCAAATTGGACCTGACCCATAGCTGATTCTCCAGCCGATTTTCAGAGGCAGTTAATCACATGGCAGGAGATTGTCCATCCTTTTCCTGTAAAGCAACTGGTGGCCTCGAGCCACATGACTTCAGGATTATAGCGCAGATTCTTACCACTAGGCCACCAGAGCTTTCTTCTTATTTAGTATAAATTGTCTAAATATCACTCTGGTAAAATAAGAAATAAAAAAAAATTTTTTTTTTTTTTAAGAATTCAAGAGAATCTTCTGTGTTGCGATCCTGGAGGCTCACAGTTTGAATCTACCAGTTGGTCTATGGGAGAAAGAGAAGCAATCTCTTTCCTGCAATTTATTGCCTTTGAAAACCTGCTGGAGGGTCAGCTATGGCTCAGTTCCAACTCAAGGGTACTTAATGAACAATAATGATCTTCCCTCATTAATACAACAAACTAAAAACTCAAGCCCATTGTTTTCGAGTTGTAACCAACCCATAGCTGTTTGAGAAGGTGTAAATTACACTGAAGAAAATTGCCCATCTTTCTCCCATATAGCAGTTAGCAGATTTGAGCCCCCAGCCTTTGTATTGGCAGTGCAATGTCTTAATCATTAAGCCACTAAAGCTCTCTAGTAAGAGCATAGAGGTTAGTATTTACAACATAGAAGACATTTACATTATAATAAGAATAATGGCCTAGTCAGATTGACACACATTTTAGACACCATTTATTCCACGATACACAGCAAATTCTTTTTTGGCTTAAGTGTGTATCAAATATTGCAGAGAACATCCTTATATTAGTATTATTTGTTGCTTATGTGAAGGTAAAGTGTAGCTAGGTTTCTTCATATCTTCATTTGCTATGTTGTTGTTGTTGTTATGTGCCGTCGAGTCGCCTGCGACTCATAGTGACCCTATGTACAACAGCCCTAAACTCCGCTCTGTCCTGTGCCAATCGCACTGTCTCTGACACTCCCATCCCAATTATCCCAGTCACTGAATCAATCCACCTCATAGAGGGCCTTCCTCTCCTGCGCCGTCCCTCTACCCTCCCAAGCATGATGTCGCTCTCTAAGGACCAGTCTCTCCTTACAACATGTCCAAAGTAAGTTAGATAGAGCCTTAGAATACTTGCCTCCAAGGAGCCACCCGGTTTAACCCTTTCCAGGACAAATCTGTTTGTTTTCCTAGCGTCCATGGTATTCTCAATACTCTTCTCCAGCACCACAGCTCAAAGGCATCAATTCTCCTTCTATCCTCCTTGGTCATTGTCCAACTCTCTGATGCATAACAGGTGATTGCGAAGACCATGGCCTGTATCAGGCACACCTTAGTCTCCAGAGAGACACCACTGCTCTTCAGCACTTTGGAGAGGTCCCTAACAGCAGACTTTCCCATGGCAATGCGCCTTTTAATTTCCTGGCTGCTAGTGCCAAGACTGTTGACTATGGAGCCAAGCAAACTAAAGCTGTGCACAATCTCAATCTCTTCACCATCCATCCTGATGCTACCAATTGGTCCAGTGGTGAGAATCTTTGTCTTCTTGACATTGAGCCTCAATCCATATTGCAGGCTGCAGTCCTTGACACTCTGCAGCAGGCGCTTCAGGTCCTCCTCAGTTTCAGCAAGCAGGGTTGTGTCATCCGCATAACGCAGATTGTTGATAAATCGTCCACCAATCCTGACCCCACATTTCTCCTCATAGAGCCCCGCCTCCTGGATAATCTGTTCTGCATATAGGTTGAAAAGGTATGGAGATAGGATGCATCCCTGCGTACGCCCTTCCCAATTTTGAACCATACAGTGTTCCCTTGCTCTGTTCTGACGACTGCCTCCTGGTCCAAGTATAAGTTTCGCATTAGAACGATCAAGTGTTCTGGGATTCCCATTCTTCTCAGAGTCAGCCACAGTTTGTTATGATCTACACGTCAAATGCCTTTGCATAGTCAATGAAACACAGATAGATATTCCTCTGGTATTCCCTGCTTTCAGCCAAGATTGATCTAACATCAGCTACAATATCTCTAGTACCATGACCCCTTGAAAGTGATCCCTCCTGAAAATAATATAAGTGGGATCATTTGCTATAGATCTGGCAATTCTACATCTTTTCCTGTGTCTTTAAGAACAAGAAAATATGAAATCCTGTGGAAATCCTCCAGCCCTTGGTTCTTTAATCACAACTCCTGGCCAGCTATCTTTTTTAAAGTTTCTGAGAAAAGAAAGAATGCATTCTGATTAAAACTGGGCAACAGACTGAGAGGCTATCTGTTCCTAACACCAAGAGGATATACACGCACTTTACCTACTAGCCTTCTGTATTTGAAGAGAGGGAAGCATGGCATCACCACTGGAAGAAAAGGAAAGATAACCTGGACCATCCTAAGGAGAATTATTAGGCATATGGGATAGAGACGTGATCCTTAATAGAAGTCAGTAGGAAGACATTTTCTTTGCGGTTGATTTTCTCCCCAGGTACACTATAGGTCAACACTCTCTAAAAGTCAGGAAATCAAAAACTACTGTTACAAGGGCCACCTTAAGGATGGCATTTTGTTTTTTTCTTTTCCTTTCTTTCTCCCCTCCCCTTGCAACAATAGTCTCATCTTAATATGAGGAACACTGCAACCATTAACAGTGCCTGGTTTTCATATTTGTTATTTAGATTTTAAAAGGCATGCAATTTTAGATTGATACCAAGATTTGAGCAAACAGAGAACTGAACAGAAATGTGTTGTTTTATTTTTTAATCCAGCACAGAAAGCAGGGGGTAAGGGGGGAACCTTTTCTGGAACCAGGACTCCAATGTTCCCTAGGTCTCACGTGTGCTGGTTAGTTTCTCTGCTTCCTACACTGGAGGAGAGGAATGCTGACACCCTTTCCTAACTCCCTGATCCAGAAATTTGAGCAGCTGCTCTCCCTCATGAAAAGAGGGCTCGCTGGCTTTTCTGGTCTCATACTGTCTCTCCCCTTTGCTCTGATACTCAGCAGTAGGGAAAAGTTCTGTGGAAAGCCCTGAAATAGCAACAGCCAAAAAGCCTACACAGAGCCTGCTTGGCTCCAGGGGTCCAGACCCTGCCAAATACTTGTCATCAAGTCACCAGTAGGACATGGGAAGGGACCAATGCTTGAGCGGCTGTGGTTCAGACTTGTGACTTGTGTCATTAACCTCCCTGGAGAACTTGGGCCAATAAGGAAGTTGCTTGGAGAGCCTCTGAAAACCCAAAATACCAACTGCAGCAAAAATGCCTACCAGGCTGTCTGTCTAATTAACTGCTTGTGTTCTGGTAGCTGGGAGGTGAACAAAGAGTGTGGCCTCTAAATTCTTCTCCCCAGATTCTCCCAGGTCCTATGGATGCTCCAGAGCTCATTGAAATAATTCCAGCGATTGGCCGTTTTATCTGTTGTGTATCCCAGAGTGAATACTGAGTACTGCTTCAAAATCGACAAGGCAGTAGAATTCTAGTCCTTGAAAAATGACTCAGGTGATGCAAGCTTTCAGAAAGCATTGAAATGTGATCCACATGCTGGCTTAAAGATCACAGCCCCTAAATGGGGAATGAACTGATTGCTTAGTAGAAGGTTCCAAAGCAAGTGGCTTGTTGGTACCCAAGAATTTTGTGTTTTTCATTCTCAGCTTTGCCAATAGTTAGTCACAGAATCTTGGACATAAAAGTGATTTTTTAGCTCTTTGTGATAGCTGTTTGTATATTCTTCTGGATATAGTTTAGTAAAATACAGTAAGATACAATTTAGTAAAATTTGTTTTCTGATGAGATTAATTCTTTGAAATGTATATTTGTTTTATTTGAATCGTGGGGTCCCTGAGTGGTGTGAATACACTCAGTAACTAATCTAAAGGTTAGTAGTTCAAGCCTACGCAAAGGTTCTTTGAAAGAAAGACTTGGTAATCCACTTCCAAAATAATAAGCTTTTAAAATCCTATGGAGCACAGTTAGACATAGACACACATGGGATTCAACATGTGGTCACCATGACTCAGCAAGTGGTCTGTCCAGTCCAGTTATGCATAACACATACACTAGAACTAGCCTTAGATATACGGTGTTCTTATAGCAAAATCCAGAGTGAAAAATATTCTGAAAAGTGGGTTGTAACTTCTATTAAAGGCTAAAAAAGTCCATTTCTCTGGGGGAAAAAAATCCATGTCTGTGAAGATAAGCTGTCTGTAATATAAATCACAGGGTTGCAGCAAGTGGGAGTATAGCGCTACTCTAATTTCAGTTAAAGGAGGAAAATAACATGACTGTTGTTCTTCACAGGGCTAGCAGTTTTCTGAAGATTTTTATTTATATTATTCATAATTTTAAGTCTACTAACATGTACTTAATGAGCTCCTGGTATAGTGCATAAAGCATCAGCTTGCTAAATGAAAAATCTGCAGTATAGAGTAGAACAGAAGTGTTAAACAAGGTTTTGAAAGCTGTGGCCTTTTGCAATCACATTTCCAGATCTTTCTTCCAAGGTACCCCAGACGCATTTCAATCACTAACATTTCAGTTGGTAGTGAAGTGTTTAACCATTTACACTCCACTACACTACATTAACAACAAATATTTTTAAATTTCCTATTTCCTTTCAAAATTATCAATGCTGTGCAGTCATTTTTTTTTAAAGTGGGAATAACTATCTTTTCTCCAGTTTCTCGTCCACATGCTTTCTTATCTTGATCACATGCTTCAGAGTGAAAAATGTCAAACATCAAAAAAAAATTACAACCTGAATCTATCAATGTTAGCTTTTCTCAATATTCCATCAGCATAGAAAATATTATCCTCATTTTCCTCCTCTGGAAACAGCATGCTTGGGTCTAAAAATTAGAACTGATTTAATGTCAAATTCTGTTCTTTAAGGAACCAGGTTACAAGCTGAAGAGAGATAACAAAGTCTCAGGTAAATATTCAAGTCAGAAGTCGAATCAGACAAGAGAGTATTATAAAAGAAGATTCTTCACACTGGAAAATGTATAAAATATAAAGTCTTCTTGTTTGATATCAAGTAGATTTGACATATTAAAGATCCTGTATGACAGAGTAAAGCTGTCCTATAGCGTTTCCTTGTCTCCCATAGAGACTTTGGTAGATTTAAACCAATAAACGTTACGGCTAGCAGCCCAGTGCTTTAATTATTTCACAATCAAGTCTTCTTAAAAGATTTCTTAAACTGCCTACTTAGACTTCTCTTGGGTTTGAACGATCATATGAGTAGAAAGAAAATAGAAAATTTTCTCTCATGTCTTGACCAGTCAGGATATGAATGAGAAGGATGATAAACAAAAAAGTCTTAGAATTGTATGAGTCCATTGGAGTTAAAGGATAGCTTGCTCTGTGATATTTAGACTACAAAAATGTTTGTAAAAATAATAAACCTGTTTTACCTATGCTAATAATTTTTACCAGCACTCATCTGTCTGTTTGTATACTATGACATCTCAAATGTTTCTGTGACCTGGAAATTTACTTCTAAAAAAACCCCCACTCAAAACCGTGTAAAAAATAGTAGAACATTATGAACCTTTCAGGTTGAGATATACTCAAAATTCGACTGGGAAAAGCTATCTCGTCAGAGTAGAATAAACTTCAAAGACATGGATGGAGTTGAGTTTTCAGGACCCACTCATGTGATGTGACTCAAAGTGAGAAGAAAGAGCTGAACACATTCTTCATGATTCTAGGACATTTGGAAGTTGTGAAAAAAAAAAAAAAAGAAACTGATCATTTGAAAACAGAGGTCCTAAACTTTAGTGAGCTGAAATTGAGTTATACAGGTCATTTTGAATTGGATAATCCTATGATTTATAATGGTGGAATGACAAATTGAAGAGGAATTATGTCACAGTCATTGTGAAAAAAGTATTTTAAAATCAATTCAGACATACAACGCTGTCAGTTACACTTTAATATTAACATCCATAAACTTATAATAGCAGAAGAAGTAGAAATACAGTTAATATGATCCATGTTCAGATTTATACACCAGCCATTAATGATAAAGATTAAGAAATTTGACCTTTTTATCAACTTCTACAGTCTGAAATTGAACAGACAATCAAGGTATATTGATAATCATTAATCATTAGAATGTGAAAGTTAGAAATAAAGAAGTACAACTAGTTTGAAAATATTATATTGGTCGTAGTAACAAACGCAGAGATCACATAATAGAATTTTGCAAAACAATGACCAATTCACTGAAATGACCTTTTCCAACAACATAAATGGTAGTTCTGCGGGTAGACTTTACCAGATGGAGTATACAGGAATCCAATGGACAACATTAACAGGAAAATATTATGAATGTGAACTATTATAATGAAATGCAGAAAAACCTAGAGTTTGAAAATTAAAAAGAGAAGAACATATTTAGCATTTCTAAAATGAAAAGAACAGAAAAAAATTCATGCTCACGTCAGAAGAAGATGTGGAATGTGGGATATCATTGTTGATGCCAGATAGATGTTGGCTAAAAGTGAGAATACCAGAAAAAAGTTGAGCTGTATTTTGTTGGCTTTGTAAAGACATTCAACTGTGCGGATCATAAATTATGGATAATATTTAAGAATATGGGAAGAATAAGAGTTCCAGACACTTAATTGTGCTACTATGGAGCTTATATATAGACCAAAAAGCACTCAGTCTAACAGGACTAGGACAAATGTGTCTAAGGGTTGAATCATTTCACCGTACATATTCAATATAGATGCTGAGAAAATCATCGCAGAAATTGGGCTATATGAAGAAAAATGCAACATCCAGATTGGAGGAAGACTCATTTCATAAATAACCTGCCCCATGCAAATGACGCAACCTTGCTTTCTGAAAGCAAAGAAGACTTGAAGAACTTCCTAATGAAGACTAATGACTACAGCTTTCTGTATGTATTAAACCTTAACATACAAGAGGGGGGGAGATCTTACAATTAGATCAATATGCACTATTTTGATCAATGGAGAAAACAATCTATAATTGTTAAGGATTTCATTTTACTTAGATCCACAATCGATGTCCGTGGAAGCAGCAGTCAAGAAATCAAACAAAGTTTTGCAGAGGGAAAATCTATTGTAACTGACCTTTTAAAATTTCCATTTGTTTCATGATGTTAAATGTTTATTTTAAAAAAAATTTAGAATCCTAATATATACCACATCTTGTCATTGGAAATGGTTGCTATATCTTTCCAGTCTCTTGGTTCTTTCTCAGTCTCTTTTTCCCTCTTGCCATTTACATATTTTAAATTTTTTAATTGATTTGCATATAAACATTAATATACATAAAGCTTCATAGGTTCACTTGGTGTTTTATACAATCATTCATATATTCTATTTTATATAATTAATTATCATTGATCTATGCCTAGTATTACTTTATCTTTTCAAGTCCCTATTGAACATTTCCCATTGTTTCACCCTCCTGTACCCACCAGACTCTTCTATCCCAGTGACTTTGACACCTTCCCCTTTTTCTGTCCTCTTCTCTTCTCCTTTCGAACATTTATACATAACTTACTCAGTTATCCTCCTATTTTTACAATAGTTATTGTATGCAGTATCTGTCCCTTTGTGACTGAGATAGTTCACTCAGCATAATGCTCTGTATACTCTCTAATGTTAAATAGTATTTTTTTAATTATTGCTTTTAAATTATTGCTCCTTAGTGCTGTATAATATTCCGTTGTGTAGATGTACCACAATTTCTTAATCCATTCTTTTATTGATGGACATTTGGGCTGTTTTATTTTTTTGCTATTGTGAATAATGCTGCTATGGACATACACATAGGTATTTCCATTTGTGTCTCAGTTCTGATTTCCTTAGGATATATTATTATCTGTGGAATATCTGGGTCATACGGGATTTTTATGTTCAGTTTTTTTAGGAAATATCAAACTGCCTTCCACAGCAGTTGTACCATTTTATAATCTCACCAATAGTGCATAAGAGTTCCACTCTCTCCACATACTCTCTTGTTGTTTGCTGTGTTGTTGACATTTGCTACTGCTGCTGGAGTGAGATAGTATCTCATTGTTATTTTTGTTTGCATCTCTCATATTGTGAGTGCTTTTTAACATTCTTCATGTGTTTCTTGGCCATTTGAATAAGCTGTAATTTTGAGGAGTACCATGCTGTTGATCCAAGAAGGCTGGACATTTGAATAAGGAAGACAAAAAAAAATAATTGATGCATTGATACAATTGATAGTGTTGGCAAAGACTATTGAACGTACCATGAACTTCCAGAATATGTCTTGGGAGAAGTACAGCCTGAGTACCTACTAGAAATGAGGATGATTTCATGTATTTTGGGTATGGAATTAGGAGAGATGACTCCCTTGCAGATGATCACCATGCTTGGTAAATGAAAGGGTCAGTGAAAAAGAATGGTGTTCTCAATGTGATCAATGAATGAAACATCTATGACAACGGACTAAAACACAGCAAAAATTGTGAGGGTAGCTCAGGATTGGGCACTATTTTGTTCAACTGTTTATTGTGTATGGGGTTTCTGTATTAGAACTGTCTTACCAACACTTAACAACAATAAAGTTTTTCAGATACAAACAAAAAAAGCCCAAGTTCGAATCAATTCCTAGAACATTAATTCCAAATTATGGCTACCCCATGTATTACAGAACAATGGAACAATACAGAAATATGAAACAAGAAAACTATTCCAATAATGTTTTCCTGGCTGAAGTACTTACAGTAGCAGATTTCCAAGTCTTCTGTGACTGTTGAATTAATTCAAAGTAGCCTTTTGGTTGGGAGTGTGCAGATAGCACATGATGTGTGCACAACATGTAGGAAAGAGTAGATCAGTAGAGCAGAGTAGAGCAGGCCTATAGAGTTTCAGAGACTATAATTTTTTTTCCTTGTTGTGCATTGTTGAATCAGATCTCACTAGCATAGGAGCAAACTGCCCCTCCTTCTCCAGAAAGAGCAACTGGAGGTTTCAAACTCTGTGCCTTCAGCTTCTTGCCACCAGGCCACCATAGCTCCCTCAAAGACTATCAATTTTATGGAAGCAAACAGGGACATCTTTCTCCCATGGAGTCCTGATGAGCTTGAATTTCCAATCTGTAGATTAGCAGTCTCTCTCTTTACTATTGCGTCATCTATTACTGTTGTTGTTGTGCCTTTTAGTTGGAATCAACTCTTAGATATGCTCCAGAGGGTATTCAGAGGCAGCAAATCACAAGGGAGGAGATTGCCTATTATTTTTCTACAGAATAGCTGGTAGATTAAAACTGAGTAGCTTTGAGTTGGCAATGCGGCTCCTTACCACTAGCCCACCAAAGTTATAGTGTCTTAGGACTAAAGCTACTATGATATTCAAAGAGGACATTGTACAAAAATGAGAAATATATGAAAAATTTATCTGTGAATGGTTATTTGAGCATAAGTGTTGGAACTATAATGAAAACCTTAGGAAATTTCAATTGAATATAAAGCAAGTTGTTTTAAAGTGAAGAAAGACATACTCAGTAATCCAAGAACCATATATTTCAATTCCTGGCAACATTAGAAAAAAAGAAAAAGGCCATCATTTAACTACAAACATAAACTATTTTTAATTTTAATTGATTTTTTTATTTGTTCTATTTCTTTTTTATTTATTTATTTATTTATTTATTTCCATTTCCTTCCCAATTCTTGTAAGAGTAATCACCCTTTTATACTGCAGATCACAAGATATTTTTTTGTTTTTTATAATCAAAGATATTAATTCATTTATCTGTCAAAACATAACATACCTTCATGGGTAAAAATCGTCAGTTTTACACATAATGTCTAACTATATTCCCCAACTCTATTTGCGGACTTTTATCTATTATTCCTCACACAATTTTAAAATTAAAATAAAAAGAATGTATAGATTTTTCCTTATTTTATAGAAAGATTCCAGCTTTCCCAAATAAATTTACTGTTTGAAATTAGACTTAGAAGTTTTGAAAAAAAGTTTGTTGAGGTAATATTAATTAACTTGGGAATTTATTCTGCTTTCTATTTTAAATTTTCTTACCTAATGCTTGTTATTTATAAGTATTATCTTTTTCTAATTATGGTTCTAAGCAAACATAAGATGATTTACAGATTTAAATTCCCTGTTATATAATATTGTATTGTTATTTCTAAAAAGAAAATATTTTAATTTTATATAAATATCAATTGGCAGCATCAGGATGGATGGTGAAGAGATTGAGATTATTCACAGCTTTAGTTTGCGTGGTTCCACAGTCAACACTCTCGGCACCAGTAGCTAGGAAATTAAAAGGCACATTGCCATGGGAAAGTCTGCTGTTAGGGACCTCTCCAAAGTACTGAAGAGCAATGGTATCTCTCTGGAGACTAAGGTGCATCTGATAGAGGCCATGGTCTTCACAATCACTTGTTATGCATCAGAGAGTTGGACAATGACCAAGGAGAATAGAAGGAGAATTGATGCCTTTGAGCTGTGGTGCTGGAGAAGAGTATCGAGGGTACTGCTAGGAAAACAGATTCATCCTGCAAAGGGTTAAACCGGGTGGTTCCTTAGAGACAAGGATTCTGAGGCTCCGTCTAACATACTTTGGACATGGTGTTAGGAGAGACCTTTCCTTTGAGAAGGACCTCATGCTTGGGAGGGTGGAGGGACGGCACAGGAGGGGAAGACCCTCTATAAGGTGGATTGATTCAGTGACTGGGATAATTGGGATGGGAGTGTCAGAGACGGTGCGATTGGCACAGGACAGAACAGAGTTTAGGGCTGTTGTACATAGGGTCTCTATGAGTCGCAAGCGATTTGAAAACACATAACAACAACAACAACATAAATATGCCCTGGTGGCCTAGTGGATTGTGCTGCAATCCCAAAGGCACATAGTTCAAGGCCACCAGCCTCTCCATGGGGGAAGGATGGGCAATCTCTTCTCATGTGATTAACTGCCTCTGAAAACCTGCTTGACGGTCAGCTATGGTTTGATTCTTACCTGATGGTAAACAACAACAACGTGTGTATACATATGCACATATATATCCATATACACATGCACCTATATATTATTACACTATACTATACTATATTGCGATAGGAAAGTCTGCGGTTAGGGACCTCTCTAAAGTACTCAAGAGCAACGGTGTCTCTCTGGAGACTAAGGTGTGCCTGATACAGGCCATGGTTTTTGCAATCACTTGTTATGCATCAGAGATTTGGACAATGACTAGGGAGGATAGAAGGAGAATTGACGCCTTTGAGCTGTGGTGCTGGAGAAGAGTATTGAATGTACCATGGACTGCCAAAAAAACAAACAGATTCATCGTAGAGAGGGTTAAACCAGGCTGCTCCTTGGAGGCAAAGATTCTGGGGCTTCGCCTGACATACTTTGGACATGTTGTAAGGAGAGACCAGTCTTTAGAGAGGGACATCATGCTGGGTAGAGTAGAGCGACAGCACGGGAGGGGAAGACCCTCTATGAGGTGGATTGATTCAGTGACTGGGGTAATCGGGATGGATGTGTCGGAGGCAATGAGATTGGCACAGGATAGAGCGGAGTTTAGGGCTGTTGTACATAGGGTCGCTATAAGTCGCAAACGACTCGACAGCACATAACAACAACAACAACATACCATACCATACCATACCATACCATACCATACCATACCATACCATATGACATTATAGTATATTTATAATATGACATATTCTATATCCTATTTTATCATATATATTGTTGTTGTTGTTATTATTAAAGGCAGTTGAGTCATAGATGACTCATAGCGACCCTGTAAATGAAAGACCTGAACTCTTGTATAACTTTCATCATTTCTCCAATGTTTGTAGAGTTTACAGAGGCAAGTCATTTCAGAATTGGATGCCACTCTTGCTTCTAAGCTTGTTTTAATGGGAAGCTCCACCAAATAGTGTCCACCAGGGGTAACCATTATCACATTTGATACATCAGTGTCACAGTGTTTAGCATCAGAGCAATCACAAATTACATCTGTACAGCAAATGGACAGACCAGTACTATACCACTTAGAAGAATGTTTGACAAAAAAAAAAAAAAATTAAAACCAGGCCTGAGGACTGCAGCTTAAAATCACCCACCTTTGGCTTGGTAGAATAATTTTCTATCTGCTAGACAACAGAGCTCTATGTTGTTGTTGTTAAGTGCTTTCGAGTTGGAGGCAACTCATAGTGACCCTATGAACGAAAGACCTGAACTTTTGTATAACTTTCTATCCTCTAGGCCGACAGAGGTGGAATCACATCATCTCACACCCATTAGTGAATCAACATTTCACCCTCATCCTCACCAGTACCAGCAAACAAGCCTCTGTAGAATCTGGCTCCTGAAGACGACTTCCAAGGTGGATATTTTATATTATATTAATTATATTTTATGTAATTTTATGTATTATTACATATTATTATATGTTATTTGGAAGCAGGAATGGTATCCACTTCCTAAACAACATGTGTCCAGAAACTCTATGAACTTTGATAGATGCTGATAGTTACAGAAAGGTTTCAGGCCTGTTGCTTATAGGGTTGCTGTAAGTTATGCTCGACTCGAAGGCAATCAACAATAAGAATGATATATTATATAAAGTAAGCTCTCAATCAGATGGATTGACACAGTGACTCCAACAATGGGCTCCAGTACGTCAAAGATGATGAAAATAGCACAAGGTAGAAGAACAAGGTACAGATCTGTTGTTCATAGAGTTGTTATGAGCTATATTTGGGTTGACAGTACCTAACAACAAGCAGATTTATTGTGGTTTGGGAAAGTACTTATATCAGATTTTGAAAGATAATCACTGGGTGTTAAGTGTTTCGAAGTTTTTATATCTAAGACTCAATGTTTATAATTTCTACAGATTTAAACAATGGATTGGTGCCAAGAAATTTGAAAGACCTGGCCAACTGACAACAGATCCATCTTCAGAAAGGGTGATGCAACAGATTTTGCAAATTATTGTGCAATATCACTAATATCACAGACAAGTAAAATATTGCTAACAATTATCCAAAAATTACTAGCACAGTTTATCAACAGAAAACTTCCTGAAGTTCAAGCTGGATTTGAAAGAAGCTGTGACACTAGGGATATTATTGTTGATGCCAGATGGTTTTTGGCTGAAAGCAGAGAATTTCAGAAGATTGTCTACTTTTCTTTTACCTGTAGAAAGGCCTTTGATTATGGATCATAAAAAATTATGGCTAACATTGAGAAGAATAGGAATTTCAGAACACTTAACTGCTCATGTGAAACCTGTACCTATATAAGAAATTGCTTTCTGAATACAGTAACTGAACACTGCATGGCTTAAGATCAAGAAATGTGTGTGTCAAAGCTGTATTGATTGTGCTAATGCGAAACCTATAATTGGACCAAGAGGCAGTCGTCAGAACAGAGCAAGGAGACACTACATGGTTCAAAATCGAGAAGGGGGTCCATCAGGGATGTATTTTGTCTCCACACCTTTTCAATCTGTGTGCAGAACAGATCATCCAAGACGCTGGGCTGTACAAGGAGGAATGT
>NW_006399788.1:14202123-14205581 GCF_000299155.1 Elephantulus edwardii | reverse complement strand
ATGAGATAGATCAATTCTGTGAGTGGAGTGGTAGAAATGAGTGTGTTTGAGATGGCAAGGTTGACACAGGATAGAATGAATTTAGGACTCTTGTACATAGGGTCGCTATGAGTCACAAGTGACTCAATGGCACATAACAGCAACAACAGCATTAAAATTTACGCATTCTGAGCAAACAATTTGAGAATTTTAAATATGAAGAAGAATGTCATCAGAATCTGGAGAAGACTCATCAATAATTTGTGTTATGCACTTGAAATGTATGGTGCAGAAGGTCATGACTAATACCTTCAATATGAATTACATCTCAACATTAAGAAGACAAAAGTCCTCACAACTAGGTTGATAGACAATATCATGATTGTTGTTGTTATGTGCCATCAAGTCACTTGTGACTCATAGTGACCCTATGTACAACAGCCCTAAATCCTGATCTATCCCTTGGCAATCTTATTGTCTCTGACACGCCTATCACTACTACCCCAGTGACAGAATCAATCCATCTAATCAAGGGTCTTCCTCTCCTGTGCTGTTCCTCCAACCTCCCAAGCATGACGTCCCTCTCCAAGGAGTGATCCCACCTTGCAATATGTCCAAATTATGTCAGATGAAGCTTCAGAATCCTTACCTCCAGGAGCTGCCTGGTTTCACCCTCTCCAGGATGTACTTGTTTGTTCTCTTAGCGGTCTATCATATATTCAATACTCTTCTCCAGAATCACAGCTCAAAGGTACCAACTCTCTTTCTATCATCCCTAGTCATTGCCCAGGTCTCTGATGCATAGTAAGTAATTGCAAAGACCATGGCCTGTATCAGGCACACCTTAGTCTCCAGACTGACATCATTGCTCCTCAGTACCTTGGAGAGGTCTCTGATAGTGGACTTTCCCAATGCAATTCATCTTTTCATTTCCTGACTGCTGGTACCAAGAGTGTTCATTGTAGAGCCAAGCAAACTAAAGCTGTTAACAAGCTCATTCTCTTCATCATCCATCATGATATTGCCAATCGGTCCAGCGGTAAGAATCTTTGTTTTCTTGATGTTGCGCTTCAATCCATATTGAAGGCTGCAGTCCTTGAACCTCTGCAACAAGTGCTTTAGGTCCTCCTCAGTTTCAGCAAGCAGGGTTGTGTCATCTGCATAACGCAGATTGTTGATGAGTCTACCTCCAATCCTGATGTCACACTTCTCCTCATAGAGCCCAGTCTCCTGGATAATCTGTTCTGCATATAGTTTGAAAAGATATGGATATAGAACACCTTCTCAATTTTGGACCATGCAGTGTTTCCTTGCTCTGTTCTCATGACTGCCTCCTGGTCCAAGTATTAGTTTTGCATAATAAAAATAAAGTGTTCTGGGATTCCCATTCTTCTCAGAGTCAGACAAAGTTTGTTGTGATCCACACAGTCAAATGCCTTTGCAGAGTCATTGAAACATAGACACTCCTCTGGTACTTTCTGCTTTCAGCCAAGATCCATCTGACAGTAACTATAATATCCCTAGTACCATGGCTTCTTCTAAACCCAGCCTGCAACTCAGGCAGTTCTTTGTTGATGTGCTGTTCCAGTCACTTTTGGATAATCTTCAGCAGAACCTTGCTTCCATGTGATATCAATGATATTGTTCGAGAATTTCCACACTCTGTTGGGTTACATTTCTTTGGAATGGGAACAAATATAGATCTCTTCCAGTCAGTAGGCCAGGTGGTTATCCTCCAAATTTCTTGGCACAACTTGGTGAGCACAACCAGGGAAGCATCTTTTTGTATGTCAATCGGTATGCTGTCAATTCCTGGGGCCTTGTTTTTTGTCAATTCTTTCAGAGCAGCTTGAACTTCCTCCTTCATCACCATATGAGTTCATACGTTGTTTCATTAAATTCTTCTGTGTCCACCAATTCCTTTTGGTATAATGAACTCTGTATACTCTTTCCTTCTTCTTTTAATGCTTCCTGTATCATTTAATATTCTGCCCAAAGCAACCTTAAGTATTGCAACTCGAGGTATGAATTTGTTCTTCAGTTCCTTCAGCTTTAGAAATGCTGAGTGAGTTTGGCCCCTTTGATTTTCTGACTCCAGTTCCTTGCACATTTCATTGTAATACTTTACTTTGTCTTCCCACGCTGCCCTCTGAAATCATGATAGAAAGAGAAAAAAGATTGAAATCGATAATGATTTCATCTTACTTTAATACACAATCAGTACCCTTGGGACCAGCAGTCATGAAATCAAAAGATGTGTTCCACTGGGAAAATCTATTTTCAAGGACCTCTCCACGGTGCTCAGAAACAATGATGCCAGTTTAAAGGCTAAGGTGCAACTGATTCAAGCCATGGTATTTTCCATTACTTGTTATGCATCTGTAAGTTGGATAAAAACTAAGGATTACCAAGTAAGAGCCACTATCTTTGAGTTTTAATATTGGAAAAGACTGCAGAATAGCACATGGACTGACAAAAGAACAAACAAATGTGTCCTGGAAGAAGTGAAACCAGAGTGTTCCTTACAGGTAAGGATGGTGATCTCACATGCTTTGGGCATGCTCTTAGGAGAGGCCAGTTTTTGAAATAAGATATAATGCTTAGAAATGTGGGAAAAACAAGTATCTCCTGGTACAAATGTAACAGGGTGCTCCTTAGAGGCAAGGATGGTGCAGCTTCATCTCACATACCTTGAGCATGTTGTTAGGAGAGGCCAGTCCTTGGAAAAAGACATCATGTCTGGAAAAGTGGAAGGTCAGTGAAAGAGAGAATGACCTTAACAAGATGTATTGACACAGTGACTGTAACAATGGGCTTCAGTATGTCATAGGTGAAGGGTATGACTCACATTCATTGTTCATAGGGTTGTTATGAGTTGTAGTCACCTTGATGGAACCTAACAACAACAAAACAATGATTATAGAACTCCGGAGAGTTGGGCTGCCAATCCAAAGACAGTTCTAATTTACCAGCTACTACTCCAAGGGACAAAGATAGACAATCTCTTCCTGTGTAATTCAGAATATCAGAAAATATCAGAAAATATCCTGGAAGGAAAACTGCAAGTTCGTTTGAACTCAATTGCAAAGAGCTGAGTCCAATTGAAACAATGGAAAATCTTGCGTTAGAAAATTTTTAAAAATATTTCAGAAATATCAATGAATGTACTACTTGGAATGTAGTCTTTCAGTGGAGATAGCTCATATCAATGTTATTTGTATTTAAGGGTGACATTGAAAAGAATGGGAATCCCAGAACACTAAATTGTGCTTTATGTCTAGACCAAGAAGCTGTTGCTTGAACATAGCAAGGGAATACTACCTGGTTTAAAATCAGGAGGATGTGCATTAGGGTTGTATCTTTTCTCCATCTTTTGTCCATATCAATCTGTATGCTGAGCAAATAATTCAGGAAAGAAGACTCTATTTGCACTTTGCTCAAAACATGCCTGTTTGTTCTTTTGACAGATTCATTCAGTA
>NW_006399788.1:14198606-14201463 GCF_000299155.1 Elephantulus edwardii | reverse complement strand
CTTCTTCTTCTTCTTCTTCTTCTTCTTCTTCTTCTTCTTCTTCTTCTTCTTCTTCTTCAATTCTTAATCATTATTCATCTCTCTGATGCATAGTAACTAATTGAGAAGACCATGCCCTGGATCAGGTGCACATTAGTCTCCAGACTGACATTGTTGCTCTTCAGTACTTTAGAGAGGTCTATGGCAGCAGACTTTCCCAACACAATTTGTCTTTTGATTTCCTGACAGCTGATGCCAAGAGTGTTGATTGTGGAACAAAGTAAGCTGAAGTTGTTAGCAATCTCAATATCTTCTCTGTCTATCAAGGTGCAATCAGCCATATTAAAGACTATTGTCCTTGATCTTCTGCAGCAATTGCCTCATGTTCTCCTCAGTTTCAGCAAGAAAGATTGTGTCATATGCTTAATATAGGTTGTTGATGAGCCTTCCTTCAAACCTGATGACAGATTCCTCCTCATAGAGCCCAGCCTCTTGAATGATCTGTTCTGCATTATAGACTGAAAATGTATGGAGATAGGATGCATCCCTGATGTACATCTTTCCTGATCCTGAACCATGTAGTATTTCCATGCTCTGTTCTGACTACAGCTTCCTGGTCCAGGTATAGGTTTCATATGAGCCCAGTTAAGTGTTCTGAGATTCCCATTCTTCTCAAGGTTAGTCACAATTTGTTGTGATCCACTCAGTCAAATACCTTTGCATAGTCAATGAAACATAGATAGACATTCTTCTGGTACTCTCTGCTTTGGCCAAGATCTATCTAACATTGGTTCTGATGTCCCTACTGCCCTGGCATTTTCTAAACCCAGCCTGCACATCTGACAGTTCTCTGCTATTTACGTATACCCTAGTCTTCAAACTCACATCATTGCTCCTCAGTAGTTTGGAGAGCATAGCAGTGCGGATAGTAGTATGGGGACTCTAGTGGCCTAGTTGCACTTATTATTCCATACCTATTCAACTTTGCACAAAGAAAATGATTCAAGAAGCTGGACTTTATGAAGAAGAATCTGGTATCAGGACTGAGGAAGAGCAACATCCCATGTTATGCGAATGACACAACTTTACATGCTGAAAGTGAGGAGACCTTGAAACATTTGCTGCAAAAGATCAAAGACTAGAGCCTTCAATATGGATTATATCTCAGCACCAAGAAGACAAAAATCCTCACCACTGTACTGAAAAACAACACCATGATAGACGGAGAAAATATTGAAATTATTAATGATTTAATCTTACTTGAATCCACAATCAACATCCTTGGTATCAATAGTCAGAAGATCAGGAGACATATTGCATTGGGAAAGTCTGCTATTTCAAAGACCTCTTTAAAGTACTGAGAAGCAATGATGTTAGTCTGAAGAATAACGTGAGGCTGAGTCAGGCCATGTGGTCTTTTCAATCACCGTTTACTGCTATGCCTCTGAGAGTTGGACAATGAGTAAGGATAACAGAAGAAGAAATGATGCCTTTGAGATGTGATATTGAGGAAAAGTACTTAATATCCCATGGACTGCCAAAAGAACAAATAGTTATGCCTTGGAAAAACAGCAGCCAGAATGCTCTTTGGAATAATGGATGGCAAAGTTTTGTTTCACATTACTTTGGCCATGCGACTTCTTTTTTGTTAGGTGCCATTGAGTATGACTCATAGAGACCCTGTAAACAACAGATCTGAACTCTTTCCTATCCTGTGTCACATTCACATTTCCTCATACATTAGAGCCAATTGTGGCAGTCATTGTGTCTATATTGCTGTTTGGAGGTCTTCCTCTCCCTCTCCAACTCTTAACCCTTCTAACGATCATTTCCCTCTCCAAGAAATAGCCCTTCCTAGCAACATGCCCAAAGTATGTGAGGTGAAGCCTCTTCATCCTTGCCTCAAAAGAGCACTCAGGCTGCATCCTCTCCAAGACATATTTGTTTATTCTTTTGACAGTGCATGGGATGTTCAGTGCTCTTCACCAACACCACAGCTCAATTCTTCTGTCATCCTTATTCATTGTCCAGTTCTCAGATGCATAGGAAATGATCAGAAAGACCTGAATCAGATGCACCTTAGTCCTCAAACTGACATCATTACATAATTTGGAGAGATCCCTGACTGCAGACTTTCCCAGTGCAATGTGTCTTCTTATTTCCTGGCTGCTGGTACTAAGGGTGTTAATTGTGGATCCAAGCAAGATGAGGATGACAGTTTAAATCTTTTCTCCATTTATTATTAGGTTGCCTATTGGTCCAGCGGTAAGAATCTTTGTTTTCTTGATATTGAGATATAATCCATACTGAAGCCTACATTCCTGGATCTTCTGCAACAAGTGTTTCAAGCCTCCTCACTTTCAGCAAAACAAGGTTGTGACACGTGCATAACACAGGTTATTGATTAATCTCTCTCTAATCCTCACGCTACATTCCACTTCATGGAGTCCAGCTTCTCAAATAATTTGCTCAGCGTACAGATTGAATAGGCGTGGAGAGAGAATACAACCCTGATCTACTCTCTTCTTATTTTTTAAATCATGCAGTGTTCCATGTTCCTGGCAGAGGTTATTTCTTGGAAAGAGACACCATGCTTGGAAAGGTGGAGGCTCAGTGAAGAAAAGAAAGATCCTCAGTGAGATGTATTGACACAGTGAGTGCAGCAATGTGTCAGCTTAAGTGTGTCAGAAATGATGAGGATAAATTTTGGACAAAGTTCAGATCTGTTGTTCATAGGTGTGTTATGAGTTGTACTCTACTTGATGGTTTGTAACAACTGGCCTAAAGATAAAAAGCGGCATTGCCACCTGCACACACAAAGTTCAAATCTACCAGCTACTTCATGAGGGGAAAATGGGCAATCTTCTTGTAAGATTTA
>NW_006399788.1:14178603-14189041 GCF_000299155.1 Elephantulus edwardii | reverse complement strand
ATGTCTTTGAGTTGTAATATTGGAGAAGAGCACTGAACAACTCATTAACTGTCAAAAGAACAAGTATGTCTTGGAGAGGGTGCAGCCAGAGTGCTCTTCTGAGGCAAGGATGATGAGACTTCACCTCACATACATTGGGCATGTTATAGGAGAGGTTATGCCTTGGAGAGAGACATGAAGTTTGGAAGGGTTAAGGGTCAGGAAAGGAGAAGACCCTGTGTAGATTGACACAGCAACTGCTGCAATGGGCTGTAGTCCATCAGGAAGTATAAAGATGGCTCAGGATAGGATGGGGTTCAGATCTGTTATGAGTCTTACTTGACTCAATGGCACCTAACAATAATAACAATGATTATTTGAACTTTTTTTTTCTATTTAGGTGAAAGTTTATGGAACAATGTTTAATAACTAATTTATGGTTCATCCAGGTAATTTTGGTACATTTAGGTTTTTTTTATGAAAGTACACTTATGACTTGATACTCTGTTTTGAACAGGAATCCATTGTCCTTGGAAGTCTCTCTGGCTGGGATTGTTTATGGTGGTGTTTCTCATTTAGGAGAATCACACACTGGGGCACAGGAGCTGATGATCAGATGGATTTGACCATTTCTATGTGCTGTTTCCTTTCCCAGAGTCCTTGCCCTTCCGAGAATTGACAACTTTGTCCCAGACATTTTCATCTACCACAAGACTTTTCCTCTCTCTGTTTCATTTGTTTACTTTTTGGAGAACTGAGAAATACATGGGTGCAGGGTAGTTTAGGGACTGACCAATCATTCCTTCTATTGTTACCATCCTCACTGCACGTGTATACTGGCACCAGTCTGCTCTTTGCTCTTTGTTTCTGGATCTACCGGGCTGATGCTGTGGTATTTCTGTCCTATCATGCTTAGAAGGTAAGTCATAACTCTCCCCAAAGTCATGAGTGAGAACTAAAACTCCAAGTCTTCACCCAACTCCCAGGTCGCATCCTTCAAGTTCACGAGGCTGCTGCTGCTGTTTCTAGGATTTTAAGTAGAATTGCTTTAGTTCTTCAATTCTAAAAACTTCATTTTTTTACAATAGATAATGAATAGACAGTATTATTTGTCATCTTTTGATTATTTTCAACATATCTTTCTCCTCTTTTATTATTAATTTTTGTGATTTTAACAAAAGTTTACAGAAAAGTTTAATTTCATTCATTCGTTGGTGGTGGTGGTGGTTATTTTTGTACTTATTTTTTCTTGTTGTGTACTGTCTGTCGAATAGGATCCAACTAGCACAGGAGGAAATTGTCCTTCCTTCTCCAACAGAGCATCTGGTGGATTCAAATTATGCACCTTTGGGATTACAGTAAAGCTTCTTGGGACCAGGCCACCAGAGCTCCATTCATTCCTTGTTGCAAATTTTCCTCCCTAACCCTAGCTCACTTTTTAAAAAAAATTATTTTTTTCATATAACTCCTTTACATTATGTTTCATTCATATGTTTTTGTTATGTGCTGTCGAGTTGCCTGCGACTCATAACAACCCTATTACAATGGCCCTAAACCCTGCTCTATCCTGTGCCAATTTCACTGCCTCTGACCACCTACCCCCATTACCCCAGTAACTGAGTCAATCCATCTCATCAAGAGTCTCCCTCTCACCCTTCCAAGTATGACATCCCTCTCCAAGGACTAGTCCCTCCTTGTAACACGTTCAAAGTAGGTCAGACAACACTTGAAAATCCTTGTCTCCAAGGAGCGGCCTGGTCTCACTAGGATGAATTTGTTTGTTCTCCTGGCAGTCAAGGGTATACTCAATGTTCTTCTCCAGTACCACAGCTCAAAGGCATCAATTCTCCTTCCATCATCCCTAGTCATTGTCCAACTCTCTTATACATAGCAAGTAATTGCAAAGACTATGGCTTGGATCAGGTAAACCTTGGTCTCTAGACTGACATCATTGCTCTTCAGTACTTTGGAGAGATCTCTGACAGCCGACTTTCCCAATGCAATTAGTCTTTTAATTTCCTGGCTCTTGGTGCCAAGAGTGTTGATTACGGAGCCCAGAAAACTGGAGCTGTTAACAATCTCAATCTATTCACCATGTATCAAGATGCTGTCAATCAGGGAAGGTTCATTCATATACATTGTGTTTAATACAATCTTTCATTTACATTGTGTTTCCTACAATCATTCATATACATTCTATTTTATACTTTTTTAAATTGGTTTGCATACAAAGTCTATATTCATTGTATTTCACATTATTCTTCTTTCACATTCTGTATGAAGCAATCATTCTTATGTATTATGTTTTATAAAATAAATCACCATTGGATGTTACCATCATTATCCTGCCTTTTTATCTACATGCTTCCCATTTGCTTCCCCCTCCCCTTCACCCACCAAATGATACAGCCCTGTGGTTTTATTTATTATTGATTTATAATAAACTCAAACTGATTGTTGTTGGCTGAGAACCAACTCATGGTAACCCTTCTATTGAGTTTTCAGAGACAGCAAATCACAGGAAAAGAGACCGCTCTTCTTTATCCCACAGAGCAGCTGGTGTACTTGAATTGCCTGCCTTTGGGTTGGCAGTGCAATCCATTACTCACTAGATCACTAGGGTTCCCCGAGCATATAATAAGAACACTGATTTTTAGATACCTATTTTGTTGGTTTTTGGCTTTTTTTTTTAGATACCTATTTTGTAAGATGTACTGTACAAACTCTTTTAGTGGTATACTCATCTTTTTTTTTTTAAATACATCCAAATTATTGCCATGTGTGCTGAACTTCTGCCAGCAGCATCTCTCAGAGCATCCCTAGTCAAACAACCACTGTGTTGGTTAGACCTAACTGTTCTTCATTAATTCTCTAAGGCTTTCCTGCTGTCTCCTTCTTTCCCAATAGTAATAGTTCTTGTGTAAATTTCTTTGCATCAGCTATTACTGTCAAAATAATATTATACATAAACAATATGTGTTGGCATCCTTACTTTGTCTCTATATTTGGTAATTATATCTTAATTGTTTTACCTGTAAGTTTGATATGTCTGTTGGTTTTAGACGGATTAAAAACAAATTCTATTTTGTCTGTAACATCCATACTTTACTGAAAATGGTTTCCCTCAATCTCATCTAATACATACCGTCTTTTATCAAGTGCTGGTTTTGTATCACTTAAAATGACTGATTTATCTATGTTGTCATACTAATATTATCATACTTACCAAATTATTTCTCAGCCTTGAATTCTCCTTGAATTATGGCTAAGGTATTGCTTATTGCAGATTGCAAGTGTAATTTACAAGGGTTTAGTTTATTATTTTTATACATCCAATAAATGCTAATGGACAGAGTTTCAGTTTTTAAAAAAGAACAGTCTTTGCTTTTATAATCCCAGGCTGTTTAAATATCATAAGAATTATTTGTTCCTCAGTGGTTTGAAAAACATTGTCTATAACATTGTTTCGACCTGATGGTTTTGTGCAAGTCATTCTTTAGTAAAAATAAACAAACAATACCTTTGCTTTTTTGAATGTCTATTAGGAACTTTCAAAATGTTAGTTTGGACTCAACTTTGGGTATTCATGGGATTTCTTTTTTAAAAGATCCATTTCTATGATACCTCATATATTTCAATAAAGAAATATTTTAAACCTCATGTTGTTGTTGTTACATGCCGTCGAGTTGTTTGCAACTCATAGCGACCCTATGCACAAGAGTCCTAAACCTTGGTCTGACCTATACCAACATCACTGTCTCTGACACACTTACTCCCACCACCCCAATGACAGAATCAATCCATAGTTTACAAAATATCCATGCACCTATTTTGTAGTGTCTCTTTTCATTCCTGTATTTTCTCTTTCTTTCTGTGATTATATTTCCCAGGTTTTGAATTAATTCCCACCCCCCCAGCTTTCTAGTAATTATTCTAAGTCTTTCCTCTTTCTTAACTTCAGTTCCTTCATTTATTTCGGGTTCCTGAGTTCACTGCCTAGTTCAATATTTTCGTTAGTTGATGTTTAATAAGAAAAGCGCCTAAAGCAATTACGTTTTCTCCGCATGCAATTATCCTCAGAATTTAATTTTTTATATGTAATGTTCTCATTGTGGCTAATTTCTTTTTCAAACTACTTTAAGAGAGCATATTTGCAGAAAATGAAAAGGGTAAAAACAAGCAAATCACGTGTAATTTGGTCAGAAAAGGAATACGTGTTATTTACCTTTGACATTAGATTTTTTATAAAAAGTCTCTATGTCAAAATCTGTAATGAAGAGAATGGAAAGGGGGAAATACTACAATATGTATAAGGAAACAGTAATGTTCTTTAATATAAAAGCTTTGGTGGTACAGTCTACTTCGTCACTGTAGTGGCTTAAATCTCACAGCAACTTAGTGAAAGGAATCATCCTCTTATTAAGATTTAGCAGCCTCAGAAATCCAGTGAAGTGTGGCTATGAGGCAGAACACTGAGTCTGAGTTGTGAATATAAAAGCAACTCCTGCAAAACTTTCACAAAAACTTTAATAGAAAATGGACAGAATGGTTGCCTGAACAGGCATTTCATGAAAGAAAAGGCTATGTTTGTAAAAACATGACTTAAAAAATTCCGTTTCATCTAGTAAACAAAGAAAAACAAATTAAAGGCAGAGTAGGAAAACCTTTTTTTTTTTTTTTTTTTGCAAATAAACTAACAAGGATTATTTTTCCTTTAGTTATATTGTCCAGTGTTGGCAAAGTTGTGAGGGAAATAGATTTTCTCATTATACTTCTACAAATACTGGAAATAAGTGATTAAAGCATAACTATTTTATAAATTCTAGATACAAGTTCCTTATCAGATACGAAATTGACAATTTGTTTTTCTCCAGTCTGTGGCTTCCCTTTTTACCCTTTTGGAGAAGTTTTTGGATGTGCATAGGGATTTGATTCTTGGAAGGTCCCATTCATCTGTTTTATCCTATCCTGGTTGTATGTTTTTCTGGATACTTGGAAGACTGTTTATGTTTTGGATTAGGGCTTCTAGAGTTCTTCCAAGCTTTTCTCTAATGAAGTTTATAGTCCTACATTTTAGTCCTACCTAGGTCCTTGTTCCACTTTGAGTTGGTTTTTGTGTACGGAATGAGGTGTGGATCTTTCTTGAGTTTTCTGCAGATAGTTTTCCAATTTTGCCAACACAATTTGTTAAAAAGGCTGTCATTTCCCCACTTAGCTGATTTCATTTCCTTGTCAAAAATCAGTTGACCATAGGTAGATGGGCTGATTTCCGGGTTTTCAATTCTACTCCATTGATCTATGTGTTTGTCATTGTACCAGTACCACGCTGTCTTGACGGACAAATGCTGCATAGTGCCACTGTTGTAAAGTGGGTCTGACATCGGTGTTGGGGGAAAACTAAGAGAGGATAAATAATCTATATTGCATTGAAACAGATGAGGGACAGAACTGTTCAGGAGGAATATATGATTAGGTATTATTGTCATGACAAGAGTCCAGAATGAAAGCTGCAAAGTGGAGTGGACTGGGGAGGGGTTGAGAGGGGGATTGTACAACAATGAAATAAATTTTTTTTTTTTTTACTCACAGTGTGGGAGTTATTAGGAGAATAGGTTAGGGCATGAGAGAGACAAAGTATATCACATAGTGAAAGTCCAGGGTTAGTGAACATCAGCCCCAAACCAGACTAACATCAAGACACAACGAAATATATGTATATATATTTACTTTTCAAAGAGAAAAGCGAATGATGGTGAGGGGTGGGCAGGGAGAAAAGTGTGCAACAATGAATGAATGGAAATCTAAAGTCTCTGTAAACTTTCATGAAAATAAAAAAATAGCTTAAGTATTGATATACCCTAAAAAAAACACCTCCACTGCTTGCCTGTCAGTTTTTCGTATTGTTGTTTTCAGATGCCATTGGGTCAACTGCAATTCATAGCAACCCTATGAACAATGATATGTGGCTTCCCTTTTTACCCTTTTGGAGAAGTTTTTGGATGTGCATAGGGATTTGATTCTTGGAAGGTCCCAGAGCCATCCCTACTGGCTCTGATATTCTCAAGCTCATTGTTACAGTCATTATGTCAGTTCATCTTGTTAGAAATCTTTCTCTCTTCCACTGACCCTTCATGTTTCCCAGCTGTGGTGTTAGAACTTTGAAAAATGGCTTTTCTATCCATTGCATTAGTATTCATGGGAGCAGGGTCTCCAGCTATCTCAACTGCAGACATATGGTTTCACAAATCATTAACAGCTGTAGGACGAATATATGAAACAGTTTTCCCTACTGTGAAGAGACTTTAAAGAGAGTGTGAAAAGACTATGGAGAGACTATGAAGAGACTGTGACAATGTGTAGCTTGATAGAACCCTGGAGATGGAGGCAAAGTTAAATGTTTTGTTTCTGGATGACTCGTGATTACTATGAGACAAAGTTTGTTGAACAATTTAGGAAACCAGAGGTTTATTTGTGCTGGTGAACTTAAAATAGACTTTCACTTATTGACTGAGAAGCTGCCTGAACTAATTGAGAAATTGTGTCTTGATGTTAGTCTGGCTTGGGGCTGAATGTTCACTAACCCTGGACTTTCACTATATGATATACTTGGTCTCTTTCATGCCCTAACCTATTTTCCTAACAACTCCCACAACTGTGAGTAAATTCTGTAAATAAATTTGCAACAAACATTGGATCCAACGATTTTTAGAACTAGATACAGGAGCATGCAGGTGGTGGTGGAACGACTGACTTTACGTGTATTTGCTTGGTACTATGGATGTTATTGATGGGGACAGATCCCCTTTAAGAAGCAAGTAGAAGTTGGACTTGGCCACCTATACATTGCATCTGCTCCTTTTACACCAACATGATGTCTTTTACAAGGACTGACCTCTTCTGAGAACATGCTCAATTTATATCTGGGGAAGTTTCCTCATCCTTGTCTCTAAGGAGCACTCAGGTTGCACTTCATCCAAGACAGTCTTTTTTGTTCTTTTGGTAGTCTGTGAAGTATTGAATACTCTTATCCAACACCGCAATTCAAAGGGATGGTTGACTTTCTTATACTAAGTGGTTTATATATTGCTCTGATACTAGAAACTGTGCTATGTCTATATCAAATACCATCAAGGCCACTAATGATGGACAGATGTTAGTGGAGCTTCATTTAATTTTATTTTACTTGAAATCATAATTGATGTCCATGGAAGCAGAAGTCAAGAACTCAAAAGTCATTAGGAAAATAAAAGTTCAAAAGTCATTTGGCAAATTTGCTACAAAAGACCTCTTTAAAGTATTAAAAAATCAAAGCTGTCACTTGGAAGACTAAAGAGCACCTGCCCCAATACTGAGGGAGAATTGATTTCTTTGGATTATGATAATAGTGAAGAATATTAATTAAATCATGGATTTAAGGAGAATGAAAAAATTTGCTTTGGAAGAAGTATAACCTGAACATTTATTAGAAATTAGGATAGAAGAGTTCATTTTATATACTTTGAATATGTTATAAAGATGGATTAATCTTTGGAACAAGATATCCTGGTTGGTAGAGAAAGAGAAAAATCCTCCCTGAGATGAACTGATCCAGTGGCTCTAACAGCAGACTTGGACACAGGAAAGATTGTGAGGATGGTACAGGATGGGGCAATGGTTCACTCCATTGTGGGTGAGCCTTAATCAACGCTTGAAAACAACAACAAAGAGAACTTCCAATGTGCCCAGACACTTAGCTACAAAGATGTAACATAGGCTGAATATCATAAACCTACTGAATATAAAACAAAGGAACTGGCTGATTTAACTATGGCAATATAAATGGACTGTATTCTTCAATATGGATTGAAGCTTAACGTTAAGAAGAAAAAGAATCCCACCACTGGGTCAATTGGTAGCACTATGATGAATGGAGAAGAGATTGAGGTTGTCAACAATTTCAGCTTGCTCGAGTCCACAATCAATACTCTTGGAACTAGCAGCCAAGGAATTAAAAGACGAATTGCATTGGGAAAATCTGCTGGCAGGGACTTCTCCAAAGTGCTAAAGAACATACCATGGACCACCAAGAAAATAAAAAGTCTGTCTTGATGAGGGTGAAACCAAATTGGTCCTTGGAGGCAAGATTTTTAAAGCTCTGTCTCACATACTTTGGGCATGTGGCCAGGAGGGACCATCCTTGCAGAAGGACATCATGCTTGGAAGAGTGAAGAGAAAGAGCAGGAGAGGAAGACCCTAGATGAGATGGATTGACACAATAACTGGGGTTATAGGGGTAGGTGTGTTGAAATAGTGAGACTGGCTCAAGATAGGGCAGAGTCCAGAGCTATTATACATAGGGTCACTGTGAGTTGCAGGCAACCTGATGGCACATAATAGCAAAAAAACCAATATAAATTGGCAAATAAAATGTTTCAAATGACAATATGAAACGTATTTCATGGAGAGTAAAAGATTGTCAGGATTTACACACATATGCGCGTGCGCGCGCGCGCGCGCGCGCACACACACACACACACACACACACACACACGTCTTACCTTCTGCAGGCTTTATTTTCACTTTCAGAGCTTATGCAAAATTATATTGGTCTTATCTAGTCTCTGTGGGGTTCTGATTGCTCTCTGCTCAGAAATAAGTAACAGTACAAAATAAATCTCTCAAATTTATTCCCTTTAAGTCAGAACCAACTTTTAGCTAGTTCTTCAGCTGATTTTTAGAAGATGTAAATATTCTAAAAAGAGATAGCTCGTCTTTCTCCTCTGGAGTTGCTGGAGGACTCAAATCCACAGAAAGGCAGGTTTCTCAGTTAGAGTTGCAACTCCTTATGGACTGTGCCTAAGAGTTTCCGTAGGCTAGGCTTCTGTGTAGCACTAGGTTGGGATCTGCTACTGGTGATTCCCTGTGTTCCAGTGTTCCCAGAGAAGATAGGGGTCTCTTAGGCCCAGTGTATCAGAAAACACTTGTGCTAGATGTGTCCTCCTAAGAGTTAACACCAGGCATCTCTCAGTAGGAGAAAGAAGTCTTGAGAATCTCCAGAGGCCTCGGGCCTATGTGATCTTGGGTGAGCAGGTTATGAGTTTGTCTTCTGGTGACTTTGGTCTCTATTTTAGGGTCTCTCAAAGAGGGCCACTTTCCTTTGCCTCTTATGTTTGTCAGGGCTCTCTATTGTTTCTCTGCCAATGTTTTTACTACCAACGGTGCCTAATGTTGACAAAGGTCTCTCTTTAATCTGAGGAAGAAATGAGTCTACCTGGGTTATATTTTGCTCCGGTCTTTCTTTGTTGACTGGGCATATACAAGAAGCTTTTCTGCTATTTTTCCTCCAGTTCTTGGGTCTAAATAAAGTCATTTGGACTTTTTCTTATCACCATTCAGAGTTTCTCTTAGTTGTGGCTTCCATTATTTTCAGGTGTGCAGTGGTATTTTGAGACCTCATGAGTAAGGGAGTTGTACTGCCAACCCAAATGCACAGGGTTCAAAACAGCGGTTGCTTCCTTGGAGAAAGGTGGACAATCTTCTCCTGTGCAATTTACAAACTCTAAAAACCACATTAAAGGATCAGCTATGAGTCAGTTCTAAGTGGATATAACAGCAGAATAACTTAGTGGAGAAGAACAGGTCAAACAGGTCAAACAGGTCAATGCTATGTTGTCAAGATTTTAGGTCCCACAATGACACTTTCTTTAAAAACTTAGAAATTTATTTCGAAAAGGATTTCACAGTGAGTTTGTTTCTGTCTATTATCACATCAAATAGCCCAAAGACAATAATACGAGAAGTGAGGATGCTACAAAGATCCATGTCATATTTGTGTGTGTGTGTGACTAATCTATTTCACTTTAATATGATTGATTAGCTCTTTTTTGGTTTAAGTACATTTATGGTTAGTGCCGATTTGAGTATCAATCTTGAGAATTTTGAAATGAAGTAATTTTTCATCATGGTTGTTAAATATGAAGTTTCCTTCATGAGGAACTCAAGAAAAAAATTAAATATCTAAAAGAGACATATACTTGTCTATTAAAGACCTGTGTTATGCAGATGACACAACCCTCCTTGCTCAAACTAAGGAGGATTTGAGGCACTTGCTACAGAAGGCCAAGTACTGCAGCCTTCAATACAGATTGAAGCGCAATCATACAAATATTCTCACCCCTGGGCCAATTGGCAGCATCAGTATGGATGGTGAAGTGATTGAGATAGTTAACAGTTTTAGTTTACTTAGTTCCACAGTCAACACTCTTCGTAACAGCAGCCAGGAAATCAGGAGACGAATTGCATTGGGAAAGTCAGCTCTGAGGGACCTCTCAAGAGTACTGAAGAGCAACGACATCAGGCTGGAGAACTAAGGTGCAGCTGATCCAAGCTTTAGTCTTCGTAATTATGTGCTATGCATCAGAGAGTTGGACAGTGACTAGGGATGATAGAAAGAGAATTGATGCCTTTGAGCTGTGGTGCT
>NW_006399788.1:14175663-14178283 GCF_000299155.1 Elephantulus edwardii | reverse complement strand
AACAACAACAACAACAAAAGAAATCTGCAGAGTTAATTAAATTTTAGCCTAAAGAGCTTCAGTATTAAAGTTATATTCACTTGCCAAAATATGAAAAACAGTAATGTTATCTTATCAAGTTCCCCTCAGCCTCTCTCCACCTCGTTCTTTCTCTAACTGGAATTAATTGTGAATGACTTTGGCTCATGACTGCGTGATTGATTCCAGGCAGCAGTGTGGGGAGCAAGGTCTCTCCATCTGTCTCTGTCTTTAGCCCTCATCTGAGGAACCAACTTGCCAAGCTTTTTTGTTTAATTGATTTTCTACTTTGAGAAGTAATTCAACATGTACTAGACACTCCAATAAATTACTGATCATCACTTTCCTTGTATGATTCTGAACTTCCAAAAATTATCTGTTATTCATAGGGTCACTATGAGTAATTTGATATAAGTTGATTTGTTAATACCTTAAAACAACAATAGTATACTCATATATGAAATTTTTAATATTCAATAAGCTTCTTACCACCTAAAACACACATAATAAAAATTTTATATCTATAAAAAGAGCATTCTGATTGAATAAAACCCCAAACCAAAACAAAAAAACCTCACTCACATATGTAAGCACTCAAAACCTTTCAGGCTTTTAATGTTTTTGAGATGAGAATTTTATTGACAGCTACTTATAATATTCATTAAATTATAATAAAAACTAAAAAAAATCCAAACAAACACAAAAGAACCCCGACTTTACCGTTATTGAGTTGGTCTTGGCTCACAGCGCTTCTACTTTGAGTATCTGAGGCTGTAAATTGCAAATGTAGGAGATCTGCTCATGTTTTTCCCAAGGAGCATCTGATTGATTCGAACCACTAGGGTTTGCAGTCTTTCAGTTAGCAGTTAGCAGAGCACCCTCCTATGGACCAAGATGCCAAAGTTCCTGAAATGATAACATTTAACAGTTCAACTCAGCTCAATGGCATCCAGATGGAACCAACGTCTAGCTGACTTAATTGTTATTATGATATATAAAGATATTTGCTAGTGTATTATTTAGATATTTTATCCTTGCAACAATTAGACATTATCAGAGCACTTTTAGATTTATGATCCAGGTATTATCATTTAACGGGATTGCTCTATAAAGTATCTTAATTTTTCACATACGGAAACTGAAGAGAGACTATACTTTTTACTATGCTGAAGAAATTCTTCTCTAATCCTATTTTGTTAAGTGTTTTAATCAGGAAAGGGTGTTGGATTTTGTCAAAGGCCTTTTGTACATCAATTAATAGGATCATAAAGTTCTTGTTCTTTGCTTTGTTAATGTGATGAGTTACATAGATTGTTTTTCTTACTTCGAACCGTTCTTACATATCTGTTATGAGTCCCACTTGGTCATGGTGAATTATTTCTTTGATGTATTATTGGATTCTATTGGCCAGGATTTTATTCAATATTTTTTGCATCTATGTTCATGAGAGATATTGGCCTATAGTTTTCTGTTTTGTGGTGTCTTTACCTGGTTTTTTTAATATCAAGGATATATTTGCTTCATAGAATGAGTCTGAGAGACTTCTATCTTTTTCTATTTTCTGAAGTAGTTTATGTAGAATTGGTGACAGTTCTTCTCTGAATGTTTGATAAAATTCACTTGTAAAGCCATCTGGGCCAGTACTTTTTCTGGCTGAAGTTGTTTTATTACGTTTTCAATTTCTTTTTTTGTAATGAGTCTGTTCAGGTGTTCAATTTCAGTTCGTGTTAGTTTAGGTAGGTTGTGAATTTCTAAGTATTTGTCGCCTTTCTCTAGGTTTTCATATTTGTTTGAGTATAATTTTTCATAATATTCCAGAGTTAGCCTTTTTAAAAATTTCATTTTATTTTATTTTATTCAACGTTAGCCTTTTTATTTTAGTTAGTTCTGTTGTGACATTTACCATTTCATCTTATTCGGATCATTTGTGTTTTTTTCTTCTTTTACTTTATTGGTTTTGCTACTGATTTGCCAGTTTTATTGATATTTTTAAAGAACCAACTCCTTGTTTTGTCGATGATTAAACGGTTTTTCAGTTTTTTATTTATTTCTGTTCTAATTTTTATCATTTCAGTTTTTTTAGAGGATGTCAGGCTTTCTTGCTGTTATTTTTCCAATTTGTTGAAGATGTTGAGTTAGAGAGTCAATGGTAATTTTTTTCTGCCTTTTGATATGATTTCTTATTGCTATAAATTTACCTCTTATTACTGCTTTGGCTGTTTCCCAGAGGTTTTTGATAAGTGGTGTTTTCATTGTCATTTGTTTCAAGAAACTTTTTAATTTCTCCTAGTACACACTCATGTTCAAGCAAGGTGTTGTTCTCAATGGAGAGAGATTAAAGCCATTCCCCTTGAAAACAGGAACTAGGCAAAGATGCCCACTATCACCTCTCCTACTCAATATTGATAGAAATTTTACTCATAGTAATAAAAGAAGGAAATAAGAGGTATCCAAATTGACAAAGAGGAGCTAAAATTATCTCTCTGTGCAGATGATATGATAGTATACTTAGAAAACCCTAAAGACTCAGCAAGAAAACTACTGGACATAGTTGACCAATTCAGCAAAGTGGCAGGATACAATATCAAAATACAAAAATCAA
>NW_006399788.1:14167811-14173539 GCF_000299155.1 Elephantulus edwardii | reverse complement strand
GAGTTACCTTCTGGTAGCTTTGAGATCAGAATACAGACCTTCTGACTCCAAGTGCTTTTCAGAAAACATCAATCCCTCCCTGACTAAAGCCCAAACACAGACATGAAAGAAAAGAAGGAGCAGAATACAAAAGTCCTAGGTCCTGCTGCATTGGGAGGTGCCTCCTGCACCCAGCAGCTTTGTTAATTACCAGCTTGATGCTAATTCACTGATTTGTGTCTGGTCTGTGAGGACATTATTTGGCCTACAGTGATTAAATCTTTCATGAAGCAGGTCACTTTGTCATTGGCCAAAATATACACTGGAGTGATACTTACATGAGCGGAGTGTTCATATATACTCCATGAATCCCATTATGAAGACTGTTTACTTGAGGTTAACTTAATAAAGTTATGATCCATAGAAATTTAATTTATAAACTGCCAACAACGTGTAAAATGAATACCATGTAGGAAATTATTTCAGATTTATTATTCTCGGATTAACCTGATTTCTATTCAAAGAATTCAAGGAATTCTTTGTAAGACAGGAGATTAAATTTTGGATTTAATTCTCTGTGTGGTCCCAGATTTAATCTGAGAATGAACCTCCACTTTGTATCAACCATATATTTTGTTGATTAAATAGCCTGCACTCACTTTATTATAAAAATTGCCTCCTCATGGAGTTTTTAAATAGTTGAGTCTAATTTTTTACTTCCTCTGACGAATCAATATTTTCTTTGCATGGTGCCTTAGAAAATATATGACCTAGAAAACAGCTTAATTCTTGTCACAGCTGTAGCCTTACTGATGCAGAAAATTTGGCATTTCTATAAAATGAAACCATCGCTAATGCTTTGTCCACCCTCCACAAATCCCCTTTGTTTAATCACTGTGCTTAAGCCTCTAAAAAGGGATTGCTTTCAAGAATAAAAGGATAAGGATGAGGGGATGCTGATGTGTGAGTACAATCGTAATGTCTTAGGCTGAATTCTCTAGAGAAGAAAAGTCAATGAATCATATGTGTGTGTATATGTGTGTGGATAAGCCATGAGCTATGGTGACAGAGTCCATAGGCAGCTGCACGGCTAACACAAATGAGGAGCCTATGTAGGCTCCACCAGCGGGTTCTGCAGAAGAAAGGTGAAAAATCTTCTCCTGCGTAGTTTATAACCTCTGAAACTTGCTACAGGTTGGCTATGAGTTGGTTCCCATTCATGCAATAAATCGCATGGAAAGTAAATTGCCAGAGAAGCAACTGCTGGATATGAACCACATTCATTCATGTTGGCAGTGCAATTCTCTCTCTCTCTCTCTCTCTCTCTCTCACACACACACACGTATGCACATGTGCACACACACACACAGTTGATAGATTCCATCATGTTAATTCCAATTCATAGCAACTCTGCAATAGAATGAAATATCTTTTTAGTTCAAACTGACCTGTACAGTTGTTAGGCCTGGCCAGCACGTGCGGATTCCGTGGATTTGGCATCAGGCAAAACACTTCTGATTCACATGGTTGCAAGGGCTGATGAATTCCAAACTGGCCAGGCACAGGCTAGGATAGTTCACAGGGCTGTGAGAGATAGCAAATTCCACAATCTACAGGTTAAACAGCAGGCTAATAATGGCTCATGTTTTAAGAATTGGAGTCAGAGAATGATGGCAATTGTACACAGATAAATGAAGGACAAAGAGAGAAGAATAAGCCTTGATATATATAAAGGTGGGTAAGGAATTGTATTGCCAATTTAATGGCAGAGATCAGCAATCTCCTTCCATGTTATTTTTAGCCTCTGAAAACCAACTGTAAGATCAGCTACATATATATGTATGATGCAGTCCACAGTCTAGAAAACTCCAGTCTTAACTGATTGGCTGCTCACATCAAATCACAAAACAAAGTATTATTACATATATCTGCCAAACTCCTTGTCCAATATCCTTGGAGACAAGGATTTTGACACTCTGTCTAACATACTTGGGTACGTTGCCAGGAGGGAGGTGTCCTCAGAGAAGGACATTGTGGTTGGAAGGGTGGAAGGACAGCACAGGAGAGGAAGACCTGGATGAGATGGATTGACACTGACTGTGGCAATGGAGTCAGGTGTCTCAGGGACAATGAGATTGGCTCAGGATAGGGCAGGGTTCAGATCTGCTGTTCATAGGGTTGTTCGAGTTTTAGTCGATGCAACAGCACTTAACAACACCTACCAAACTACTAAGAATCACAGCTTAGTCAAGTTTGACACATCCTTAATCATCACAGATGATGTAAAAGAAAATTTACCTTCTTCCCTTCTTGAGCCACTGGAGAGTCTTTGATTCGTGAATAATAATCCTTATCCTGTTAGAAGTTTTCATTGTGCTGAATTTCTCCGATCAGACATATTATGTATATTTTTTTTGCTTATATGTTCTGTATTCCCTGTTAGATACAAGAAGTCAGAAGTAATGTCTGCCTTGCTTCTCATTGTCTCAGAAACATCTAGCACAATACTAGCATAAAATGTCCCTTTAATAAAGGTTTATTGGACAAAAGTTTGAATTCAGGGAAGAATGAAAATATTGATTAGGAAGGCCCTCTTTCACATTCATTAAGAATACCAGTTGGGAGCTCTGATTTTCATATTTTCTTAATTTATTTGACTGCTGTTATCTTGAGTAACAGTTTTGGAGAAAGGGGAGGGAAAACTTAAATTTATGACAGTGTTGTTATGTATCAACAAGTCGACTACAACTCATAGCGACCCTATGAACAACAGCTCTGAACCCTGTCTTATCCTGAGCCACCCTCACCAACTCTAACACACTTGACCCCATTGTCACAGTTACTGCATCTTGTCAATCTTGTCATATTGTCAAGGGTCTTCCTCCCTTGCCTTGGACCTCCACTTTTTCAAACATGATGTCTTTTTCTGAGGACTAGTCCCTCCCGACTGTAGGTAAATAGTATGACTCTCTAAAAACAGTCTTTTTTTAAAAAAAACACACCTAGTTTATTTACAAAATTCAAATACATTGTTTCTCACACCTTCCCATTTCCCTCACCCCCTACCCATCAAACTGTGCAACCCCATGATTAATTCTACCACCCCACGAACTCACCTCTCTGCTTCCACCCTCCCCGCCCCTTTGGATCCTCATATTGATTTTATAATATTGGTTTTATACAGTATTTGTCCTTTCAGGACTGAATTAGTTCACTCAGCATAATGCTGTCTAGTCCCTTCCAAGTTAGGCAATAATTTAAAAAATTATTGCTGCTCTGTGCTGCATAGTATTTCATTGTATGAATGTACTGTAATTCCTCAATCTATTTGATTGTGTTTGGCCATTTGGGCTGTTTCCATGTTCTTGTGACAATGAATAATGCAACTATGAACATTGGTGTACAAGTCTCTATTTGTGCCTCAGTTCTCATTTTCTCAGGGTGTATTTCAAACAATGGAATAGCTTGAATTTGGAATTTGTATTTTTTTCCTAAATTTTTTAAAAATTTTTATTGTATCATTTTTACATGTACCATCAAATCAGATCTGACTGGTACAGGAGGAGATTGCCCCCTCCTTCTCCAGTCGAGCCTCTGGTGGATTTGAACCGTGTACTTCTGGGATTACAGTGCAGCGTCTTGCCACTAGGCCACTGGAGCTCCCGGAATTTCTATTTTTTAATATGGAATTTCTATGTTTAACTTTCTGAGGAAGCATCAAACTGCCTTTCAGAGTGTTGTACCACTGTACAATCCCAGCAACAATGTACAAGGGTTCCTATCTCACCATTTCCTCTCTAACATTTATTACTTGAAAACAGCATGGTACTAGTACAATAACAGGTGCACAGACCAATGGAACAAAATTGAGAATCCGGAAATAGACGCAGTTCTCTATGGTCTATCTCTAAGGAAATAAAACCTATCAAATGGGGAAATGACAACCTCTTCAACAAATGATGCTTGCAAAACTGGACTTCCACCTGCAGAAAGCTGAAACAGGATCCACATCTCACACCATACACACAAAAATCAAATCAAGATGGATCAGAGACCTGGCAGTAAAGCCCAACATCATAAAGTTAATAAAAGACAAACTAGGATTAAGCTTAGAAGGCCTAGTTTACAGTACAAAGAGACTGCCCAATTCAGTCAGAAATACACAATCTGAAGCATATAAAATTGATGAATGAGACCTTCTAAAGATTAAATCCCTGTGTGCATCAAAACCTTTTCCCAGCAGGGTGAAAAGAAACCTACTGGCTGGAAATAAACTTTTGGCAATATCAGCTCAGACAAGAATCTCATAATGAAAGTTTACAGAATACTCCTGCTCGTCCACAAGAAAAAGACTGATAACCCAATTACAAAATGGGCAAAATTCCTGGAAAGACTTTTCACAGAGAAAGGCATTTGAATTTCCAACAGACTCACGAAGAAATGCTCAAAATGAATTGCGATAAGAGAAATGCAAATCAAAACCACAATGAGATAGCATCTTACTTCAGCAGCAGTGGCAAAAACTGTCTTAAGACATCAGAGCAGTTGCAGAAGCTACACCCTAAATATACTGTTCAGTACAGTCTTAATGTTGCCAGCAATAGGTATTCCGAAACAATAGGTCGAAACAATAGTATAGATATTTAATTTTCAAACAATAGGTACTTCACCAAGGATCTGGGAAGTATTGCGGCAGAGGATGATGCATTTTGGCATAGAGGAGCAAGACAGGGATGATATGAATTTCAAAATCCTCTCTTGAGCTAAAAAAGATGTGCTCAGAAGAAAGTGCAGATGCTGAAAGAACATAGGCAAAGAAAAAATATTAGGCAGTTGTGTCATGTTCTAAAATTCTAGTCGGAAATCCAGAAAACAGTCATGTTGAATGATTCGGAAGATAACTATTGGAACAGGATTATGTGGGTAAGGAGATAAAACAAGGACAGTTTAGGTAGGTAATATGACAACCTTAAGACCACCTGCTGCACGTAGGTGTCTCATAAATAAGTGTAACATGGCTCTCGGGAGTAGACAAAATCAGCATTTTTCCTTTTCAAGATTTCTTCTGAACTCCAGTTCCTCTAAGGTTCATGCTATTTCTCTCTACCACCCTACATCTTTTTATTTATTTTTTCCCTGTTAGTCTTGTTATAGATTGAACTGTTCCCAAATTATACTTTGTATCATGTATATAATGACATATATTGTGGAAATTTTGTAATGATCACCCATGATTTGATAAGCCAAATAATTGCGGAAGGATTGAGAGTGGAGTGCTTTACTTCTTAATCTCACAACCCTATACAAACATAAGAGGAATTTCTGTAGGGTGTGGACTTTAATATCTTTTTTCTTATTGGACATAAAGGAGAAGAAAGTGAGGAAGTTCATTGATTTAGGGAAAGCCAGAATCCTTGGAGATCTTCAGGGAATTTTGCTCACAACCAACAGAGAGAGGGCCTTTGCTTAGAGTGGACAACCTGAATTTGAACTTCTAGTTCTGATGGCCCAGTGAAGAGAAGCTACATTGCAATTCTAAAGATACGTGGTTTGAACCCACCAGCTGCTCTGAGCGAGGATAAGCAATCTCCTCCAATATGTTTTACTGCCTCTGAAAGAAAACCAGCAAGAGGATCAGTCAGCTCTGAGTTGGTTCCAATTCCATGGCATACAACAACAATAACAACAAACTCTTAAACCGTAAGAGAATATGTTGTTGTTGTTATTGTTATGTGTCATCGAGTTGCCT
>NW_006399788.1:14157808-14167567 GCF_000299155.1 Elephantulus edwardii | reverse complement strand
CCCTATCTTGTGCCAACCTCACCATTTCCGACACACCTACACCCATAACCCCAGTCACTGAGTCAATCCATTTCATCGAGGGTCTTCCTCTTCTGCGCTGTCCCTCCACTCTCCCAAGCATGACATCCTTCTCCAAGGACTGGTCCCTCCTTGCAACATGTCCTAAGTATGTCAGGCAAAGCTACGGAATCCTTGCCTCCAAGGAGCAGCCCGGCTTCACCCTCTCTAGGAGAAATCTGTTTGTTTTCCCAACAGTTCATGGTCTATTCAATATTCTTCTCCAACACAACAGCTCAAGGCATCGATTCTTCTTCTATCAATATATGTATATTAAAAGGATCCACTTGTGGATACATAGCTAAGCACTAGATAACTAGGATAGGCTTTATCTTAGTCATTACCCCTCATTACACTAATGACTTAGTATGAATGTGTTACTGTTGTGATGTGCCATCCAGTCAACCACAACTCTTAGCAACCCTATGCAAAATTGCTCTCAACCCTACTTTATCTTGAACCAATCTCACTGTCTCTGATACACCAACCATCATTATTACAGTTATGGTGTCAATCTATCTCACCCGGGAGCTACCAGAAGGGCAGGCTGGGTTTAGAAGAGGTCGTGGTACTAGGGGTATTGTAGGTAATGTTAGATGGATCTTGTCTGAAAGCAGGGAATACCAGAAGAATATCTATCTTTGTTATATTGATTACACAAGGGCATTTGACTCTGTGGATCATAACAAACTGTGGCTGACTCTGAGAACAGGAATCCCAGAACACTTGATTGTGCTTATGAAAATGAAGCCTATACTCGGACCAGGAGACAGTTGTCAGAACAGAGTAAGGAAACATTGCATGGTTCAAACTTGGGAATGGTGTATTGTTTTACAATCCCTCCCCACAGGTCCACTCCATTATGTAGCCTTCCCTCTGGAGTCCAGTCATGACAATAATGCCCAATCATATATGTCTTTTAAATAGTTCTCTCCCTCATCTGTATCAATGCAATATACATCATTCCTCCCCTCCTTCTCTGCCTTCCCTCAACTCCGATGTCAGTTTTGTTTTACAACAGTGGCCCTGGGCAATATTTGTCCTTTTATGACTGAGATATTTCACTCAGCATAACGTCCTCCAGGGTCATCCATTTTGCATAATAATTTCATGAGTTCCTTGCTTTTTTTCAATGCTGTATAGTATTCCATTGTTTGAATATACCACAGCTTCTCTATCCATTCGTTTGTTGATGGGCACTTAGGTTGTTTCCAACTCCTTGCTATTGAGAACAAAGCCGCAATAAACATGGGTGTGCATATATCTACCTGGATGCCAGTTATGGTCTCTTTAGGGTATATTCCCAGCAGTGGAATTGCTGGGTCAAATGGTATTTCTATTTGCAACTTTTTGAGAAAACGCCATACTGCCTTCCACAGTGGTTGCACCATTTTACACTCCCACCAACAGTGAATAAGGGTTCCAGGTTCTCCACAACCTCGCCAGCATTTGTTGCTTGCTGTCCTGTTAAATTTTGCAATTCTGATTGGTGTGAGATGATATCTCATAGTTGTTTGATTTGCATCTCTCTTAGAGGTAGGGATTTTGAACATTTCTTCATGTGCTTGTTGGCCATCTGAATGTCTTCTTCGGTGACATGTCTATTCATATCCTGTGCCCATTTTTTTCAATTGGATTATTTATCTTTATCTTGTTGTGGTGCTCAAGTATTTTATAAATTCTGGATATAAGTCCCTTGTCAGACATGTCATTACCGAATACTTTTTCCCAGTCTGTGGCTTCCCTTTTTACCGTGGTGGAGAAATTTTTGGATGTGCATAGGGATTTGATTCTTAGAAGATCCCATTCATCTATTTTATCTTCTCCTGGTTGTAGGTACAATCAACACTTTTGACAGCAGCAGTCAGGAAATCAAAAGACAAATTACATTAGGTAAATATGCTGTCTGGGACCTCTCCAGAGTAGTGAAGAGCAAGTATGTCAATCTAGAGACTAAGGCACACCTGGTCCAGGCCATGGTCTTTGCAACTTCTTGCTACACATCAGAAATCTGTACAATGACCAAGGAGGACAGAAGACTTGATTCCTTTGAGTTTTCGTACTGAAGAAGAGTTTTGAACATACCATGGACTGTCAAGAGAACTAACAGATCTGTCCTAGACAGAGTAAAACCAAGCTGCTCCTTGGAGGCAAAGATTTCGAGACTTCATCTCACATACTTTGGACATGTAGCCAGGAGGGACAAGTCTGCCTTTGGAGAAAGACATTAGGCTTGGAAGAGTCAAGGGACAGCGCAGGGAAGAAAGACCCTGGATGAGATGGACTGATATAATGACTGGGCCATTGCCGGTAGGGGGGTCAGAAGCAATGAAATTGGCTCAGAATAGAGCAGAATTCAGAGTTATTGTGCATAGGGTTGCTATGAGTTGTGGTTGACTAGATGGCACATAACAACAACAACAGCAACAACAAATCACATGGGAGAAGATCACACATCAGAGAGTTATGACCTTTGGGTTAACAGCACAAAGCCCTAAAGATTATATCACTAGAGTTCCCTAATATAAATGCAACTATTTTTTCTTTATTTTTTAGATTTTCACTCATTTATTATTGCACATTTTACTCCCCACCACTCCTGTTGATTTTTTTCCCTATCCTTTTTTTTCAACTGAGATTTTAATGAAAGTTTATAAAGAACTTGGGTTTCCAATCTTTCAGTGTTGCCCATTTTCCTCTCTGCCACCCCCATCACTTTTTTCTTTGGGGGGAAAATTTCTTTCATTGTTATACAGACCTCCACCCCCACACCAGACCATTTATTAAAGAAAGATTGCCCATCTTCTCTCCATAGAACAACTAGTTAATTCGAGCTGCCTCCCTTGAGGTTCCTTAATGACTAGGCCACCAGAGTTTGCTATGTTGTTGTTGTTGTGTGCTGTCAAATTATAACCAACCCCTAGTTGACTCTCCCATAGGTTTTCAGAGGCAATTTACTCACCCAGGAAGAGATCAACCACCCTTCTCCCATGGAGCAGCTGGAGGATTCAAACTATGAGCTTTTAAAATTGCAGTACAGCTTCCTACCTCTAGACCACCAGAGCGCCCTATAAACTAGACATTCAAATAAATTCAACAGTTCAATTTTATTTTTATGGTTCCCTGATTTTTTTGATATCAATGAAAAATGCACTATGAAGACATTTATGGAGTATTCTTCATTTCTATTCTGAAATGTGTTACAAAACGATGCAAGTGGCCACTGTGGAATGCTGCGTTTCAGCCTCTGACCTGGTATTTTTCTATTGTTTTCCTAAACTCAGTCTCATTTGGCATTTGGGAGACAGATTCAATGTTTCAGCATTCCCCAGTCAATAAAGATTTTAGTTAATTAAAAAGCCAAAACAAAACTGGTTTCTGAAAAATACACCACCTAAGAATGCCAATAAACAACCATTCATGTTTTTATTATTATTCAAACTTTGAAAAACTGTTTAATAATATAACATATTAAGTTGTCCAGTCATCATAGTAAGCATGCAGGACCAAATAGATGCCTAGAAAATAGGGGGCTTTCAGTGAATTTTTATGTAGTTAATGAGCACAGGTTTGTAAAGCATTTTACACAACTAGACATATATTGACTTTATTGTTGCTGTTAAGTGCCATCGAGTTGTAGACAATTCACAGTGACCTTATGAAAGAAAGACCTGAGCACTTGTATAACTTTCATCCTTTCTCCAAGTTCATGGACTTTCCGGAAGCAAGCTATTTAAGAAGTGGGTACCACTCCTGCTTCCAAGGTTGTTTTAATTGGGGAGCTCCACCAAATACTGTCCACCATGGGTAACCATTATCACATTTGACACATCAGTGTCACAGTGTTCAGCTTCACAACAACCACAAGTTACCTCTGTACAGCAAATGGACAGACCAGTGCTATACTACTTAGAAGAATATACTGACTCTAAAATATGTAATATAATCTTTTTAGCTATTTTTAAAATAAAGAAGGGAAAAGGAAATTTTAAAACCTGACAAAAAGCTAGAAAGAATCTTCATGCTACCTTGACATTTGCAGTAAGGAAAATCTATCTGGGATATTTGGTTGAATGAAAATGTTGCCTAGAAAAAAAATGTTGCCCAGAGAGAAGAGGAAGAACGACAGCAGAGTCTCACTCTCTGAGTGACATAAAAGAGACACGTTCTAATTTTAGAACAAGGTTCCCGCTAACCTTCTGTTGATAGTGTCAGATCAACACAAAGCAGAGCTGTATAGGTGGGGAAGGTGGAGATGAGGAGATTCCAAGTGGGTATGTTCTGGGACCAGCATCAAATTCCTTGAGGCTGTGCCAACCTTCTGGCCCACAAAGTTCTACCATGGTGGTAGAGGCCAGGGAGCTTCAACAGGTGGGAAAATAGACTGGTGTGAAGGAGCAATGACACAACTTCAAGACAAGAAGAAATTTAACTGAGATACAGTCTCAAGATATTATCAAAGAAGTCATCAAGAAACAAGTCATATTTGTGCAGGGCCTTACAGAAGACACCAACTAAGGGAAGAATGGTCTGGCAAAGTGGAGAGTTAGTATTTAATAAAGGAAAGTTCCCAAGACCATTAAAGCACTAAGTTGAAACCGACTCATAGTTGACCTTCCAGTAGGTTTTCATAGGCTCTAGATGATTGATGATTGATGATTGCTTGCTTGTCTTTCTCCCTTAGAGTATTTGTTCAATTTGGACATACTATTGTTGTTGTTGTTGTTGTTACATGCTTTCAAGTTACCTGTGACTTATAGTGACCCTGTGTACAACAGCCCTAAACCCTGCTCTGTCCTGTGCCAATCTTGTTGTCTTCAACACACTTATCCCCATTATCCCAGTTACTGAATCAATCCATCTCATCAAGGGTCTTCCTCTCTTGCTCTGTTCCTCTACCTTCCCAAGCATGACATCCCTCTCCAAGGACTGGTCCTGCCTTACAACATGCTCAAAGTATGTCAGACAAAGCTTCAACATCCTTACCTACAAGGAGCGGCCTGGTTGTATCCTCTCTAGGACAAATCTGTTCATTCTCTTAGCAGTCCATGGTATATTCAATACTCTTCTCCAGCACCACAACTCAAAGGCATCAATTCTCCTTCTATCATCCCCAGTCATTGCCCAGCTTTCTGATACATAGCAAGTAATTGCAAAGACTATGGCCTGGATCAGGTGTACTTTAGTCCCCAGACTAACATCATTGTTCTCCAGTATTTTGGGGAGGTTTCTGACAGCAGACTTTCCCAATGCAATGCAATGCATCTTTTAATTTCCTGGCTGGTGCCAAGTGTGTTGATTGTGGAGTCAACCAAGCTAAAGATGTTAAGAGGGGGTATTCTGGTGGCCTAGTGGCAAGAAGCTGAACTGCAATCCAAAAGGCACAGTTTTAAGCCACCAGCTCTGCTGCATGAGAAAGATGGGTGATCTCCTCCCTTGTGATTAACTGCTTCTGAAAAATCCACCAGAGAGTCAGCTATGGGTCAGTTCTGATTCTATGGTACACAACAATAATATTCCTTGGAAAGGGACATCATACTTAGAAAGGGAGGGGGTCAGCGAAAAAGGGGAAGACTCTCAGTGAGATGGGTTGACACAGTGACTACAGCAATGGGCTGAGGTATATCAGAATGAGCATGGTACATGACAAGAAAGGGTTCAGATCTGTTTTTCACAGGGTTACTATGAGTTGTACTTGATGGCATCTAACAACCACAACAGATCTTTGAGCTGACAGTGCCACTCCTTACCTATCATGCTGTAGGTGCCTGGATTTACATGAAATGATTGAGGGAATTAAAAGATTAAACATCCCATAGGTGAGGGTTCAGAGATTTAATATTTGTATTTTCTGCATTACATGCACGTCAACTCCTCTTGATTATCCCTGTGGACACCTTTGGGGACACAGAGAAGATGTATGTGTGGTGGTCCCATGTGTTCCTGCTTGACACTATTGACTACAGATTCCAAAGAAGCACTGCACCCATCGTGCAACCTGCTGGTGAGGAGCTCGAGGAGCACGCTCATTCATGCATCCTGTGAGAGATTGTTATGCATGAGTTATGTGTTGGGTACCTTTCTAGTTATGAAAAGACTGATGTAAACAAGAGATTTCACATTCTCGCTCTCATATTGCTTACTTAGTAGAAAGGAGACAGAAAACAAGTTTATTAGTATATTAAGCAGATACTGTTGGATAAAAATGGATGTTATTTTGTGTTATTATGTGCTGTTGAGTCACCTGTGACTCATAGCAAACCTATGTACAATAGCTTTGAAGCCTACCCTGCTCTGAACCAGTCTCATTGATTCTGAAACACCTACCCCCATTGCCCTAGTCAGTGTACCAACCCATTTCACCCGGAGTCTCCTCTCCTGCACTGTCTCTCCACCATTCTGATCATGGTGTTCTTCTCCAAGGACTGGTCTGTCCAGGCAACGTGCCCCAAGTATGTAAGACAGAGCTTCAAAATCTTAGCCTCCAAGGAGATACTTGGTTTCACTCTTTCTAGGACAGATCTAATTTGTTTTCTTGGCAATCCATATATGTTCAAGACTCTTCTCTAGCATCACAACTCAAAACCATCAATTCTTCTATTGTCTATAATCATTATCCAGCTCTCTGATGCATAGTAAATAAATGCAAAGACCATAGACTGAATCAGGCACATCTCAGTCTTGAGACTGATATTGTTACTTCTTAGTTATTGTTACTTCTTAGTACTCCGGAAAGGTCCCAGACAGCAAATTTACCTAATGCAATTCATCTGATTTTCTGGATGCTAGTGCCAAGAGTGTTGATTGTGGAGCGGAGCAAGCTGTCTGTAACTGCTAACAACCTCAATCTCTTCTCCATCCATCATGGTGCTGCCAATTATCCCAGTGGTGAGAACATTTGTCCTTTTGATGTTGAGCTTCAATCCATACTGAAGACTACCTTCTGAAGCAAGCACTTCAGGCACCTCAGTTTCAAAATGACAGATTTAGGTCTAGGAATCTATGTACTTTAGGTAATGAAGGAAGGACTTGAAAGAAGTGGCATTGAAACAGAAATGAATTGGCAAAAGGATCTCTATACATCAAGATGTGGAGGCTAAATGTTCCAGACTGGAAGTGCAAAGCATTCATGGCAAAGGCAAGTTAAACATATTTGAGATATACAGAGCAGGTCAGAGTGGCTGAAACCCAGTAAGAGTTACAGTGCACGATGGACAAGGGTAGGCGGTATCTCAGATAGAATCTTGAATTCTTTTAGCTCTGTGCAATGGTGGGTAAATTGCTCATTAAGCTTGATTATGGAACCTATAAAATAGAAACCTACAACCATATGCACCAGACTCTACGAGGAGAGTTAAATCATACATTGAAATGCAGAGCACAACACCTGCAACACAGTAAATGCTCATAAATTCTGTTATTATTAGTAAATTCTGCAGGGGTAAATGTTAATGATAACAAATAAGATGAGAACTTTCTGAGGTGTCATTTTGCTTTGTTTTGCATTAACAAAATAGCTCTTGCTGATGCACTGAAGCATGGAGGGGAGATGTTGTGTGAGTCATGAGATAATTGGAATGTGGACAAAACCATAGCTTTGGCAATTGGTAGGGAGATGAAGAGCCAAGAATCATTTTAGGAAAGGAACAAGTAAAATAATGATTTATTGAAAATGAACTAAAAATTATTTGAAGAAAAGAAAGTGCAAAAAAAGATTCAAACATTTTTTGTTGCCTTTCACCGACTCGGATAACACATGTGATTACTGGAAATGGTAAAAACATTTTGGTACATTTTTCTTAATTAGTGATTTGAGTATTCCTCTAATGAAAGAACAATAAAAGAATTATGCTGCCACTGCAAAGGTTCACAGTTCAAATGCACCAGCTGCTCTTTGGGAGAAAGATGGGCAATTTCTCCCCATGCAACTACTTAACTCTGAAAACCTGCTAGAGCGTTGCTTCTAACTAGATGGTACTCAACAACAACAATATACCTGAAGAAAGGAGCAGTCTGATGGAGACGAGAATGCATCCCTTATTAATAGTACTTCTGCATATTACCAATATTTTGTGTATTCTCCTTGTAGTTTACTTATATCATTTGTTTCCTACCTTGCTTTATAATTGGTACAGCTTACACATATTTTTAGGTTGTAGAGCTATATGGTTTGTTGTTGTTGTTGTATGCCATCAATTTGAACCACAGACATTTGGCATTGCAGCACAGCTTCTTACCAATAAACCATCACAGCTTCTTTGAGTCAAGATTAGACGGTCTTTAAATTGGTTCATATGGATGCAAAAGCTGGACAAAGGACAAGGAAGAACAAAGAATTGATGCTTTTGAATTTTCATGTTGATTAAGTGGTAAGGAGTTGCATTTTTAACCCAAAGAACTTGGTTCAAATTCACCACTTTGTTCTTTGGGAGGAAGATGGCCAGTTCCTCCCATGAAATTTATTGCCTCTGAAAACCCATTAGAAGGTCAGATATGTATCAGTTCTGACTTGATAGTATACAACAATGTCTACAAAAATAAGAATTTTCTTGGAGGAAATAAATATCGTCAGAACGGTCCTAGAACCAAAGAAACCAAACCTCATCTCGTGAACTTTGAACACATTTTCAGGTAGCATTAACCACTGGAGAAGGCCATCATGCTTGGGAAAACAGAGGGTCAATCAAAAAGGGAGAGATCTTTGTGAGGATTCTTTCCGTTATATATGTACTTCCTTTGAGTTGAAGGTCACTTGGTGGCAACTAATAGCAGAATCATACCATAAGGGAAAATTTATGATGTCTCTAGCATGCTATTCTATGGTGTTCAGATATTCTTAAAACCTTTCCTGGGATTCATTGTGTATTCTCTGTTAAGTATTCAGATTCCTGCTCCTCAGAAAAAAAAAGCAAAACATTGTGGCAGAAGAGATTCAACTCACTTGTTGTTAGAACAGACACAAGACTGCTGGCCTCTCATGACAGAAATTAAAAATTCCACTTCATAGTGATACGGTAGACTATCTTATCTTCTTGTGGAATATAATAGAAAATTATGGCTAATTTGGGGGAGGAGAAAAATCTCACAGCATTAATATGCTAGAAAAATGGAGTTTTCCAGTCAAAATCTAAGAGAGAAACACAAAAAATAGAGGCAACTTTGGCTCCAAGAGGATTTGCTGAACAAAACATAAAGAGGCTGGGTGTAGATGAACACATGGCCATAGGGATTGGGTTAAACCTCAGGGCCTGTATCGATGGGGAGTCCAATAGAAGTTGTTCACTGAAGAAACTGAGAACCCAAAGAAAACACACTAATGAGAAAGTGAAACAGAAATGAAGACATACGTTCAAAAGGTAGCGAGCGTAATTTCACCAAAGAAGCCTCAGAATAAAGTCCTGGCAATCTGTTTCCTTGAAAACACGGAGCAAAATCTTAGTCTGACAGAGATGGGTCATCATAGGTCACAAAAGACTTGAAAGAAACTTTTTGTTTGTTGTTGTCTTTTTAAAAACATTTAAATAGTAATTAATCTATTTTCGGGTAACAATGACCAATTAATAAAAGTCTTAGAGTCACAATTACTAGACTTAGAAGAGTTAGACATTTCATATAACTGTGGCTGACTCTGAGAAGAATGAGAATCCCAGAACATTAAATCATGCTAATGTGAAACCTATACTTGGACCAAGAGGCAGTCGT
>NW_006399788.1:14148628-14156946 GCF_000299155.1 Elephantulus edwardii | reverse complement strand
TTGTACATAGGGTCGCTATGAGTCGTAAATGACTTGATGGCGCATAACAACAACAACAACAACAACAGTAATTTATTTATGGTCAGATTAAGAATGTCTGTCCTTAAGAAAGAAAAAGAGAAGATAGATTTTAAGAGATTAAAAATGGCCTTAAGTTTATCTCAGGTCCAGGTTTGATTGATAAACAAAACCTTGTCTTTTCATCTCTGGCACAACTCAAGCTATCTTGCAAATAGGTATGGTCAGGCAAAATCCTCTCCAATGTTGTTTTTAGGTGTTGTTCAGGCTAGTATGACTCATATCAAACCTATGAACGATTGTTCTGAACCTTGCCCTTTTTTGCCTCAGCTTCACCATCTCTGATATACTTGAACTTGCTGTTAAAATCCCTGTCATCTCACCTCCCTGAGATTTCCCCTTTCTTTGGCTAATCTTCTGCCTTACAAGCATGGTGTCCTTTTCCAAAGACTGCCTTCTCCTAGCAACATACACAAAATATGTACAATGAAGTTTCACCTTCCTCATCTCTAAGGAGCATGCTGATTGCATTTTCTCCAAGACATGCTTGTTTATTATCTTGACAATCTAGAGAATGTTCAGTACATTTCTCCAGCAACACAATTCAAAGGTATTAATTCTTTTTCTGTCATTCTCATTCATTGTACAACTTTGAGATGCATAGCAAGTAATTGAAAAGACCATGGCAGAAATCAGGTACACCTTAGTCTTTAAACGAACATTATTGCACCATAGCACTTTGGAGAGATCTTTGAAAGCAGATTTTTCAGAATGCAATATGTCTTCTGATTTCTTGATTGCTAGTACCAAGGGTGTTAATTGTAGATCCAAGTAAAATGGAATTATTGATAGCTTCAATCTTTTCTTCATCTATCATGATGTTGCCTAATTGACCCAGTGGTGAAGATTTGGGTTTTGTTTTTTTTATGTGGAGATATAATCCATATTGAAGGATATAGTATTTTATCTTCTGCAACAAGTGTTGGGAGTCATCTTCACTTACAGCATGCAAGGTTGTGTCATCTTGTATAACACATGTTGATGGATTTTCGATGCCACACTATTTTTTTAATTATTAAATTTTATTAATTTTAATGAACATTTACAGAGATTTTGGGTTTTCATTCATTCATTCATTGTTGCATTGTTTTCTCTACCCTCCTCCCCAGTTCATTCTTCTTTTTTTCCCTTCCCTTGAAAGTCTGTTTTAATTGTCCCATTGCCACAGTGCTTGTCAAAGCCAGTTCTGATTAATCTCCTTTGTCAGTGTGTCCTTTGCCATTCCCTATCACTCCTCCCTGAGAGAGACTTCACCCTGATTCATAAGGAAAAGTGGATGGCGTATTCTCTTAGCTACTTCCTGCTGAAAAGGGACGCTGTGGGTTTCAGGGTGAAGATCTTCTCTCACTACTCTAAAGGGCCCCTTTAGCAATTATGGAGATTGATTTTGGAATTTAGATGCACTGTTATCAAATGCCACACCCTTTATAACGTCCAGCTTCTTGACCAATTTGCAACAGCATACAAATTGAACTGGTATGGAGAAAGGATACAACATTGATGCACACCTTTTTTAAATTTTATGTCTTGCAGTATTCCCTTGCTCTATTTGGGTAACAGCTTTTTGCTGTAGGTATTGGTTTCTCATGAGTATAGCCAAGTGTTCTGGGATTCCCATTCTTCTCAATGTTTAGCCACAATCTGTTATGATTCACACAGTCAAATGCTTTTGCATAGTCAATAAAACACAAATAGACATCCTTCCAGTATTCTCTGCTTTCAGGCAAGATCCATCTAACATCAGCAATGATATCTCTATTGATTCCCTATTGATGTATTGCTCTAGCTTTCTTTGGATAATCTTCAGCAAGACTTTATTTGCATGTGTTATTAATGATGTTGTTGCATAATTTTCATGTTCTATTAGATCACCTTGTCTTAGGAATAGGAACAAATATGGGTCCCTTCCAGTCAGTTTACCAGGTAGCTTGTTTCCAAATTTCTTGAAACAGACTGGTGAGCATATCCAGGACTCTTTTTGTTGTTTGAAACATGTCAATTGGCATCCCATTGATTCCTAGGGCCTTATTTTTACAACTTACTTTAAGGCTGCTTGAACCATTAGTTCTTGATAATATGATGTTGTTGTTTATTGCCTTCAAGTTGAGCAGGCTCATAATGACCCTATAAGCAAAAAGCCTGAAGCCTTTCTGTAACTATTGACCTTTTTCAAAGTTTATAGAGTTTCCAGAGGCATGTGGTTTAGGAAGTGATTGCCACTCCTACTTCCTGAATATTTCTGTATTGAGCAATTCTTCTTGGTATAGAGACTCTGTCTATTCTATCCTTCTTCTTTTGATGCTTATCTCTTCTACTGCGACTTGAAGCTTAAATCTGTCTTTTAGTTCTCTCGAAATACTGAGTTCTTCCCTTTTATTGTTTAACTTCAACTCTTTGCACATTTCATTCTAGTACGTTGCTTTGTTTTCTCAAGCTGTCTTTCGAACTCTTACATTCAACTTTTGTACTTCAACACTGCTTCCCTTTTTCTTGGTTTCTAGATGCTCACATACAATTTTCAGAGTCTTGTATGGGATCCATATTGGTCTCCCTTGCCATTGCAATCACCTTTGGCTCTCTTCATGGATGATATCCTTGATGGCATACCACAACTCATCTGGTCTTTGATCACTGATATTCAGTGCCTCACACCTGTTCTTGAGATGTTTTTCAAATTCAGGTAGGATAGAGTAAAGGTTGGCTCTTATGAATTTGATTTATTTTCTTCAACCTCAATTTGAATTTCCACCTGAGCAATTGATGGTCTTTTCCAGTCAGCACCTGGCCTGGTTTTGATTGCTAAGTTGAGCTTCTCCAGTGATTCTTTCCACAGATGTTGTATTAGTATCACAGCAAACACAAGTTACCTCTGTACAACAGATGGACAGATCTGTGCTATACCACTTAGAAGAATGTTTTATCAAAAACAATTAAAACCAAGCCTGAAGGCCACAGACTAAAATCACCCACCTTTGGCTTGGTAGCATAACTTTCTACCCACTAGGCCCACAGAACTCTCTCTATGTAATCTATGGCATAAGTAAAGTAAGAGACTATACACACTGGGAAAAAAATATTTGACAATGACATATCTGGCAAGGATTTAGTTTACAAAGGTACTGAAAACTCCAATATCATCACGATAAAAATAAAAACAATCCAATTTAAAGAACATGAAAAGATGATTTACCAAAGTAGACATTTTGATGGGTAACAAACATGTGAACAAATGCTTGAAATCTTTAGCTATTAGAAAGAGGCAAATTTGAACAATGCTTGAAACAATGGCAAAGTTAAACAGGACAGCGAACAATAAATGTGGCAAAGATATGATGAGATACAAAATCAAAGAAGAATAAAGAACTCACAAAACACCACATAACATAGATGAATCTAGAGGGTCTAATGCTAAGTGAAATGAATCACTCAGAAAAGGATAAATTTTATATGGTACCACTAATTTTTTTAAAACAAAACAAAACAGAAAAACCATTAAAAGCTAAGGAAAGGTGACCACACAGAATTCTTCTTGAATGGTAATCAGGGACAGAAGAGAGGAATAAGGGTGTAAAAATAAAAGAAAATATGAAAGATTTGTGGTCTTAGAAATTCTGTGGGGCATAATCTAGATTTGTACTAGAGAAAGTTTATTCTCTAAGGTTCTATGACTTACAGTCATCACAATGGCACTGGGTATTATTATTGATATTTGTGCTTTTTCCAAGTTTTTGCTGTTATGAATAACACATGTACAATCTTGTACATGCCTCTCCATGAACCCTACATTTCTTTAGGTTACAAATATGTGTTTTGTTTTGATTTTGTTTTCGTGCTTACTAATGAAATATGTTAGGGAAAGGCAGAGCATCAGTGAAAGAAAGGAAGATTGTCAACAAGCTGGATTGTCATAGAGACTGTAACAATGAACAATGAATATTAGAGATTGTGGGGACGTTGAAGGACAGGGCAAGGCCCAGATCTGTTTTTCAAAGAGTTGCTATAAGATTTAGTTAACTAGATGTAGCTCAACAATAACAAAATGAAGCTAACATCATTTCACATTTTATTAGACATTTGTGTTTCTTCTTTTTTGAAGTTAGAATCTTGTCCAATTTACTATTGGGTTGTTTGTATTGTAATAATTTGTAGCCTTTCTTTATATATTCTATTAACTTTTTAATCCGCTTTGATACCTTTTTCTAGATAATAAAAATAAGAAAGACTGAAGAAATGATGTATTTGAATTTTTATGTTAGTGAAAAATATTGAACATTCCACACACTGTCAGAAGAACAAACAAACCTCTATTGGAAGTTGTACAGCCAGAATGTTCTTTAGAAATGAAAATGCCAATATTTTGTCTCATGTACTTTGGACATACTGTAAGTAGGGGCCAGAACCTGGAGAAGAACATTAATATTTGGTAAAATAGAAGGTTAGGGAGAAAAAGAATGATATTGAGTGAGATGGATTAGCACAGTGATTGTAATCACAGGCTCAAGAATAGCTTGTGAAGGTTTGCATGCTTGTACCCACTGTTGTAGATATTATGTCAATCAGTTCCATCTTCCAGCATTATACTCAATGACATTCTGTTGTTAGTCATTGGTTTCCATTGCCTGATTTTTGGAAGTAGACCACAAGATCTTTCTTTTTTGTCTTAGCTTGGACTCTTTTCTGAATCTTGTTCATGTGAGTCACACATGGCACACTTATGGCATAGCTTCAAGCATCACAACAGTACACAAACCATAATAGAATAGTAAATTGACAAAGAGGAAAAAATAGCAATAATTGTGAGAATGGCATAAAATCAGGCAATTTCCTTCTGCACATGGAGTCATTAGGAGTCAGAATTCACTTAATGGCACCTAAAATCAAATTGTAAGGAGCTTTAGTGACCTAGGAGGTAAAGAGCTGTGCTGTCAACCCAAAGGCGTGTGGTTCAAATCCACTAGCTGCTCCAGGGAGAAAGATGGGCTATTTCTTCCAGTGTATGCTGGAGAGTCAGCTGTGAGTCATTCAGACTCAATGGCACACAGCAACAAAAACAGATTGTAGGTAGCCTTCTTAGGTTTTTCACTGAGACTTTTGCTGAGCAGAATTTTTAAATTTTGAAGTGTTTGATGTTGAGTCTTATTTCATTCTCAAAGCTATAAAAGAGCTCTCTTGTGGAAGATATACATCTTTTAATGAGATTGTTTCTCCCTCCTCAACTCTGCCCCCACCTTTGCATTTACAATCAAAGACTTATAAAGACAAGTTTATTTTTATCTTTGTAATTTCTATCTTTGTAATATCTTTGGAATTTTATCACCACTACCATCCTCTCCCCATCACTTATATATTCACTCAGGCTTAGATAGTGGCTGTAACAATGGGCTCAAGCGTATTGGAGAACCTGAAGATAGTGCAGGATAGGAAACAGTTCAGATCTGTTATTTATAGCATCACTATAAATCCATATTGACTAGATGGCACTCAGTAACAGCAATGTCCTATAATGGTTCTATTAAAAGATCTTCAATTCTCTCCTTTGTGAACTCTTGGATTAAACACTCTTACCCATATTCTTCCATTTAATCTGAAATTTTAAGTCTTCAAGTCTTACAAAACATCCTCAATGCAGTTACTGGCTTCAGCCTAATTCATTGGTCTGGAGTCACACTTTAGCTTTATTTTTTGCTCTGAGGATTTATCCATTTGTTACCATATAAGTCCTGTCTTCAACCAAAGTTTTTAATGTTTTATATAAGAATGTAACACTTTTTTCCCAGTGGAGGACTTTTAGAATATTTTGTATGATTTAAGGCCAGGAAGAGATGAAGTCCAAAAAGAACAGTTTTATAAAAGAAACAAAAAGAACATTGTGATGATTAGGTGGATGGGTCTAATTGATGAGGAAACGGAGCATGTGGCAGCCCAGACCAGAGTGCTGTTCTTCCATGTTGTTGTTGTTGTTATGTGCCGTCAAGTCGTTTGCGACTCATAGGGACCCTATGTACGACAGCCCTAAACTCTGCTCTATCCTGTGCCAATCACATTGCCTCTGCCACATCCATCCCGATTACCCCAGTCACCAAATCAATCCACCTCATAGAGGGTCTTCCCCTCCTGTGCTGTCCCTCCATCCTACCAAGCATGATGTCCCTCTCCAACGACCTGTCCCTCCTTGCAACATGTCCAAGGTATGTCAGACGAAGCCCCAGAATCCTTGCCTCCAAGGAGTAGCTTGGTTTAACCCTCTCCAGGATGAATGTTCTTCCATATAGGAGGAAAACAATGATAACAAAAGCAGATTTTATTCCAGATTTTCTCCAAAGTTGTGGGGAACTCTATAGAGATTTCCTGATTTTGCTGAAGCATCTTTAAAATAAAAAGCCCCAATGGCACAAGGGATAAAGAATTTGTTTACAGGAAGGTTGATTGTTTGAACCCATTAGCCACTCTACTGTAGAAAGATGTGGCCGTGTTCTTCCATAATTATCGATTACAGCCTTAGAAACTCTCAGGGCAGGTTACTATGAATCAGAAGATTCTGGATGGCAGTGGGTTTGTTTCTGGGCACAGTTAGCTTTAAATGCATCATTTTGAAGGTCATTAATTCACTTAAATCATAGCACTGTTCTTGGTACGAATGCTCACTTAGTGAAAATAAAATGCTCACTCAATAAAAATTTTAAATTTTTAAAATAGAAGTGTGATCCTATCATTAGTTTATTTCAGGTATGTCAGGTCTTTTTGCCTTGCTTACAAATGCCTTAGCTTGATAAAGAAGGCATTTTGTATTTCTCCTCCCCTCCCCCTTTATACTGGTTTGCTTACAAAGTTCGTATGCATTATGTTTCACACTGTTCTACATTCACACTGTGTTTCATACAATAATTTCAATGCATTATGTTTTATTAAATTAATCATCATTGGACCTTGCCCATTATTACCCTTTCTTTTCAGGTCCCTGCCAGATTCTTCCCCTTTCCTTCACTTCCTCCCTCCACCCACCAAACTGTGCAGTCCTGTGGTTTCTCCTCTATTTCTCCTTTTTTGTCCATCCAGTGAGACTCATCCTTCAAGATTCAGCACTTCTGAAACATTTATCCCAATCATCCCCCATTCTTCCTCATGTACCTCTTCCTCCTGCCTATTATATGAAAGCATCTATGTACCAAATTATATCAGATCACACCATATTGAAAGTATTTATTATGATAGAGCTTAGTCAGTCAGTACATTGTAAGTTATTTGAGGATGCTATGATAGCTTATTTGGTTCTTAGTTCCAAGACACTCAAGTGTTATACTTGGTACAAAAAAAGGTACCCAAATATGTTGGTTAAATTTTCAAGTTGAATGTACAATTTACCAATAAGACTGGGAAGATTTGGGAGAGGAATGGGAAGGAAAGAAAATGTGCAACAATGAATGAATGGAAATCTATGGTCTCTCTAAACTTTCATTAAAATCTTAATGAGCTGGGGAAAAAAAAGACTGGGAAGACTTACATTTTTTTAAATATAGTCAGTGATTTCATCTCAGTAAAAATCTAGATAGCATGTGCATTTCAGTCTCTATTTCTTTTATATCAACCCTGAAGCTAGAGAAGAAGGGGGAAAATTATGTCTCTAAAATCTAAAACTGAAGAAAAGAGAATTCCAGAATGTGGTTGTAATCTCAACCAGCAATAAGACATCTAAGTGGACTAAAAATAAAATTTCTGGATGCCTCATGACATTTCACATTTTGGTTTTGGTCACATAGGCTTTCTGGAAACAAACAGCAGACTTTATGCCTCAGTTTTGAAGGAGATCTTGATCTCCAACAGCAGCCATAACTGTGTATCCATAGCACAATCGTTTATTTCTATAAACCCATATCTCAAGATCTGAAGAAGTTTAGAAGCTTATACAGAATGTAAATTCATACGTAAACCCAGAATAAAATAAAAAGTGGCTTTACAAATAGGAGAAATTACTTATTCAATACATTTTGAAGTTAGAAGGAATTAATTTTGCAAAATTAAAGTTACGCTCTTAACTTACTCTAAGTTACTTATTATATAGATTTTTTCCCCCCTGTGGAAATAAAATCTGAGAGAATCAGTGGAATAAGTGAAATAACAATACTTCCTCACTAGCCCTCTGCAGGTGGTGACCCATCTTCCTTTGATTTTGTTGTTCTATCATGACACAGGATTAAGACAGACTAGGAAGAAGGATTGGCCACCCACTTCTGAAATAGCAG
>NW_006399788.1:14131304-14146115 GCF_000299155.1 Elephantulus edwardii | reverse complement strand
GGACAGAAGGAGAGTGGATTGATTCGGTGACTGGGGTAATCGGGATGGGTGTGTCAGAGGCGGTGCGGTTGGCGCAGGATAGAGCGGGGTTTAGGCTGTTGTGCATAGGGTCGCTATGAGTCGGAAACGACTCGACGGCACATAACAACAACAACATGACACATTTGGAGTTCTTTTTGAATGTTCCAAAATGTTATCATAACCATGTGACAAGCAGGAAAATTGAGGACAAGATGAAGAAAAGGATGCTTCAAGTATAAGACCCAGAGTCATATACATTATTGTTTACTATCTACTAGCGGTCAGTCTAGTTGAAAAGGAGGATAAGAAATAGATCTTTATTTTAGTAATTTGGGATTTTACTTGTATTGTAGAGGGGGGAAGGGGGAACATTGGAGGACAACTGTGTCAAAATAATAAACAAACAAATTACAGAAGTGAAATCATAGTACTACTAAAAGCCTTTGGGGAAGCATGAGAATTGAGCTTTCTTATAAATGCATATTCAACATAATAACATAGTCAAGTTTATTAATCTAGTACTTCTTACTATTTTTTCCAGAAAACAGTAAGAAATGTGTGCAAATGTTTGAGGATAATAGTTATAAAATTGTCACGTGCATAAATGAAAGTTTGAAAATAAGAAAAGTTTTTGACATATTCATCAATACGAGGTTGATAGAGTAATCCCTTTACACCTTGTTACAGAGATGACATCTCTATGATTAAAATATCATGTTTCAAAGAATATTTGCGAATGAAATCTATATAATATATATTACTGAAGGGAAAAATTTCAAAGGTATATGTAAACTATCTTATTTTTCTAAGATCATAAGCATAGGTTAGAAGACTGAGAAAGAACTAAGAAAACATTAGCAAATGTTGTCACTGTTCATCATTTTACATAACATAAATATTTAAAAATTATTTTTTGCATGCTAAAACAAGAAAGTGATTAAAAAAAGGATACATCATGTTAGCAATATTTAATATACACTCAATGTAAAGATAAATCAAGTGTGCAAACAGAATTTATCATATTTTTATTGCACGCAGTTTCATACAGAGGCTGACACCTGACATGGCACTATATATGAGCACACTGTTTTTAAGTTTAGAAGAGGGAAGGGTCTTTAATAATAGCAAACTGATATGAAGTAGTCAAATCTGGCCAGGGGAGCAGTGACTAGTCTATTCAGGAGATGAAGCTATAAAATGAAACTACTCTGTGATATTACAAAGTTCAAAATTTTCTTTTCAATAGTGAAGCACTGTTGAAGATATCAACTGGTAAAAGTAATGGGATTAGGTTTTATACAATAATAATCAATGCTCATTTTCTTGTTCCTCACCTCTCCAGTTGTCTTGACCTCTTGTTATTTAAGTGTGCACCTTCTCAGATATTAGTGGTTGGAATGGTGGTGCAATAGGCTCCCCTTGGATGTTTTTTTTACCTTTAATTTATGGATTAAAAATCCCAACTTGATAAAATTTCACGAATTAATTAACATTTCCTGGTTAACTACTAAACAACTTCAGGTTTCGTTAATTTTGCTTAGCCTGTCTGGGTAATTGATACAATCTGAGTTTTCTGATATTTCTTGCCTAATGAGTGGTTGCCTTGGTTTCAATGCAATTTGCAGGATTGGATTATAATCTGGTTGAGGAAGTCCTACTTCTAAATTGATAAGCAATGACATTTATAAATGGCTGGAACATAGACTTTTAGGGCCTCTTGATTGGTGAGAACTAAGAGACCCACTTTTCTGAGAACATGGGCCCTTCAAGGAAACCCTCTCAGACCTGGTATATGAGCTACTGCCTTGAGCTGTGGCACCAAAGGAGAGAGATACCCTTGATGGAAAGCTGAATCCAGAATAAAACAGAGCAATTAGCAGTGACCAGGATACATAGTGCTGATGACAGCAGTGGGATCTGACCTGTAAACCGGATGGTGGCCCTGGGATAAAGCAGCCTGCAGAGTCCTCCTGGAGTAGAGGGACTTACCCTGAGCCAGAGGCCATGGCAGGGCTTCCTAAGAGCAGTTAGTTCTAAGCTGCCATATGTCAACTTCAACCTGGCCAGAAATTGGTTAGAAGGAGCTGGAAACTCACTGAGAGGAGTAAGCAGCATTCATGCCTGATGTTTCCTGTATGAAAGTTTCCCGATCGGTAAAAATGAGTATTTGTCTTCGGGAAAGGTAAATGACTTCTCCTCAAGCTATTGAGACTCTGAGCTGGTACTGCACTCAAACATTGTAGTCATCATTCCTTCATTCATCTCTTTCTCCTTTTACCTTTGTTTCTTATAGTGACTTTACTAGATTGTAAAGTATTTCTGTGAATTTGTGGGCACTGCAAGACATTATTTAACCAAGCAAAGAGTGATGTGGACACCTGGTATCAGAAATAAAGGTGACGTAGTAAAGTCAGGATTTATTTGATCTTTGCCCCATAGAAAGTAGTAGGCTTGTGTCAGTTTTTTTAAAGAAAATGTTTATTTTATACTGGTTTGCTTACAAAATTTGTATACATTGCTTTTCATACTGGATCTTTCCCATTTCCTTTATCCACTCCTTCCTCTAACCATCAAATTTTGTGATCCTGTGATTAACTCCCTGCCCCATCCTTACCCCTCTTGTTCCTTCTGCCCACCCCCAGATCCTCATACATGTTTTACTTGCTATCTTTCTATTTCTATTTCATTATTACAATAATAATCTTAAACAGTATTTGTCCTTATGGGACTGAGTTACTTCACTTAGCATAATGTTCTCCAGTGATTTCTAAAATCCTGCATGCTGCGTAGTATTTCATCATGTGAATGTACCACAATTTCTCTATCTATTGGATTGTGGTTTTCCATTTGAGCTGTTTCCATGCTCTTGCAATGGTAAATAATTCTTCTATGAACATTGGTGTACAAATATCCTTTCTATTTTTCATCTCATTTCTTATTTTTCTCAGGGCTTTTTCCCAGCAGTGAAATAGCTAGACTATTATATATTCTATATATTCTAATAGTCATATGGAATTTGTGTTTTTTTCTGAGGAAATGCCAAATTACCTTCCAGAGTGATTGCACCATTTTACATTTAGCAGAATATAGCTTTTCATAATATTCTTATAGAAATTTAATTTCATATTGTTTTATTGTGATGTAATGTCTATAATTTCTTAATTGAGCTATCTGTGTCTTCTCTTTTTTTCTTTTGTTAAGTCAATTTTATTGACCCTTTTGAAAACCCAACTTCTGGTCTTGTTGATGGTTTCAATGATTTTTCTGTTTTCTATCTCATAGATTTCAGCTCTTGTCCTTATCATTTATTTCCTTTCTTCTAGAGGCTGTGGGATTAGATTGTTGTTATTTTTCCTATTTGATGGACGTTTTAAACTAGATCATTAATTTTGCTTCCACCCCTTTTTAAATGGGTATGCCTTTTTCTAAGAACTGCCCCCCGAGGACTTCCTTATCTCACCCCAGAGGTTTAGGTATGTTGCATTTTCATTTGTGTCAAGGAACTTTATAATTTTATTTTTTATTTATTCTATAACACGATCATGTTCTAGCAGGGTGTTATTTAGCTTCCACATGGGTGGTTTTGTAAGCTTTACCCTCATATAGTTATTTTCTGATTTTATGGCATGTGGTCTGAAAAGACACTTTGTATTATTTAAACATTCTTTAAATTTGTTGAGACTAGCTTTGTGTCCTAATATGTGATCAATTCTGGAGAATGTACCATGTCCAATTGAAAAGAAAGTGAATTGAGTTTCAGTTAGGTCCAGTACCCTGAGTACATCCACAAGATCAAGTTGGCTGATTGTATAGTTCAGAACTTCAGCATCTCTGTTAAGTTTCTTTTGCACTGACCTATGGTTTGGTAGGGGTGGTATGTCAAAGTTTGCTAAGACTACTGTGGTGCTGTCTATTTCTTTCTTCAGTTCTGTTAACAGTAGTTTTATGTATTTTGAATAGTCTATTATTTGTACATAAATGTTGATCAAGGTTATGTCTTCTGGTTCTATTATGCCTTTAATCATTATAGAGTGCCCTTCCTTATTTTTTATGATGATTTTTATCCTAAAGTCTATTTTATCAGAGTTTAGAATTGCCACTCCTGCTCTTTCATGGATGCCATTTACTTGGTATGTTTTTACAGACTTTGATTTTTTAGTCTATCTTTTCCTTCATTTTTTAAATGTGTTTCTTGTAGGCTTGATGGGTTTTAGGTTTTTAACCATTCTTCTACTCTTTTTCTCTTTATTGGACCATTTGCATTTGCATTAAGTGTGACTACTGACAAGCCAGATTTTATTGTTGCCATTTTGCCGTGCTTCTTTTTCTGTTCTTTCTAGTTACTATGATCCATCCATTTTCCTTTAGTGTCTCTGTGTGGAAGACTTCACTTGAAATTTCTTGTAGTTTTGGTCTTGTTTTCACAAATTTCTTAAGTTCCCTCTTTTCTGCTAATGATCCAATCTCTCCTTCATATTTGATGGAGAGCTTTGCTGGATATAAGCAAGTGTCAGCTTGGCTGACAATGTTTTCTTTTAATTTTCTGTATGTTCCATCCCACTGCCATCTACCTTGCATGGTTTCTGCTGAGAAATCAGAACTTAATTTAATTGTTTCCCCTTTGTAGGTGACATTTTGCTTTTCTCACTCTGCTTTTTTGTATTCTATTTTTATTATTTAATTTGGAGAATTTGACTATGACATGTCTTGATATTTTTCTTTTTGTGTCTAGTCTATTTGGTGTTCACTGAGCTTCTTGAATGCTGTAGTTGTTGTTGTGTGTCATCAAGTAGCTTGCGACTCACAGCGAACCTATGTACAACAGCCCTAAACTCTGCTCTGTCCTGTGCTGATTGCACTGTCTCTGACACTCCCATCCCAATTGTCCCAGTCACTGACTCAATCCACCTCATATAGGGTCTTCCCCTCCTGTGCCATCCCTCCACCCTCCCAAGAATGATGTCCCTCTCTAAGGACCGGTCTCTCCTTACAACATGTCCAAAGTATGTTAGACGGAGCCTCAGAATCCTTGCCTCCAAGGAGCCACCCGGTTTAATCCTTTGCAGGATGAATCGTTTGTTTTCCTAGTAGTCCATGATACCCTCAATACTCTTCTCCAGAACCACAGTTCAAAGGCATCAATTCTCCTTCTATCCTCCTTTGTCATTGTCCAACTCTCTGATGCATAACAAGTGATAGAAAAGACCATGGCCTGTATCAGACTCACCTTAGTCTCCAGAGAGACACCATTGCTCTTCAGTACTTTGGAGAGGTCCCTAACAGTAGACTTTCCCATGGCAATATGTATTTTAATTTCCTGGCTACTGGTGCCTAGAGTGTTGACTGTGGAGCTAAGATTTTGTAATTCTTCACAATGCTTGGAAAGTTTTCTTCTAGTATCTCTTTGACAACTTTCTCAGCAATTTTCCTGTCCCTCTCATGTTCTGGAATTTCAATCATAAGTATGTTGTTCCTTGATATCATCCCACATGACTCTAATGTTTTCTTAATTTTCTTTATGTCTTGTCTCTGTTTTTTCTTCTAGTAAGTTCCCATTGATGCTCTTATCTTCCATCTCACTGACTCTCTTTGTTCCATCTCTTCTTTTCTACTCTTTTGTCTGCCCAGCATGGTAGGCACTTTTACCACTTTGCACTTAATATTCTAGATTGCAATTTCATGCATTTCTCTTATTTCCAGTGCTGTATTCCCTGTACCCTCTCTGTCTTGTGACAATTTTTAAGCTTTTTATACTTCTCTTTCTTTTCTTCTTTTAAAATCAGCACAAGACAGAGTGAAATGTACATTGTTGAGAGTGGTCAAACCCTCTGTGGAACAATAGGTAGCCATATCTCTGTGGATAGGCTAGCAAATGCCATTTGCATATTACTGCCTATCTACATTGTTGTTGTTGTTTGCCGTGGAGGTGAGCACAACTCATAGCGACCCTATGAACAAAAGGCCTGAAGCCTTTCTATAACTACTGTCATTTATCAAAGTTCATAGCGTTTCCAGAGGTATGCTGTTGAGGAAGTGGATGCCACTCCTGCTTTCAACCTATATGTTGTTGTTATGTGCCATTGAGTTCCATGTCACTCATAGTGACTCTATGTACAACAGTCCTAAACCTTGCTCTATCCTGTGCCAATCTCACTCTCTCTAACGTGCCCATCCTTACCACCTCAGTCACCAAATCATTCAATCTCATAAAGGGTCTTTCTCTCCTGTATTGTCCCCCCCAAGCATGATGTCCTTCTCCAAGGACTCGTCTTCCTTGCAACATGTCCAAAGTATGTCAGATAAAGCTTTAGAATCTTTGCCTCCAAGGAGCCATTTGGTTTAAACCTCTCCAGGATGAACCTCTTTGTTTTCCTAGCAGTCCATGGTATTCTCAATACTCTTCTCCAGCACCACAGCTCAAAGGTATCAATTCTCCTTCTAACCTCCCTCGTCATTGTCCAACTCTATGACACATATCAAGTGATTGCAAAGACCATGGCCTGTACCAGGCACATCCTAGTCTCCAGGGTGACATCATTGCTCTTCAGTATTTTGGAGAGGTCCCTAACAGCACTTTCCCATCACGATGTCTTTTAATTTCCTGGCTGCTGGTGCCAATAGTGTGGACTGTGGAGCCAACTAAACTAAAGCTGTGAACAATCTCAACCTCTTCACCATCCATCTTGATGGTACAAAGCCAAATAATGGCTAGAGAAAGTCATAGTGAAAGATAAGCTCCACAGTATCTTATTCCTTTTATTTATATTCCTTTGAGCATTAGTGAATTTTTATGCGGTATTTTTAGATTTACAGTACTCTAGTTTTTGTCCCTCCGCTATCTCTTTTTCTTGTAGGTCTTAGAAAATGATCAATTTAGGTTCCACATGGCCTCCACTGACACAGAGACCCTACATATTCTTAGGTTTTGCATTTTAAAGCATGAAATTATCCATTTGCAGTAGGCATCCCTTGAGAAATTGAATAGTTCTGGTAGTTAAGTGGTAAGGAGTTTTACTGTTAACCCAAAGGTACTGTGCTTGAACCCACTAGTTGCTCCAAGGGAGAAAGTTGAGTAGTCAACACCCATATGATTTACTGCCCATGAAAACCCACTGGAGGGTCAGCTATGAGTTGGTGGCAACTCCATGGTGCATGCAAAAACAGCTGTAAGCCAGATAAACTTCAGGCAGGAGGATCCAGTCAATTTACCCCATCCATCTTCTGCAGCAAAGTGAGTAGACAGGATACAAATATCCAACACCTAAAACACCTAAACAGGTTAGGTGCCTTATCAAGAAATGCAGGTCTGGAGCTGTGGGATAAGGTCTCTCATGCTGTGTCAAATGCTGCTTTTGAAACTGTGAACTAGCCGGTAAATAAAATATTCTCCTGGTGCAACAGCATTTCAGGATAACAGATGTGACTCTGGGCGGTCTCTGAGGACACTGTGAGAGGGTGGTGTGTATCGCTTCCATTCGTTAGTCAGAGCCTGTATTCAGAATTCTAATCTATTCCAGCCAGCTGAATGCAGCAGATTATTACCTAGTCAATACAGGACGCAGCCAACTGCTGAGGAGGACGTGGCCGTTATGCTGTCATGCTGTGCAGTCACTGAAACCAGCCCTTTTCCCCTGGAGCCCCTTTAATAAATTAAAATGATGTAGGTTGCTTGGTCTCCTTGTCACTACAGTGAAATAAATCAAGAGAGCTCAGCCTTGTTTTTATGACTAACATCATCTGATTTTCAAAGGAGGGGTTGCAAGAGGACTAATGCCTACTGAGAATTCTCTGCCTCTAGCCATCACCCAGAACAGAACCATTTGTCTGCTCACTGCATCTGCTTCGAGCACTGGCTGAGAACACAAGCTACTAACTGGCCCCATCATATTTGCTCCAAAATAATAAAAAAGAAAACTCTCTACTTTCCTTGTGAAAAAAAGAATTCCGCAAGTTGTTAGAGTAGAAAACAACATTCCTCCATATTTGATCGGTTTTTAATCAAGAGAGAGCAAATGATTTGCTGAATTAGAATTCATTATCAGTATTGTGACTATAACTTAGTCTATTGTTAGTGCTTGGCTCCTGACAGTGTTATGTAGCATAAGACCAGATGATTGTTTCCTGTCAAGTTATTATTGGCTAATTTTTGGAAGTAGATTGTGAGGCCTTTCCTCCTGGTTTACCTTAATTTGAAAGCTCTGAATAAATCCATTCAGCACCACGGCAGTGCTCATACTACACATGCTAGTGTTCATGGATGAATTTCAGGGAGTCTGAGACCTCTAAAATGGCAAAAAAGTATTTGTTTGCCTTCTAGGAGGGGAAAGTCCGTATCTTTCATCAGAGTCTCAAATGAGTTCTAGGTAGGATATGAATTAAAAATCACCAAAGTGACAAAAAAAATAAAAAAAAAAATCACCAAAGTGGTCAAAGCTCAAGTCCTCCTTCCAAACTTCACAGGGAACTCTGGTGTGAGCCAAGAACAAGACACACGAAGCAACCCTGGCTGGCATCAGAAAGTACATAACTTTTGGTGCTAAAACAAAGGAGATTCCAATTCTTTTTCAAGTTTTGATTTTATTCCAATTGATCTTTTATAAAGCAGAAGTGAAGTGATGAAGTTTTATATGTCCCTCGTTTGAGACTTTCTTTCATTCTTTAATAGCAGAGAACCCAGCACATGGCAACCCTGCCTCAGGTTTCTCAGGCTGTAAATCTTTATGTGAAACTACTGTCTATCTTTCTCCTGTGGAGCAGGTGGTGGATTTGAACTGCTAACCTTTTGACTAGCAGCTCAACACATAAGGAACAGTGGCTTCAGAGCTCCCAGTAAGTGATCACATATAGTAAGAATAAATATTTGTCATGTGAATAAAGAATCTGAGAAACTGAAAGTGAGGGATGAATATGGCTAGTAAAATTGTCCACTTTATAGTTACCAATAAAATAAATGTTTGTTGTTGTTGCTAGGCGCTGTGAGTTGATTATGACTTGTAGAAACCCTATCAACAACAAATCTGAATCTTTCCCTGTCCTTCCTGCACTGTTTTCATGGTTTCTGTTTTACTCAAGCCCATGGTGGTATTATCACATCAATCCGTCTTGTTGAGAGTCTTCTTCCCTGACCCTCTCTACCTTTTCTAGATGTCTCTCTCTAGGGAATGGTTCCTCCTGAAAACATTCCAAAAGTAAGGGAGGCAGACTTTCACTGTTTTTCTATCAAAGGAAAACCCTGATGCACTTCCTTCAAGACAGATTAGTTTGTTCTTTTAGCAGTCCATGAGTATGCGATACTTTTTGCCAACATCACAGTTCAAAGGCGTTTATTCATCCTCAGTATTCCTTAGGCACTGTACTTTTAGCTACATAGAAAGCAATTCAAAAAATAACAAGACTTTGACCAGGCACACCATCCTTGCTTGTTAGGTCTTTGAATAGGTCCTTGAAAGCAGATTTTTCCAATGCAACACATCTCTACCCTAAAGTTGAAAAATATTTTACCATGTAATATTTTCTTAACTATAACTTAAGTTAGCTCATTTCATTCTACAGTGGGAAAACAAAGGTCTTGATGAAATATAGCTTTCCCAGAAAATATACAGAATTTTCTAAAAAGCAATTCTGATTTAGAATACTATTATTTAGACAGTGTTCTAAACTATACATTTTGTTTAAAACCATACATTCTTGCTGTTCTGTGCATCTTGTGAAAGCCAGTCATATTAGCAATTGTCTTATTATTCACTTAAACATTCTATTCAGCCTAACCTTAAGTTGATTTTCCCAATAAACAAGAAAGTAATTCCTCTTCATATTTAAAATCATGCCTACAAATTTAAAAATAATTTCATGGTGTATGGACAGCCAAGTTTTGCTGCAGATGTGTTACTATAAAGACACAAGATGCCTTAAAGGAATTTTCAAAACAAAGCACATTTGATAAGCTTCTGGCCTTTTTTAAAAATTTGCTTCTGGCTCCAATTTCAAGCCATAAAAGGCTCCAGGAGCTCACACAGCCTGGGTATTACAAAACCATTTGGCTAAACCTCAGCCTCCTACCGCCTTATGGCAATTGTGATCAATAGAAGGTCAATTGATTTACTTTGCTTTTAAGTAGGTAACACATTGAGTGAGCCCCTATGGTTCAGAATTAGGTTGGCCAAAAGATCTTGATCTTTTTCCAATGTAAAAGATTTCATAAGCAATACTTAACTCTCAAGTAGCAAATATTTTCTTTCTTTACAATCTTTGCAGTTTTCTTTCGACTTTGTATTTTACCAAGTGCTGTATCTTTGATTTTTAGTTTCTCAGATCTTTAAAAATTCCTTTTTCCTAATCATATAGTGTGATATGCTCATATATGTATACATATGAAGTAAAAGTACAAATAAAATAGATGGGGAAAATATGTCAACCTCAGGAAAATGAAAACTTGTTTCTTGAGTGGGATGAGGGGCAATGTACCTTAAAATGTGCGACACGCTAATTATGGGCAAAAACTGAGGTATGCATTATTGCAACATAATGTGAGCCCTGGCTCAATCTCTGAACCTCATTTGTAAATGATCCAGAGGTAAAAGTGAGATTGATGGGTCTGGCTAATTAAGTTAGCAAGCCCTAGAAATGCCTGGAGACATCAGAAACTGGCTGGTGCATGTATGGAAATGGCACACCTGGTTTAAGGAAAGCAAGGAGTCACTGACACAGGAGAAGCTAAGAAACATACTGTAGTAATACTCTTGTCTCTCTATATTAGCAGAAGCCAATCATTGTGAGTTTGCTTCTCACTTAGAAAAATTAAAACTAAACTACCAGAATAGTGCTGAAACCAAGGATGGGAAGCACCCGGTGGAGCTAGAGCTCAGCAGATGAAGGAGAGAGAGGAAAGAGGTTCTGATGAGCACCTATTTGAGCTTAATATCTGAAGAATTTGGCTTGTGGAAGTCTGCAGCAGAACTTTAGTTCCATTCTGACTTTTAACATAGACTTAGATGTCACTTGGGTGTCCTATCAACCTAACACTGCCATGCGGCTTTACCTACAGGGAAAGTACTTTTAAAAAAAATCCTGACCAGCTGGCCAGCTTGGGGAAGAACAATTATTTGCCATTCATATGTCCTTAATGATTCCTGTTATAACACACAATGCCCAAGCATGATTAATTTTATAAAACATAATGTATGAGAGTGATTATATGAAACATAATGTGAATGAATAGTGTGAGACACAATGCTTATAAACTTTGTAAGCAAGCCAATATAAAATAAAAATTTTATAAAACCCCCACACAATGCCTCAGAAGGGTTAACACAGACTATCTTTGAAATCAGTCTTCAAGGAGGTATTCCAACAACAAAAAAATCACATCCAGAAAATATGAAGAGTTATTTACAGGAAGTGAAAGTGGCTGCAGCAATGAGCTCAAGCACAGTAGCAGCTGTGAGGATATTGCAGAACTGCACATATAGGGTTCCCTTGCGTATAGCGTTACTCTGAGTCTAAACTGACCCAACAGCACCTACCAACAACAGAAGTGACTAAATAACTGAAGATCATTTAAAGATTTCTGAATGGACATCAGCATATGCCAACATAGATTAACTTGGATGAGGACTTAAAACAGTACAATGAGAATCAGAAGTATTGAATGAGTCAGGGATTCTGAAGCTTTATCTGATATACATTGGGCATGTTGCAAGGAGGGACCAATCCTTGGAGAGGGACGTCATGTTTGGGAGAGTGGAGGAACAGCGCAGGCAGGAAGACCCTTAACGAGATCGATTGATTCAGTGATTGGGGTAGTGGGTGTAGGTGTGTTGGAGACAAGGAAGTTGGCACATGATAGAGCAGGGTTTAGGACTTTGTACATAGGGTCACTATGAGTCGCAAGCAACTCAATGGCACATAACAACAACAATTGTCCATCAGATTACTCCCATGTGTATAGTTGCCATTTGTGTTTTTATAAAAGGTGTTTACAATGAATATATCATTGATTGTACCAAATTCTGTCCTCTATCTCTAGCCTAATTTCTGTCACTAAGCCTATATTTCTGATGACTGGTCTTTCTTCCTTGTTCCCAACTTTTGCATTTGAGTCACCAATTTTTATTAATGAATCTTGGTTGCATGTTTCAATTGATTTCTAACTGCAAAAGTAGGTAGATATCATCTATTTTATCCTCCTTGGCTTTAGTTATTGTTGCATATATATGAATGATAGTAGTATTAACAAGTCTTCCTTGGATGTGTGTGGATAATATCCTGTCACTTACAACTTTATACTAAAGGATGAATTTTGAAATAGTCTTTTTTACTATGAATGCAACTCCATTTTTTTCATACTTTTCCATGCAAAACCTAGACCAGGAAGCTATTGTCCCAACAGAACAAGGGCCTAAATCAAGAAAGCAATGTATCAGGGATGTATTTTTTTTCTCTCTCCATATTGTTTCAACGTATAAGCTGAAAAGATCATTCAGGAGGCTGGACTTTAGAATGCGGTATCAGAATTGGATGAAGACTAATCAACAATCTGCATCATGCAGATGACACAACTTTTCTCATAAAAACTGAGGAAGACTTGAAGCTTTTGCTACAGAAGGTCAAGCAATGCAGCCTTCAATATGAATTACATTCCAACATTAAGAAAACAAAGATCCTCACCACAGTACAATGAGAATCAGAAGTATTGAATGAGTCAGGGATTCTGAAGCTTTATCTGATATACATTGGGCATGCTGCAAGGAGGGACCAATCCTTAGAGAGGGACATCATGTTTGGGAGAGTGGAGGAACAGCGCAGGCAGGAAGACCCTTAAAGAGACCGGCTGAATGATAGATGGAGAAAAGATTGAGGTTGTTAATGATTTCATCTTGTTCGGATCCACAATCAACACTGTTGGCACTAGCAGTAAGAAAATTTAAATACATGTTGCATTGGGAAAATCTGCTGTTGAGGATCTCTCTAGAGTACTATAGAGCAACAATATCAACCTAGAGACTAAGGTGCTCCTAATCTAGGCCATGATCTTCTCAATTGCTTGCTATGCTTATGAGAGATGAACAGTGACTAAGTAAAATAGAAGGGGGAAATAATGATGCCTTTGAGTTGTAGTGCTGGAGAAAGAGTATTGAACATAGCATGAACTGCCAAGGGAACAAATAGGTCTGCCCTTGAGAGGGGAGACCAGGTTGCTTCTTGGAGGCAAGGATTATGAAGCTCTGTCTCACATACTTTGGGCATGTTGCTAGTAGGGACTAATTTTTGGAGAAGGACAGCATGCTTGGAAGGTTAGAGAGCATAGAATGGGAAGGCCCTGGTAGAGAGAGATTGCACAGTGATTGTGGCAATGGGGTCAGATACATCAGAAATGGTGAGGTTGACTGAAGGTAAAGCAAGATTCAGAGTCATTGTTTCTAGGGTCTCTATGAGACATGGTTGGCTTGACAGCACATAACAATATCGATTATTGTATTTTCTGCTGCCATAATACTGAGCGCAGGAGGCTAATATTTAAGTGAATCTGAGTGATTTAAAAGTGAAGAATAGGTAAGATACATAATGTCTGACATTTCCAAGTCTTGAAAAGCTTTTCTCTCTAAGGATTATTGTTGTAAGAGTATCTGTCCCGTAAAATTGTTGTACAGTTAAAATGAAAAAAAATGCAGTGAAACATTAACTCAAGCTTAGAAAGTTCAATAAATTCTTGTCGTTGTAGTTAGGTTTTGACTATATCTCACAGCAACCCTATGAGTAAGCCTATGAACAGGATCTGAATCTTGCTCTATCCTGTGCCATCCTCATGGCCTCCACCATGCTTGAGCCTATTTTCACAGTCACTGGGTCAATCCACTTTGATGAGCATTTTTCTGTCTCTCACATTTCCCAGCATGATGTCTTTTCCCAAAGACTAACCTCTCCAGAAAGTACGCTCGAAGTATATGAAATCAAGTTTCACCATCTTTACCTCTAAGGAGCACCCGAGTTCCTTCAAGATAAATTTGTCTGTTCTTTTGGCAGGTATATTCAAGAGTATATTCAATACTCTTTCCAACACCACAACTCAAAGGCATCCATTCTTTCATCTTCCTTATCCATTTTCCAACTCTCAGATGTTTAGCAGGCAATTGAAAATACCATGGCCTGTATTACTTACACCTTAATTTGTAAACTGACATCATTGCTCTTTAGCATTTTGGAGAAGTCCTTGACAGCATATTTGCTGAATGCAACATCTTTTGATTTCTTCACTATGGCTATTATAGATATTGATGTGGATCCAAATAAAATGAAAATTTTGATACCTTCAGTCTTTTCCATCTGGTCATGTTGTTGCTTATTGATTCAGTGGAAAGGATTTTTGTTTTCTTGAAATTGAGTGGTCATCTATATTGAAATTCATATTTTAATTTCTGATCTCCCATAAACTTTTAGCATCATTAATGCATTTAGAACAGTAACAGTTGCAACTTGTGCATGACATAAACCTCTCAGAGACAGAAAATGCATTAAATATTTTCCACTACTTGATGGTATGTATAGAAATCATATCGATTACATCTGCAGAAAGAAATTCTAGAGAAGCTCAATATCAGCTGTGAAAACTAGGCCAGGAGCTGACTGTGGAACTGACCACCAACTACTCATATGCAAGTTCAAGCTGAAGCTGAGGAAAATTAAACTGAAGCCACTGGAACCAAAATATGACTTTGAGTCTATTCCACCTGAATTTCAGAACCATCTCAGGAACAGGTTTGAGGCCTTGAACACTAATGAGCGAAGACCAGA
>NW_006399788.1:14078381-14130421 GCF_000299155.1 Elephantulus edwardii | reverse complement strand
GTGGATCATAACAAACTGTGGCTGACTCTGAGAAGAAAGGGAATCCCAGAACACTTGATTGTGCTAATGCGAAACGTACACTTGGACCGAGAGGCAGGTGTCAGAACAGAGCAAGGAAACACTGCATGGTTCAAAATTGGGAAGGGCGTATGCCAGGGATGTGTCCTGTCTCCATACCTTTTCAACCTTTATGCAGAACAGATTATCTGGGAGGCTGGGCTCTATGAGGAGAAATGTGGGGTTAAGATTGGTGGAAGATCTATCAACAATCTGTGTTAGGCAGATGACACAACACTGCTTGCTCAAACTGAAGAGGACCTGTAGCACTTGCTGCAGAGGGTCAAGGACTGAAGGCTCCAATATGGATTGAGGCTCAATGTCAAGAAGACAAAGATTCTCACGACTGGACCAATTGGCAGCATCGGGATGGATGGTGAAGAGATTGAGATTGTTCACAGCTTTAGTTTGCTTGGCTCCACAGTCAACAGTTTTGGCACCAGTTGTTGTTGTTGTTGTTGTTAAGTGCCATCGAGTCGCAGGCAACTAACTCGTAGCAACCCTATGAAGGAGAGTCCTCGATACTTGGGTGCCTTTCATCCTCTCTCCAGGTTCATAGGGTTTCCGGAGGCAAGCTATTATGGAAGTGGATGCCACTCCTCCTTCCAATCTTGTTTTAATCGGGGCACTCCACCCCACTCTCTGTCTGCATTGGTTAGCCAACCATTAATGCATTTGACACATCAGTGTCACAGTGTTCAGCCTCAAAGTAACCAAAAGTGACCGCAGTACGGCAACTTGTACACCAGGGCTACACAACCTAGAGGAATGTCTGAACAAAACCAGTGAAAGAAAAGCCCTTGGGCCCTAGGTTCTCAGGCCCTTTTGGGCTTGAAGCCCTCTGCTGCCTTAAACCCTAAGCCAAGCCTGGCTTGCCTGGCTCCTAGAGGCAGAGTAGTCTTCGCGTCCGAAAACTTGCTTGGCACCAGTTGCCAGGAAATGAAAAGACGTATTGCCATGGGAAAGTCTGTTGTTAGGGACCTTTCCAAAGTTCTGAAGAGCAATGGTGTCTCTCTGGAGACTAAGGTGCATCTGATACAGGCCATGGTGTTTGCAACCACTTGTTATGCATCAGAGTTGGACAATGACTAGGGAGGATAGAAGAATTGATGCCTTTGAGCTGTGGTGCTGGAGAAGAGTATTGAATGTACTATGGACTGCCAAGAAAACAAACAGATTCATCCTGGAGAGGGTTAAACCAGGCTACTCCTTGGAGGCAAGGATTCTGGGGCTTTGTCTGACATACTTTGGATATGTTGTAAGGAGAGACAGGTCCTTGGAAAGGAACATCATACTTGGGAGGGTGGAGGGATGGCTTAGGAGGGGAAGACCCTCTATGAGGTGGATTGATTCAGTGACTGGGATAATCAGGATGGTGTGTCAGAGGCAGTGCGATTAGCACAGGATAGAGCAGGGTTTAGGGCTGTTGTACATAGGTTCGCAATGAGTCACAAGTGACTCGATGGCACATAACAACAATAACAACATGTCCAAAGTATGTCAGACAAAGCCTTAGAATTTTTGCCTCTAAGGAGCACCCTTGTTTAGCCCTCTCTAGAATGAACCTGTTCGTTTTCTTAGCAGTGCATGGTACATTCAATACTCCAGCACAAAGACATCAATTCTCCTTTTATTCTCCTTGGTCATTGTTCAGATCTCTGAAGCATAGCAAGTGATTGTAAAGACCATGCCCTGTATCAGGTACACCTTAATCTCCAGAGTGACACCATTGCTCTTCTGTACCCTGGAGAGGTCCCTTATAGCAGACCTTCCCATCGCAATATGTCTTCTAATTTCCTGGCTGCTGATGCCAAGAGTGTTGACTATGGAGCCAAACAAACTAAAGCTGTGAACAATCTCAAGCTCTTCACCATCCGTCCTGATGCTGTCAATTGGCCCAGTGGTGAGAATCTTTGTCTTCTTGATATTGAGCCTCAATCCATATTGAAGCCTGCAATTCTTGACCTTCTGAAGCAAGCGCTTAAGGTTCTCCTCAGTTTCAGCAAGCAAGGTTGTGTCGTCTGCCTAATGCATATTGTTGATGGATCTTCCACCAATCCTGATGCCGACCTTCTCCTCATAGAACCCAGCTTTCCGGAAAATCTGTTTTACATATAGGTTGAAATAGTAATGTCTAGGAGTTCACATTTCTCTTGAGTTTCTTCACTGAAATTAAAGCCATGGTTATTGCGAAGGTTGTATACACGAAAGGTATTAGTTTCTGTATTTTTTTATTCCAAGGTAGAAATTCCTATAGAAACCCCTGAAAGTAATCACAGAAATGAAGTGATCTGAAGCTACATTTTAAAGCCCTTAACTGTGATATTTTCTTTTTTTAAATTAAGATTAGTTAGCATACAATGAAATACAATGATTTTGATGGCATGGCATGTTTTGACAATTGTGAACACCTATAAAATAGGATATAGAACTTCCCCTACATGAAATGTCTGCGTTCCTTCTAGTCAGCTCTCTACCTCACCTTCATGTAACAACTGTCAATCATTAACTTCAGTCTAGAAAGATTAATTGCATGCATATTTGAATTTCACGCACATAGAATTATATAATCTGAAATTTTAAAATCGGTCTTCTTTTTCTTAGAATAATATAATTAAGTAAGGTAAATTATTAACATGCTTGGTTGTTAACTGAGATGGGAGATGTAAGCTCATCCCAAGATGCCTCAGAAAAACAGTTTGGTGGTCTATTCCTGAAATAGAAGCTATTGACAAGTCCATGATGCGCAGGTATCCACATGGGTGGACAGAAGTCAGAGTTGGCCAGACAGCAACTAGTTTTAGCTTCAAATAACTGAGGTCAATCCACATTGTGATATACATATCACTCATGATATTCCCAAATATCCACAGTTCTCAGAAGCAGAAGGAAATAAGCAAAAAGAAAAAAACAATATAGATTTGAAAGATTTGTGTTAAAATTCTGGCTCTTATTGGTTGTATGACCTTCAATGGTTAGATTATCTCAATGCTGTCTCTTGAGGAAAAAAAAATCTTTCCGAACCTCAACTTCCTCAACTGAAAATAACAATAAAACTACTCATCTCATTAAAAACCAACCAACCAAGCAAACAAACAAAACCATGAAAAATATTCAGCAAAATCTACTCAACTTATGTGAAGAGCAAGAGAATGAAAGTACATGGGACATGATGTACAAGTTGTTCAGACGGGGTTGTTCAATCTGAATATAGTGGACCAGTCATAGATGTTATTGTGTGCTGCCAAGATGGAATGAACTCATAGCTGACCCTTCAAAGAGTTTTCAGAGTCAGTGAATCACATGGGAAGAGATAGTTGATCTTTCTCCCATGAAGTATCTGGTGGATTCGAACTATGTGCCTCTGAGTTGGCAACTAAACTCCTTACCACTTAACCACCTGAACCCCCTCTGGGTCTAGCTGTTTATATTCAGTCTGAATATATCAAACCAGCCATAAATAGTTTATCTAATTACATCTCCTTAATGGCTTACTCATCATCATAAATAGAGAAAAGACTGACATTTCCAAGAATTAATCTCACTTAGATCCATGAATGCCCATAGAAGCAGTAATTAGAAAAATCAAATGATGTATTACTCTGGGAAAATGTGCTAGAAAGGATCTCTTTGAAGTGCTAAAGAGCAAGGAAGTAATTTTTGAGGCTGATGGTATTTCTTACCCAAGCAATGTGTCTTAGCTATCTCTGCTGCTATAAAAAGATGTACCAGTTATAAAAGAAATGGTTTTAATTAGCAGAAATTTATTCTCTTGCAGTTAGGAGGCTGACCTCATTGCTGGAACCAACCCATAGCTGACCAAGACTATAAACATCAGGGGAGCAGATTATACCTTTTTCTTCCATTAAACTGTTGGTGGATTTGAATCATTAGAGAGGTGAAGCCTGAAGGTTAGTAATGCAACATTCCTTCAGCCTATACCCCTAGAGCTCTTTTAGAAGACAGGACATCCAAATTCAGACGTCAGTTCTTCAGGCATGTCCTTGTTTCCTTCAGCATGTGTAGGTTTGACATTCCGTTGTTACTGAGAGCCGCCAAATTGACATGACTCACAGTGACCCTATGAAAAATAGCTCTGATCCTTGGCCTATCCTGAATCAACCTCACTGTCTCTGACATGCTTGATCCTATTGCCACTGTAACTGTGTTAATTAATCTTATCCAGGATCTTCCTCTCATACGTTCACCCTCCAGCCTATCAAGCATGATGTTCTTCTCCGAGGATTGACCCCTTATGACAATGTGCCCAAAGTATATGAGATAGAGTTTCAAAATCCTTGCCTCAAAGGAGCAACCTGGCTTCGCCCTCTTCATGATAGATCTTTTTACTCTCTTGGGAATCAATGGTATGTCAATACTTATCTCCAGCATCACCACTCCAAGACATCGATTCTTCTGTCATCTTTTTTCCCTACTAGCTTATTTACAAAATTTGAATAGTCTTCAAGAACAAATTGTTTCAACTCCCCCCTCATCAAATTGTACAACCCCATGATTAATTCCCCCTCCTCCACACAGCCTCATCCCTCTGCTTCCAATCTCTCCCACACCTCTCGGATCTTTATACTCATTCTACAATAAGAGTTTTATACGATATTTGTCCTTGTGGAACTGAGTTAGTTCACGCAGTATAATGATCTCCAGTCCCTCCCAAGTAAGGTAATAATTTACAAAATCATTGCTCCTGTGTGCTACATAGTATTCCATTGTGTGAATGCACCATAGTTTCTTTTTTTCTTTCTTTTTCTTTTTGTTTTTAATGTACCATAGTTTCTTAATCCATTTGTTTGTGGTTGGACATTTGGGCTGTTTCCATGTTCTTTTGATGGTGAATAATTTCTGCTATGAACATTGGTGTACAAATCTCCATTTGTGCCTCAGTTCTCATTTTTTAAGGGTATATTCCTAGTAGTCTTTCGTTATTGTTTAGCTTTCAGATGCATAGCAAGGAATTGAGGACCATGAACCTGGGTCAGGTTTTGATCTCTACTTTAGTTTCTAGACTGAATTAATTGCTCTTTAGCACTCTGGAGAGATCCTTGACAACAGATTTTCCCAATGCAACTTGTCTTTTTCTTGAGTGCTGGTACTAAGTTTGTTGTGGATCCAAGCAAGATGAAATCGTTAGCAACCTCAATCCATCTATCATGATGCTGTCTATTGGCCTGGTGGTTTGGATATTTATTTTACTTGATATTGAGATACAATCCATATTGAAAGCTACAGTCTTTGATCTTCTGCAGAAAACACTTCAAGTCCTTTCCAATTTTAGTGAGCAAGGTTGTGTCATGTGCATAATGCAGGTTGTTGATGAGCCTTCCTCCAATACTGATACCTAAAGTCCAGCTTCTCAAATAATCTGTTAAGCATATAGATTGAAGAGTTATGGTAAAAGGATACAATCCTAATGCACTCCTTTCTGGGTTTTGAACTATGCAGTGTTCTCTTGTTCAGACAGCAGTTTCTTGGTTTAGGTACAGGCTTTACACGAGTAGTACAAGCAAGTGTTCAGGAATTCCCATTCTTCTCAATGTTAGCCACAATTTGTTGGGATCCATACAGTCAAGTACCTTTGTTTAATAAAATGCAGATAGACATCCTTTTGGTACTCAGCCAAGATCCATCTGACATTAGCAATGACGAAGCTCCGTCTCACATGCTTTGGGCATGTGGCCAGGAGGGACCAATCCTTGGAGAAGGACATATGCTTGGAAGTGTGGAGGGGCAGCGTGGGAGAGGAAGACCCTGGAGGATAGTGACACAATAAATGAAGTGATGAGATTAGGTGTGTCAGCATCAGAGAGACTGTCTCAGGATAGGGCAGGGTTCAGAGCTGTTGTACCTAGGGCCGCTATGAGTGAGTTGAAGGTGACTAGATGGCACGTAGCAACAACACAACAACATGGACTTCTGAAAAACCAAGTTCACCTGTCCCAGGAGAATGCTTATTGGAGGCAAAGATGGTAAGACTCACTTATTTGGGCCTGTTGTTAGGAGGGGCCAATTGCTGGAGAAGGACACCATGCTTGGTAGAGGTCAGAGAAAAAGAGAAAGGCACTCAAGAAGATAGTGTGATACAGCGACTGAAATAATGGACTCATGCGCAGGAGCAATTAGGAGAATAGGCAGGGCCAGGCAGAGTTTGTTCTGTGTGTCCTTAGGGTTGCAGTGAGTTGGGCCCAATTTCACAGCACTTCATAATACTAATAATAGAAATAACCAACCAGGGACCAGTTCCCACAAAGATCCTGGACTCTCAACCAAATTAACTAACACCTAACATGGGGATTATAACAATGAATATAATAGCAAAAAATAAGGCCCCAAGAATAGATGGTATACCAATTAACATATTTCAGCTAACAGATGCTGCCCTGGATGTGCTCATCAAGATGTGCCAAGAAATCTGGAGAACAACCACTTGGCCAACTGACTGGAAGAGATCTACATTTGTTCCCATCCCAAAGAAGGGTGACCCAACAGAGTGTGGAGACTATAGAACAATACCATTGATTTCACTTGCAAGCAAGATTCTATTGAAGATTATCCACAAATGATTGGAACAGCAGAGAACTTCCAGAAGTCCAGGCTGGGTTTAGAAGGGGTCGTGGTACTAGGGATATTGTAGCTAATGTTAGATGGATCTTGGCTGAAATCATGGAATACCAGAGGAATGTCTATCTGTGTTTCATTGACTATGCAAAGGCTTTTGACTATGTGGGTCATAACAAACTGTGGCTGACTCTGAGAAGAATGCGACTCCCAGAACACCTGATTGTGCTAATGAAAAACCTATACTTGGACCAAGAGGCAGTTGTCGGAACAGAGCAAGGAAACACTGCATGGTTCAAAATTGGGAAGGGCGTATGCCAGGGATGTGTCCTGTCTCCACACCTTTTCAACCTGAATGCAGAACAGATCATCTGGGAGGCTGGGCTCTATGAGGAGGAATGTGGGGTTGAGACTGGTGGAAGATCTATCAACAATCTGCGATATGCAGATGACATAACCCTGCTTGCTGCAGAGGGTCAAGGAGTGCAGCCTCTAATATGGATTGAGGCTCAATGTCGAGAAGACAAAGATTCTCACCACTGGGCCAATTGGCAGTAACAGGATGGATGGTGAAAAGACTGAGATTGTCAACAACTTTAGTTGGCTTGGCTCCATGGTCAACACTCTTGGCACCAGTAGCCAAGAAATAAAAAAATGTATTGCCATAGGAAAGTCGGCTATTAGGGACCTCTCCAGAGTACTGAAGCGCAATGGTGTTACTCTGGAGACTAAGGTGCACCTGATACAGGCTATGGTCTTTGCAAACACTTGTTATGCATCAGAGAGTTGGGCAATGACTAGGAAGAATAGAAGGAGAATTGATGCCTTTGAGCTGTGATGCTGGGGAAGAGTATTGAATGTTCCAGGGACTGCCAAGAAAACAAACAGATTCATCTTGGAGAGGATTAAACCAAGCTACTCCTTGGAGGCAAGGATTCTGGGGCTTCGTCTGACATACTTTGGACATGTTGTAAAAAGGGACAGGTCTTTGGAGTGGGCCATCATGCTTGGGAGATTGGAGGGACGGCGCAAGAGGGTAAGACTCTCTATAAGGTGGATTGATTCAGTGACTGGGGTAATCAGGATGAGTGTGTCAGAGGCAGTGCAATTGGCACAAGATAGAGCAGGGTTTAGTCCTGTTGTACATAGGGTCGCTATGAGTAGCAAGTGACTTGATGGCACATAACAACATAACATAACAATGAATATAAACGTACACTTTTAAATGATTTTTTTTCTGTTGTACTTGGGTCACTGAGGTGAGAACTGACTGGAAGACATTTAACAACAGTAGCCAAACACAGCGGGAATGAAAAGGAACAGAAACTGGTATTTCCATCAAACATGATTACATAAACATTATTTTCTCCTCAGGAATATTTTTGAAAATCCCAAACTCCTTATATTTATAAAACAAGCAAGCAAACATACAAAGCTGGCAACAAGACTTCATAGTAGTAGCTCTTATGTAAGTCTTAAGTTACTCATATTGTTGATCGAGACCACTTCCATTTGTCATTCCCCAGAGACATAAATTTTTTTATAGATTTCATGAGCATCATTAATGTTATATTAAAATACAATGACTTTTTCAGAAAGTTGTTATGACTTTAAAAATGTTTTTTAAAGTCATTTTTCTTGCAAATGTTTCAAAAGGCTTAAAGAAAGTCTTCCTATACTCATTAACTCTTCTAAAATGTGGAGAAAGGAACAACTTAATAATAATTTTTAAAAAAAAATACCACTATTCTTCAAGAACTGTGGGGAGTAGACCATTGTCAAGCATTAATTTGGGAATGAAAGCCGACTTTGAATACACGAAACGTTTAGACACCTCAGACTATGCTGACACTTCATTATCATTGGATTTGATGTGACAGTTGACACTACTTGAGAAATTTCTACATCGATAGTGCCTGAGTTGAATAAATTTTTTGGTAGGAAAAACACTGTAGCAGTTATTTTTATTCTTTTGATTAAATTTTACATCAATAAACACAGAATAGATAAGTCAGCCCTTTCCTAATGCATCAATATAATGCTGATCTTGTTGAAAACAAATTATAAAATGCATTTATAAACCATAATGAACCTAATAAAAAGCTGTAGTATATAAATATAAATTATAAGATGTCCAAAATTAAGAAAGATAAATATGTTGTTGTTGTTGTTGTCGTCATTATTAGTTGCCATCGAGTAGAGTACAACTCATAGCGACCCTATTCAGATTTGAATCCTGTCCCATCCTATGCCATCCTCATCATCGTGATACACTTGAGTCCATTGCTGCAGTCACCATGTCAATCCATCTCATTGAGGGTTTTCTTTCTTCCTCTCTTTCACTGACCCTCTAGCCTTTCAATCCTGATATTCCTTTTCAAAGAATAGCTTCTCCTAGAAACATGTTCAAAGTATGAGAGATGAAGCTGGGCTTTACGAGAAGATATGTGACATCACGATTGGAGGTAGACTCAACAACAATCTACATTATGCAGATGACACAGCCTTGCTTGTTGAAAGTGAGGAAGACCTGAGGTATTTGTTGCAGAGGGTCAAGGACTGCAGTCTTGATTATGGATTGAAGCTCAATATTAAGAAGACAGATTCTCACCACTGGTCCAATAATTGGTAGCACCATGATAGATGGAGAGGAGTTTGAGACTGTGAATGTTTTCAGTGTACTTGGCTACACAATCACCGCTCTTAACACTAACAGTCAGGAAATTGAAAGACAAATTACATTGGGAAAATCTGCTGTCAGGGATCTCTACAGAGTGCTTGCTAAAAAGCAACGATGTCAGTTTAGAGACTAAGTTATGCCTGATTCAGGCCATGATTTAGCAATTATTTTATATGCATCAGAGAGCTGGACAATGTCTAAGGATGACATAATAATGGTGTCTTTGAGTTGTGCTGAAAAGAGTATTGAACATACAATGGACTGCCAAGAAAACAAACAAGTCTTTTCTTGAGAGGGTGAAACCAAGTTGCTTCTTGGATGCAGGAATTTTGAAGCTCAGCTTGACATAATTTTGATGTGTTACCAGGAGGGACCAGTCTTTTGAGAAGGGCAAAATGCTTAGAGGGACGGAGGGACAGCACAGCAGAGAAATACCCTGGATGAAATGGATTAATACAGTCACGGAGATAATGGGAGTAGGTGTGTCAGAGACAGACTGGCTCAGGATTGGGCAGGGTTCAGAGCTGTTGTACGTAGGGTCACTCTGAGTTCCAGGTGACTCGGTGGCAAATAAAAACAATGCCAAATTGTGCACGAAGATATTTCCCTCCTTTTTGTGTGAAGTAGACGGTGGATTCAAACTGAACGCCTTTGATATTACAACACAGTTTCTTACCAGTATACCATGAGAGCTCCCTATTGTGCTCTCTTGAGCTGCCGTAATTAGCTTTTAGATGCCTGTATGATAATTGCTTCATCTTTAGAGAAGCAAGTGTCTAGATATTTTTCAAGTTTCTCACAGAGCAGCTTTGTGGATTTGAACCACCAACATTTTAGTTATCATCAAGCACATAACCATTTTACCACCAGGGTTCCTTAGAAATATGGTTAAAGTTCTGGATTTCAAAAAGCTTTCTTCTCACCTGACATGAGTTGCATCATAGTAGATGTCTTTGGCCTCCACTACTACAATAGCTCTTACTTGTGCCACACCAAGTTTCTAGGAGCTAAAGTAGTATTTTTACCTAGTTTTAAATCTCTTAAGTGATATTTTAAAGTATTTAAATATGTGGAGGTATTGAAAACTTCTCAGGGTAAAAAGTTCAAGCTTTGCAATTTTTGTTGTTAGGTGCCATTGAATTAAGTTAGACTCATAGAGACTGTTTGAAAAACAGATCTGAACCCTATCCTAACCTGTTCCATCCTCACAATTTCTGACATGCTCAAACCCATTGCAGCAGTCACTGTGTTAATCCACCTGAGCGGCCGTATCCAACGTCCACTAACTCCATAAGAGAAAAGAGACCCCATCTGAAAGATCAACAGTATAAAAAAATTCCTATGAGATCAGACATGTCTCCATGCTCCTATACCTACTTCCACCAATTCTAATACCAACTACCCTCCTGGGTCCTAGCTGTTCTTCTGCTAGGTCTCTAACTCATTGCAATGGGCACACAGAACTCATATAACATAGTCATCATTATGGAGTTTATTAGGGAAGTTATAGGCTATAATCCAGGTTGGAAAGAAGATACAATTCTTCAGTCAGGACAGCTTTGTAAGATATGTTCACAAGCCTTTTGACCTTCAGCCTTGAAGATTTAGCCAGTGTTACAAAGATCTCTTCAGTGGAAAAAAAGTCATTGTTTTTAAATCAGTACCAACTCATAGCTAACTCCCCAGCTGGTTTTCAGAGGCTGTAAATCCTACAGGAGAAGATTGCTCATCTTTCTCTCAAGAAGCAGCTGGTAGATTTAAACTGCCAGAGTAGCATGACCTTTTTCAGCTAGAAGTATACAGAGCAACTCTCTATGAACTATGCCTATCAATTATGCCTAACAAACTTGAATAAAGGCCCAGTCCTTAATCCTTGGGATGACATCTCTGTCTCACACTGGTCTCTGGTTTTCTGTTGCTTCTGCAGAGATACCTCTATCTCAGGTCTGTCTCTGCCTCCAGCAGGAATCTGTCTGGTCTGGATGAACACACTACACTATATTCTTTACTTCTTTCTTTCTGGTAGTGAGAGTCTTATCTTCTGCCAATGAACCTGCTCAATTTAAATCTGGTGTCCAGACTAACCAACCACCTTATTAGTAGTCTACACAACCTTGTTTGCATGTTCCCTCAAGCCATTTGGCAAGAGTCAAAGTCAATAGACTAACAAAGTCATTTTTAATAATATGCCCACTACACCACAGATGTGCACACAGATCAGTTCAGTGTTGATTAGATAAAATGAATGAATGAGTAAATGGCAATATCTGAGTTAGTGTCTTAAATTTAGCCTCTTACAGCTCTGGGACCCTGGAATAATTTGTTATCTTTCATAGCTATCTTCAATAGATTGCTGTTAAATTTGTCGTTGTTGTTGTATGCCACTGAGTCACCTAGGATGCTGCTAAATTACATAAAGTTATCTAGTAATCAATGTAATAAGGGATCATAAATGACCTCACTGTCTATATAATAGTACTATTATCCACAGGCTTCTTACCCCGGCAAGGAAAAGTAGTTACTATGCATTGCAGTGTCAGCTAGGGTACAAGAATTTCTTTCTTGGCTGGTGCTTCATTCTTCAGAATTGTAGCAAATGTTCTCATACTAGAGGAGACGCGGCAGTGAGACTGTTAACAGAAAGGAATTGACATTATAAAAAGGAAAACTTTTTCCTCCTAGGACAAAAGACCAGTCTCATTAAAGTTGGAATTGTACCTTCGCTGTAAATCAACTTAAACAAAGGGAGCTTATTGTTGTGTGCCACATGCCAAAGATGGAAAAAAAAGAAATCCAGGGCTTGGAAAACAAGGAATCTGTACAACAATCATTTCACTTTGAAACTGGTGCCTAATACATTTGCATGTACTATAACTCACATCTCTTATTTACCTTGAGAAGACCATTGATTTGGCTCTGAAGGAGATGACTCTCAGAATTTTTTTACTTTAGTAGGAGCAGAAAAATCTAGAAGTTCTATTGAGTCCTGCTTTCTTTTCTGTGCCTCCTTCCCCCATTTAGTGGCACTGAGTTCGTATCCTCTAAGGTCAAGACGGAACATTCTCCTGAAATGTAACCCACTGGGCCATTGTATCCTATTTTTGAATTCATAGCCTGTTGCACTGCAGCAAGCAACAAACTCATGCTTAGGAAAGGAAATGAGCAAACACAAATATCCTGACTTCCTTCTGAGCTGAATAGCTGGTCAGGGCAGCCAGCCCGGCCACTCAGCTCTAGTTCCCAGCAGCACCAGGACTTAGCTGCTGTCATTTACGCAGCAGTTATTTACGAGGCTGGAAAGCAGATGAAATGATATCTGTGATGCATACAAGAGAGCAGTAATCTGTTCTGCAAAGACTGACAACTGCACAGACCTAAAGCAATTTACAGGATCCAGGGGGAAAATAATAATACAGGCTTGAGATTTTCCCATGAGCATATCTGAAGGTGTTCGGGCAGCTGCTGGTTTCCTCTCATGCTTTGCGGTTTTGCACAGCCTGTGAGGAGAGGCAATGTGACACAGTGGAGGCAGGTATTTTAGAACTCAAAATAGACAACCGAAAAGATCTCAGACAAGCAGATTACCTTACTGTGCAAAGAAGACTGAGTATGAACACTTCCTGTGGCTTGCTCATAAAAGTGTTGGCAAAGTCACATTCTGTTTGCACATAAATATATATAAGTATTCTTTCTGTTCACCAAAATGAGTGTCATAGTCCAGTTTGCTTGAAATTCATAGCCTTTTCAGTAGCTCTATGTTTTCTCCTTTTGATAGAGACATATGTATCTTTTTTTTGCTATAAGATATAGAGCAGTTCATGTTTGATGATGAATGGCTTGGGATACTAAGAAGAAAATACAGAGTAGTCGAGACTGTGGCCAACTGATGATTAGACGTTTTGTCAAAAGTTGAAATCTCCTAAGGAAAAAAAAAAGCAATACACTTTATAATAGCCAACCACAAATTGAGATATTTGGGAGTGAAGCTAATGAGAGAAGCAAAAGGTCTGTACAAAGAAAATTTCAGAACATTTCTATGAGACACAGTGAATGATTTAAATAAATAGAAAAATGTGCCCTGTTCATGGATAGGAAGACTCAATATTGTGAAAATGACTGTTCTACCAAAAGCAACCTACATTTTCCATGCAGTACCAATACAGATACCAATTTCATCTTTTAAGGAGATCAAAAGGGAAATTGTCAAGTTTATCTGGAGAGGAAAGAGACCTCAAATAAGCAAAGTACTTCTGAAAAACACAAATGACGAGGGAGACATAGCACTCCCTTGCTTCAAAACCTGTTTTACAGTAACCAAACCAGCATTGTACTGCTACAGTGATAGGCACATAGACCAGTGGAACAGAATTGAGAACCCAGAAATGGACCTATCTATCTATGGTCAACTGAGATTTGATAAGGAAATAAAACTGTCAAATGGGAAAATGACAACTCCTTAAACAAATGGTGCTGGCAAAACTAGTCTGCTAACTGCAGAACATTGAAGCAGTATCTACATCTCACACAACATACAAATATCAACTCAAGGTGGATCAGAGCCTGAGAGTAAAGCCCAAAATAAAAAAGTTTATCAGAGACAAACTGGGATCAAGCTTAGAAGACATCGTCTATGGTATAAACAGACTGCCAAATATGCCAGAAATGCACAGGGTAACACTGCATGGTTAAAAATTGGGAAGGGTGTACACCAGGGATGTGTCCTATCTCCATACCTTTTCAAACTGTACGCAGAGCAGATTATCCAAGAGGCTGGGCTCTATGAGGTGAAGTGTGGCTTCAGGATTGGTGGAAGATCTATTAAAAATCTGCATTATGCAGATGACATAATCCTGCTCGCTGAAACTGAGGAGGACCTCATGCACTTGCTACAGAGGGTCAAGGACTGCAGCTTTCAGTATGGACTGAGGCTCAACGTCAAGAAGACAAAGATTCTCACCACTGGACCAATTGGTAGCATCAGGATGGATGGCGAAGAGATTGAGATTGTTCACAGCTTCAGTTTGCTCAGCTCCATGGTCAACACTCTTGGCACCAGCAGCCAGGAAATAAAAAAACTTATTGCGATGGGAAAGTCTGCTGTTAGGGACCTCTCTAAAGTACTCAAGGGCAATGGTGTCTCTCTGGAAACTAAGGTGCTCCTGATACAGGCCATGTTCTTTGCAATCACTTGTTATGCATCAGAGAGTTGGACAATGACTAAGGAGGATAGAAGGAGAATTGACGCCTTTGAGCTGTGGTGCTGGAGAAGAGTATTGAATGTACGATCGACTGCCAAGAAAATAAACAGATTCATCCTAGAGAGGATTAAACCAGGCTACTCCTTGGAGGCAAGGATTCTGAGGCTCCGTCTAACATACTCTGGACATGTTGTAAGAAAAGACAGGTCCTTGGAGAGGGACATCATGCTTGGGAGGGTGGAGGGACAGCGCAGGAGGGGAAGACCCTCTACGAGGTGGATTGATTCAGTGACTGGGGTAATCGGGATGGGTGTGTCAGAGACAATGCGATTGGCACAGGATAGAGCAGGGTTTAGGGCTGTTGTACATAGGGTTGCTATGAGTCGCAAACGACTCGACGGCACATAACAACAACAACAACAACAAAGGGCTGTTCATAGAGAAGGAACTGTCATAAATTCCAGCTAGAATCAAATGAGGCCATAGAATGATGTTAAAGGAAAGCTGACTTACAAAAAAATGCCGGAAAGATTTTTACTTATATTTTATTGGCTATGCAAAAGGTATTAGACTATATTGTTCAAAAAAATATGGATAACAATGACAAAAAGGGGAATCTCAGAATACTTAATTATACTCATATAGAACCTGTATATGAACCAAGAGGTTGTTGCTTAATACAACCGGAGGGATTAAAATAAAAAATGATGTGCATTGGGGCTGTGTCTTTACATATTAAATGGTATGAAGAACAAACTGTTCAAGAAACTGGCATCTATGAAGAAGAATGTGACCTCAGGATTAGAGGAAGGATCATCAACAACATACATTAGGTAGATGACATAATCTTGGCTTGCAGGAAATGAGGAAGATTTGAAGTGCTAAAAAAGATAAAAACTATAGCTTTCAATATGTATTACATCTCAACCTACAGAATATAAAAATCCTCACCACTAGATCAATAGGCAACATTATGAGAGATGGAGAAAACATTTAAGTCATCAAGGATTTAATTTTACTTGCATCCACAACCTAAACCCATGGTAACAGCAGTCAAGAATTCAAAAGACATATTGCTTTCAGTAAATCTGCTGTAAAGGACTTCTTCAAAGTGCTAAGAAGCAAGGGAGTCCATTTTAGCCCTTTTTAGAAAAAAAAAAAGATGAATTGTGTTGGTGAATCCATAGCATTGAATATACTGTGGACTATCAACAGAATAAATAATTGTGTATTGGAAGGAATACAGCCAGAGTACTCTTTGAGGCACAGATGGTAGAACTTAGTTTAACATTTCTGGAAATGTTATCAGGAAGGGCCAGTCCTTGGAAAGGGACAAGATGCTTGGAAAGGTGAAGAGTCAGAGAAGGAGAGGAAGACCTTCAATGAAATTAATTGACACATTGATTGCAACAAAGGGCTTAAGCACAGCAGAGATTGTGAGTGAGGGACAGGGTTAACCAAAGTATATACCTATTATACATGTGGGCACCATGAGCCTGAGTCAACTTGATGGCACCTAACAGTAACAGCAAGGATATAGACCATCGTCTAAAGAGGAAACAAAAAACACTGAGTTGAGTATGAGTGACTTATTGTTAGGTGCTACCAATTTATTTTCAACTCACTATGAGCCTGTGTGACAGAGTAGAACTGCTTCAAAGGTTTTTCTCAGCTGTAATATTTTTCTTTTGTTTTATTTTTTAAACTTTTCTACTAGTTTATTTCCAAAATTCAAATACAAATTTGACCAAATTATTTCAACTCCCCTCCACTCAACAAATTGTATAACCTGATGATTAATCCCTCCTTTCCCATGTACATCCACATCCCTCTGCTTCCAGCCTTTCCCACTCCTCCTGGATCCTTATATTCATTCTACAATAATGGTTTTATACAATATCTATCCTTATGTTACTGAGTTAGATAATCCAGCATAATGCTCTCCAGTCCCCCCTCCCCCAGGTTACATAATAATTTACAAAGTTATGGGAATAGATTACCATGTGTTTCTCAAACAGAATGGGTGAGTGAGTTTGAACCACCAACATTTCTGTTAACAGCTGAACACTTAATCATTGCACTACCTGATTTTTTTGCATTAATTAACTGGTTAGTACCACTTTTATCCATGTCTTTGTAGTCACAGAATAATTAAAAAACCCCATTGAAATTGAAGATCTGAGGATGATGCCAGTCAGATTTATTTTTAAAAACAAGTATTTATCATCAATATATTCACCAATACAAAACAACAAAAAGTTTCAGGTTGGTGACTGAGGCTGCAACTAGGTTATCTCATCTTGAGATTATTATTTGCATCACTCCCATTCCCTCATGTGTGTAATGGCTAATGTTCTTTAAAAATACATTACCAAATTCTGTGTTCGCTACAGGGTGTGATTACATGAATAATCTTGTCAGAACAAAGTAGCTGTTCCCTCTGCCATCCCACTCGTCCACCTCCTCTCTTCCTCCACTGCAATCAGTCCTCCTCCCTTTCTGGAGTTTATTCTTTCTTTTTTTTTTTAAATAAGCTGCTCAATATGGGATCTTGAAACAGGGTTGGAGTTCCATGGAATGAACATTAATACAGGAGTAGGTTTAAGAGTCAGGGTTTAGCCAAGAAGATACTGCACATACAAGAGCGAGAAGGCATAGTTCTCATTTTAAGAATTCTGAGAATAGTTTGGAATATCTTTAATAGGGGAATGAAAACATGAGGAGAAATTATTATCAGACGTCTTCCTTTCTTCCTCCTTTCCATCTTCATTCTGCCTCCCTTCTCTTCCTTCATATTCCCTGTATTATTACCCTCACTTCAACATGCAAATAAGTAGACCATGCAGACCCAAGCTGTCCACTGGTCTACCAATGACTCCATAGGAGAAATACGTGGTGGAATGCTTCTGTAAAGATTTACAACTTTAGAGAGCAATGAGGCGATTCTGCTCTGTCCTATAGTTGCTGTGAATAAAAATCAAACGGATGGTAGCAGGTTTGGCGTAGTCCACTGACTTACCTTATAATCTGTTTCTCAGCAGTTTCAGAAGTATTTCTTACTTTTTTCACAGTGTTTCTAATGTGTACATGTTGTTGTTGTTGTTGTTGTTGTTGTTGTTGTTAAGTGCCGTCGAGTCACAGGCGACTCATAGCGACCCTATGAAGGAGAGTCCTTGACGCTTGGGTGCTTTTCATCCTCTCTCCAGGTTCATAGGGTTTCTGGAGGCGAGCTAGTATGGAAGTGGATGCCACTCCTCCTTCCAAGGTGTACATGTTAGGTATCATAAAATAATTTAGAATATAATATTCTTCCTAATTTGAATGAAGTCAGTTCTATTATGGACTTACAATACAAAATGGCTTCTATACAAAATTCCAAGTGGGTTCACATAGGAAAGTGAGGAAAGAAGAGCCGTTCCTTTTGCTTCTTCTCCCTGTTACCATACCCCATGTGATGGTACTAGAAGTTAGTAACTTTGGGGTTGTTATGATGCAACCAATTTTTGTTTGTCGTTATTGTTGTTGTTAGGTGCTCTCAATTTCAGTAAGACTCAAAGTCATCCTACAAACAACAGATCTTAGTCCAGTCATATCTTGTGCCATCCTCATCATTTCTAATACACTTGAACCTGTTGCAGTCACTGTGTCAGTCCATGTCTTTGAGTGTCTTCTCTTTTGCTGACCTTTTTCTACCTTTCCAAGAATGATGCCCTTTCCCAAGGAATCGCCTTTCCTGACAACATGCCCAAAGCATGTGAGATGAAGCTATGTCATCTTTGGCTCTAAGGGGCACTCTGGATGCACCTTTTCCTAACCATATGTTTGTTCTTTTGGCAGTACATGGGGTATTCAGTGCTTTTCTCCGATACTACAACTCAAAGTCATCAATTCTTCCTCTGTCATCTTTATTCATTAGCAAGCTCTCAGATGCATAGCTAGTAAATAAAAATACTTGAAATCAGATGCACCTTTGGAGTCAAATTCACATCTTTGCTCAGTAATTTGCATAGGTTCCTGAAGCAGACTTTCCCAAGCAATGTAGTCTCCTGATCTACTGAGTGCTGGTATGAAGGATGTTGACTGTGCGTCCAAGTGGGGTGAAATCATTGACAATTTCAGAACTTTTTTCCATTTATCATAATGTTGCCTGTTGCTACAATGGTAAAGATTTTTACTTTCTTGATGTTGAGCTGTAATCCGTACTGAAGGTAGTGCTCTGATTTTCTGCAGCAAGTGCTTCAAGTACTTTTCATTTTCATCAAGCAAAGTCATGTCATCTACATAACATTGGTTGTTGATGAGTCTTATTCTGATTTTTATGCCACATTCTTCTCCATAAAGTCCAAGTTCTTAAGTAATTTGCTTATAAAATAGACTGAATCAGTATAGAGAAAAGATATAACCCTGATGCAGACATTAATTTTAAACCATTCGGTGTTCTCTTGCTCTTCAGAAAACAACCTATAGGTATAGGTATAGGTATAGGTATAGGTTTCATATGAGCATAATTAGATGTTCTGGGACTCTCATTCTTTTCAATATTAGCCATAATTTGTTAGGATCCACAGTGAATGCCTTTGCAGAGTCAATATAGCACAAATAAACTTTCTTCTGGTATCCTTCACTTTCAGTCAGGATCCATCTGATATCAGCAATAATATCCTTGGTGCTTTAGCCTCTTATAAATGGAACTGGAACATCTGGCTGTTTTCTGTCAATATACTGTTCTACCAGCTTTTGGATGATCTTCAGCAATGTATTGCTTTCATGTTACATTAATGATTTCACTCAATATTTTCTACATTCTGTTGAATCACTTTTCTTGGGAATGGGAACAAATATTTATCTCTTCCAATCAGCTGGCCATGGAGCAGTCATCAAAATTTTCTGGCACAGACTGGTGATGAATAGTGACTCATGGAGGTCAGGTTTCAGCAGAGCTTCCAGATTAAGACAGAGTAGAAATCAGAATTGGCTATCTACTTCTCCAATAAGAGGCCTGGGAAAACCATGTGAGTAATGGAGAAGTAAGAATAGCTTAAGAGTAGCTATGATTTTAAAGGTAAGGCCCATATTGGAAGTCAACAAAAATGTGGAGAAATAGTTTCAAATATCCTTTGATAATTGGAATGTGAAATGTATGAAATATGAATCTAGAAAAACTATTAGTTGTGAAAAATTAAATGGAACACGTGAAGATCGACATTCTAGGCAGTAGGGAGGTGAGATGGATGGCACTGACCACCTTGAATCAATTACATAATCTACTATACTGGGATGAAAAACAGAGGAAGAATTGTGTAACATTCATAGTTAAAAAGACAAGTTCAAGTTCTGTACTGAAGTACAACGTTGTGAGTGATGGCATAGTATCCTATACATACAAGGAAGACTTGTTAATACAACTATTATTTAAATATATGCACAAACAGGTAAGTAAAAGAGAAAGACATTGAAAATTTTTTCTTTTTTTAAAATTTATTATTAATTTCAATGAAAATATACAGAGACTTTGGCTTTCCATTCATTCATTGTTGCACTTTTCTCCCCTCAACCCTACCCCCTAGTACAACTACCCTCTTGGAAAAGTAAAAGAAAAATTCTTTCATTGTTTTACAAACCCTTCCCCAGGTCCACTCCACTATGCAGCCTTCTCTCTGGACTTCTGTCATGACAAAAATACCTAATCACATATCCCTTTTAAACAGTTTTCTCCCACATCTGTTTCAATGCAGTATACATTATTGAACCCATCTTTCTCAGTCTCCCCCAAACCCTGATGTCAGTCCTGTTTTACAACGGTGGCACCATGCAGTATTTGCCCCACATTGAGGATTTTTACTGTCTGAAATGGACCAAATGTGCAATTAGGATGTGTTAATAAAACTGGTGAATGGAATGCAAAAGTTGGAAACAATAAAGAAGGAATGCTATTTGGAAAGTATGGACTTGGTGACAGAAATGAAGCTGGATATTGAATAATTTAAATTTTTTTAGAATAATTTAATTTTGTACAATCAATGATTTATTCATTGCAATACCTTTATGCAAAGATCATGGCCTGGACCCGGCTCACTTTATTCTCCAGACTTCATCATTGATCTTCAGCACTCTAGAGAGGTCCCTGACAGAAGATTTTTCCCAATGCAATTTGTCTTTTGGTTTCCTGGCTGCTGGTACCAAGAATGTTTTGTGGAGTCAAGCAAGCTGATGCTGTTAACAATCTGTCTTGTCACTGCCTATCATGATGCTTTGTTTTGGTGTGTGTGTGTGTGTGTGTGTAATTTTTTTTGGATTGTTTTGTTTTGTTTTTTATGTTGAGCTTCAGTCATATTGAAGGCTGCAGTCCTTAAACTTCTGCAGCAAATGATTCAGGTCCTCCTCAGTTTCAGCTAGCAAGGTTGTTTCACCTGCACAACACACGTTGCTTATGAATCTTTCTCTAATTCTGATGTCACATTTCTCCTCATAGATGGTGTTGGCAAAATTGGAAAACTATCTAGAAAACTCAAGCAAGACCCACACCTCACACCATACACAAGAATCAACTCAAAGTGGATCAAGGACTTAGGAGTAAAACCAAGGACTATAAAATTCATCAGAGAAAAATTTGGAAGAACCCTAGAAGCTCTAATCCACAATATGAACAATCTTCTAAGCCTCTTGAAAAACCTACAACTGGGAAATAAAATAAATGAATGGGACCTCTTAAGAATGAAACAATTCTTGTTTAAGCAACTAGGACCTCATGGGTGGGCCTTTGTATTTAAAAGTTGGTTTGGTCTTGCCTGAAAATCTCCAGCTTGGAGAAGTTGGGTTCTGGAGGGTAAATTGTTTTACTTGAAAGTTGGGTGTAAACTGTGGAAATTTGGGGGTTTTGTTTGTTTGTTTTGTTTTTTAACAATCAAGTTTAAGTTGATTGGTTGTTGTGATTTCATTAACAATCCACTATGGTTTGGAAACCTATTGCTTAAGCAATAGGAATCTGGTGAGTGGACCTTTGCATTTAAAAGTTGGTTGGATCCTGCCTGACAGTCTCCAGCTTGGAGCACTTGGATTCTGAGAATCTACTTCATTATAGATTATTCTTTATTGGTTTACACTCAACCACTCATATACCTTTTGTTTTAGAAAATTAGTTACAATTGTATGATGTCGTTATTTAAAACATCTTATTGAAGCCTTTCTGGACCTTCCTCTCACTTTCTTCCTATGCATCTATTCACTAATATCTGCTCCATCTTCCTTCATTCTCATTCCTGTCAACCCCTTACTACTGTCTGTATCTGTGTGTAAATTCCGTAGAGATCTTGAGTTGCACTTTTTTGATGTCGAGTGTGACAACATTCATTTTCAATTAGCCTTTCCTGATATATTATTTCTTATGATTGTCTGCTTTAAAATGGCCAAGAGCAGTCAATTTCACTTCACTTCACTAATTCTATATTACTTTATGTGTTCCATTTAATTTTTGAGGAGTTATAATTTTACTAGATTCATACTTCAAATATTCCATATTCCAAATAGTAATCGATGTCTTAAACTGTTCTTTCCTCATTCTAAGTGGTGCCACATCAGCAAATGAAGATCCATTATTGGCTGAAAGCTGTCACCTATCCAGGGCATTAAGGTGGACTACTTTGAACAGGTAGCTTTTCTTCAGTCATATTTTGAGTGCCTTCCAACTGGAGGGGATCATCTTCTGGAATTCTATTAGACAAGGTTTTACATGAATTAACAAGGTTATTCATGAGGTTTGCAATGGCTGTTATTTCAGAAGTGAATACCCCTGCTGCTTCCTAGTCTGTCTTAGTCTGGAAGCTCTGTTGAAACCTGTACGTCAAGGATGACCCTGATGACCCTGTTAGTAAGTGAAATCTCAGTGGCATAGCTTCACAGTAGCATGTAAATCTCCACATTATAAGAAGTTGGTCAATGAGTGATAACACATATCAGGGGTTTAATAAACACAACTTGAACCAAATATGAATTATTTTATCTCAGCCATAACCTTTAAATAGCTTATTATTAAGTAGGAAGGGATAATGCAAATGCAAAACATAATTATAAATCAAGGCTGAATATATTAAGTTCACAGTGCAGAGGAAAAACAAGGTGTTACAAAGGATAACAGAAGAGCAATAGCATATTTTAGAGGTTAATCAAAAGCACCTTCATGCATGAGATAGTAAATAATGTGGTCTGTGAAGGATAGGGAGATGGTGTGGGGGTGGGGAAAGGAGGAGAAAGTAGGAGGAAGAACACATTCAAGATATAGAGGATGATATGAAGGAAGATGGTGAGATTTTAAGAATGCAAAAGATTAATTAATATGTATGTATACAAAAAAACCCAAACAACCCCCAAAACAACAACTACTGCTGAAAAAATTCCAACTCATAGTGACCGTATAGGACAGAGTAGAACTGCCAGGCAGCTTAGTGTTAAGGAGTTGTGCTGTCAGTCCAAAGACTTGCTGTTCTAATCCACCGCTGCTTCATGGGAGAAAGATGGGCAATCTCCTGTGTGCTTTATTGCCTCTGATAACCCACTGGAGTGTTAGCTGTGAGTCAGTTCTGACTTGATGGTACAAAGCAACAACAACAATAACAGCAAATCTTGATGCAAACAAACTGCCTCAGTGTTCTTCTATGGCTGGTGTTGGTAAACTGCTGACTTTTGGTTAGCAGTCTAACACTGTGCTACAATCCACTGTGTATATGTGTTGTGGTGATGGTGGTGCACCATCGAGTAGAACCAATCCATAGCCGATAATCCAGCAGGTTTTCAGAAGCAGTAAATCACACAGCAGGATATTGCCCAAGCTTCCTCTATTATACAAATATAAATGGCATTAATTTTATGTACATGCTTTGGAGTACAAATCCCCGTTGCATCACTGAATAGCTGAGGAGCTAGGGTCAAGTTACTTAAGCTTTTCTGTATCTTAGTTTGCTTGACTGTGAAATGAGAGTAACAATAGTATCCTTCTCAGTCAGGCTGATGTGAAGATTAAACTTGTTCCTGTATACACCTGGCACATAATAAGTGCTCAGTGAATGATTATAGTAAAAATTTGAATAGTGCATTAATAAGGAGCTCTGGTGGAGTAGTGACAAGAAGTTGTACTCCAATCCCAAAAGCATGTGGTTCAAGTCCACCAGCTGCTCCATGAGAGGAGGATGGGCAATCTCCTCCCGTGTGGTTAGCCACCTGTGAAAACCCTCTGGAGGGTCAGCTATGGGTCATTTCTGACTCAACAGCACACAAAACAACAACTGCATTAATTCTCAGAAACTGCTTTCTAATGTTATTCCTCAATGTAAGAAATAACCCTGGGAAAGTCACTCAGTCAGCAAAATATTAAGTGTGTACATTTTGGCCTAGGGTAGCTTGGGTGTTGTAGCGGTAAGGAGTGGCTATTCCAAAGCCACATGGTTCAAATCCAGTAGCTGCTCCATGAGAAAAAAGATGGATGTTCTCTCCTTGTGTCATTTACTGCCTCTGAAAACCCAGTGACTGAGGGTCAGCGATGGGTCAGTTATGACTCCATATTACACAACGACAAGAACATGTTGACCACAAGTGTAAAAAAGCTGCACTCCCAAACCAAAGGCAGGGGATTCAAATGACCAGCTGCTCTTCTGGAGAAAGATGAGCAGACTCTCCTCACACAGTGCATAGCCTCTGAAAACCCAGTGAAGGGTCAGCTATGAAGGGGTCCTTTCTTGCTTGACTTGCATGTCACATGTGTCTACAAATTAACCTCACTAAGATGAGTCTTTTTCATCTGTTAAATAAGAGCCTTAACAACATTAGCTTTAAACCTTACAGGTATGTGTATCATAAATTCAAGTTTATTAGGCCCCTCCAAGGGTCAAAGAGAATTTATTATTCAGAAAATAGAGCACATTGTAAAGTTCTGAAAGGAGGAATAACCTAATAGGATTCTAGTTTGGAGAGAAGATTTAAAGAATACAGAAGAGCAATCCATCCTACCTTATAGTAGCAGATCATTTTTATGTAATATAAATTATTTAACCCATAAAATACAAAGTTTACCCATCACCTAACAGGTTATGTAAAGGAATGTTTTATTTACTGTTTCTGACAATGAAGAAATCCAGGGTAAATCTAAAATACACTCTATAGCTAGTAATATCTGTCAAGGAACCATGAGCATTAAATTCACAACTGCATATGACCAAAAATACTCCAAAAGAAGCACAGAAATTTCAGTGAAAAGGTTTGTAGGAAGAGATAACCAAATATTATTTTCCTCGATATATGTGATATGTTGTTGTTGTTGATTGCCATTGAGTTGAACACAACTCATAGAGACCTTATGAACAAAAGGCCTGAAACCTTTCTATAACTATTGACATTTATCAAAGTTCATAGAGTTTACAGAGGCATGTTGTTTAGGAAGTGGATGCCACTCCTGCTGGCCTAATGGCAAGAAGCTGTGTTGCAATCCCAAAGGAACGCTGTTCGAGACCTCCAGCTGCTCCATGGGAGAAGGATGGGCAATCCCCTCCTGTGCGATTAACTGCCTCTGAAAAACTCACCAGAAGGTCAGTTATGGGTTGGTTCTGACTTGATGATATACAACAGCAATCTTTAATAAAGGGATTTTAAAATTAAGTTATTGTTGTTATGTGCTGTCAAGTTGGCCACAGTTCATAGTGACCCTATGAACAAAAAGCCTGAAACCTTTCTATAACTATCAATGAGAAATGTCATCTATCCTGGGCCAATCTCACTGTTTCTGACATACCTAATGTCATTACCCCAGTTATTGTGTTAATCCATCACATCTGAGGTCTTCCTTTCCTGTGTTGTCCCTCCACCCTTCCAAGCATACTGTCCCTGTCCAAGAACAGGTCCCTCCTGGCAACATCCCCAAAGTCTGTGTGAGGGAGCCTCAAAATCCTTTCTTCTAAGGAACAGCTTAATTTCACCCTTTCCAGGATGAACCTGTTAATTCTTTTGGCAGTCCATGATATGCTCAATATTGTTCTCCAGCACCATAGCTCAAAGTCATCAATTTTCTTCTGCCCTTCTTGGTCATTGTCTAGCTCTCTGATGCATAACTGGTAATTGCAAAGACTATAGCCTCAATCAGGCACACCTTAATCTTTAGGCTGACATTGTTGCTCTTTAGCACTCTGTAGACATCCCTATCAGCATATTTTTCTAATGCAATTCATCTTTTGATTTCCTGAACTGCTGGTGCCAAGAGTGTTAAGCTGAAATTGTTAACAATCTCGATCTCTTCTCCTTCTATCATGATGCTGCCAATTGGCCCAGTGTTGAGAGTCTTTGTTTTCTTGACATTGAGCTTCAAACCATATTGCAGACTACATCCTTGATCCTCTGAAACAAATGCCTCAGGCCTTCCTCAGTTTCAGCAATCTAGGTTGCATTTTTCTCCCTGACTCCACCCCTCCCCCACAGTTCGCTCTTCTCTTGAAAAGTGAAAGAAAAATTCTTTCATTGGTATACAATCCCCGCTCCCCCCCCCCCCCCCCACTCCTCTAAGCAACCTTCATTCTGGACTCTTGTCATAACCATAATAACCCAATCATATATCACTTTTAAACTGTTCTCTCCCTCATCTGTTTCATTTCCTGGCTGCTGATACCAAATGTGTTGACTGTGAAGCCAAGCAAACTAAAGTTGTTAACCGTCTCAGTCTCTTCCCCATCTATCATGATGCTGCCAATTGGCCTAGTGGTGAGAATCTTTGTTTACTTGATGTTGAGCTTCAATCCATAATGAAGGCTGCAGTCCTTGACCTTCTGCAGCAAGCACTGCAGCTCCTCCTCAGTTTCAGCAAGCAGGGTTGTGTCATCTGCATAACACAGATATTGATAAATCTACCTCCAATCCTAATGCCACATTTCTCCTCATACAGCTCAATCTCCCAGATAATCTTTTCCACATATAGATTGAAAATATATGGAAATTGGACACATGTGTGTCATAAACCCTTCTGCCTGTAGTGATGAAGAAAGAAGTTCAAGCTGCTCTGAAAGAATTGGCAAAAAACAAGGCCCAAGGAGTCGATGGCATACCAATTGACGTATTACAACAAACAGGCGCTGCCCTGGATGTGCTCACCAAGTTGTCCCAAGAAATCTGGAGGACAACCACCTGGCCAACTGACTGGAAAAGATCTATATTTATTGCCATTCCAAAAAAAGATGATCCAACAGAGTGCAGAAATTACTGAACAATATCATTGATACCACATGCATACATCTGCTGAAGATTATTCAAAAAAGACTGGAACAGCACCTCAACAAAGAACTGCCTGAAGTGCAGGCTGAGTTTAGAAGAGGCTGTGGTATTAGGGATATTATAGCTAATGATAGATGGATCTTGGCTGAAAGCAGGGAATACCAGAGCAATATCTATCTATGTTCTATTGACTATGCAAAGGCATTTGACTGTGTGGATCACAACAAATTGCGACTGACTCTGAAAAGAATAGGGATCTCAGAACAGATCATTGCGCTTATGCAAAACCTATACTTGAACCAAGAGGCAGTCTTCAGAACAGAGCAAAGAAACACTGCATGGTTTATTGAACAAGTAAATAATATTTATTGTCTATAGGCAGTTATATAATGTAGTACCTTGTTTTAGTCATAAATGTTTCCTGATCAAGATCAAAGACATGAATAGCCTTCAGTATAGATTCTATCTGAATATAAAGCAAAACTCCTCAAACAGTTATTAGTAGATAGCATGCTAAAGGAGAAAATATTGTTTAGAATGTCGGTTTACTTGTATCCACCAGCAATCAACAACCAAGCTAGCAGCTGTGGAATAATAAGACCTCTTGAAAATGTTAACAAGTGAAGGTGTCACTTTGAAAATGAAAGTGCATGTGACCCAAGCCAAGTACTTTCAGTTGTTTCATGTGTATGTGAAAGCAGAATAATAATAATAAAAAGGGCTATTGAACTAAAATTGATACTTTTGTATTATAATGTTGGCGAAGAATATTGTATATACTGCAGACTGTGGAAAGAACAAACACATCTATCTTTGAAGAAGCGTGATGAATACTCTTAAGAAGCAAGGATGGAAAAACTTCATCTCACTACATTTAGACATGCTGTCAGGAAGGACCAGTCTTCAGAGAGGAGCCAGATCTTGGGAAAGTAAAAGGTCAGTAAAAAGAAGATCCTCACTGAGAGGGCTTGACACAGGGATTGCAACTACAGGCTGAAGCAAAGCAATGAGAATGAGCATGGTTTAGGATTAGATAGGGTTTCAATCTGAGTATATGGAGTTCTTAAGTCAGAACTGACTAACAGCATCTAACAGAACTGACTATACCTGGTCCTCCCCTGGGTTCAAGTCTATAAATTAGGAGGGGATTGCCCCATAGTTCTCTCATGGAGTCACTGCTGAATTTGAACTGCCAGAGAGGTGTGGCCGTTGGGTTAGCAGCACGGCTCTGGTGGAGTACATCACCAACGTTCTTTGCATATCTACATTACAGGTTATTGCTTGTTGTTACTGTTGTTGTTAGATGGCTTTGGGTCAACTACCACTCGTAATGACACAATAAAAAATAGATCTGAACTTTGCCCTATCCGGCACCATCTTCACCATCTCTGATATGTTCCAGCCCATTGTTACAGTCATTGCGTCAATCCATCTTGGTGAGAGTCTTCCTCTCTTTCTCTGATCATCCACCTTTCCCAGCATGATGTCTTTTTCCCAAGGACTGCCCCACTTCCGACAACATGCCAGAAGGATGTGAGACAAGGCTTTATCGTCGTTGCCTCTAAGGAGCACCTGAGTTGCACTTCTTCTAAGACAGATTGGTTTGTTCTTTTGGTAACCCGTGGGATAGTCAATACTCATTTCCAACACCACAATTCAAAGACATGGATTCTTCATCTGACATTCTTATTAATTGTCCAACTTCCAAATCCATGAGAAGTAACTGGAAATAGCATGGCTTGGATCAGGTACACCTTAGTATTTAAACTGACACTGTTGCTCTTTAGCACCTTGGAGAGGCCCTTGCCAGCAGATTTTCCCAATGAAGCACACCTTTGATTTCTTGACTTCTATTAGCCTGGGTATTGATTATGGGTCCAAATAAAATGAAATAGTTGACAACTTAAATTTTTTCTCTATCTCTCCTGATGTTAAATGATGCTCAGTTTACAATAAATTTACATAAAAAAGTAAAAGGAATCCTGGTGGCACAGTGGTTAAGAGCTTGGTTACCAAATAAAAGATTACCACCTTGAACCCAGCAGTTACCCCCCCCCAAGGGAGAAAGGAGTCCGCTTTAGTAAAGATTGTAGTCTTGAAAACCTTTGTTGTTGTTGTTGGTAGGTGTCATTGAGTCAAGTACGACTCACAGCGACCCTATGAACAGTCGATCTGAATCCCATCTAATCCTGTGCCGTTTCCACACTTCCTGACACACTACAGCTCCTTGTGGCAGCCACTGTCCATCTTGTTGAGGGTCTTCCTCACTTTTGCTGACCCTCCACTCCTCTATGAATCGTGTTGCTCTCCAAGAAATAATCCCTTTTAGCAATATCCCCAAAGTATGTGAGGTGATGCCTCATTATCCTTGCCTCTTTCAAAGAGCGCTGTTGCTGCACCATCTCCAAGCCTATTTGTTTATTCTTTTGGTTGTCCATGGGATGGAAGTTCAGTGCTCTTCTACAACACAACAGCTTAAAGGCATGTCAACTCCTCTTCTGTCATCCTTATTCATTGTCCAGCTTTCAGATTCATAGCAAGTGATCAGAAAGACTATAGGCTGAATGAGACACATCTTAGTCCTCAAACTGACATCATTACTCCTCAATAATTTGGAGAGGTCTCTAACTTCAGACTTTTCCAGTACAACGTATCTCTTTATTACTTGATTACTGGTGCCAAGGGTGTTAACTGTTGATAGGGGCAGTTATATAGTTTCTTCCACCTTTCACTCTATATGCAGGACAAGTAACTCAAGAGGCTGGCCTTTACAAGGAGGAATGTGGCATCAGGATTGGAGGAAGGACTCATTCAGTGCAGCAGCAGCCATGAGGTGCAGTTTTGTTTCTTTGTCACCTGGGACCTTCACTGAGCAACCACGTGCAAGGGCTCTGCAGTTGGCACTGATCTTGGCATCACCTAGTCCTGTGTAGGGATCTTCCAGCACGGGAAAGTGGAGACCATTGTAAATAATCAGTGTAACTAAACCACCCCAAGTTATGTCGCATTTACCAATACCAAACAATTGATTAGTGATGCAGCAAAGAATCAAGTTGCAATGAATCCCACTAACCAGTATTTGATGCCCAACATCCCACTGGACGAAGATTTGATGACACCGTTGTGCAGTCTGATATGAAACACTGGCCCTTCATGGTGGTGAACAACGCAGCCAGGCCCAATGTCCAAGTAGAATAAAAAAGGAGAGACAAAAAGTTTTTATCCAGAGGAGGTGTCATCTGTGGTTCTCACAAAGATGAAGGAAATCGCAGCAGCCTAAGTTGGGAAGACTGTTCCCAATGCTGTCGTCACTGTACCAGCCTGCTTCAATGCCTCTCAGCCCCAGATTAGCAAAGATGCTGGAACCATCGCTGGCCTCAGCGTCCTCCAAGTCACCAATGAGCCAACTGTGGCTGCTATTGTTTATGGTTTGGACAAAAAGTTTGGTGCTGAGAGGAATGTGCTGATCTTTGACTTGGGAGGTGGCACTTTCTATGTGTCAGTCCTTACTATTGAGAATGGGGTATCTGGGGTCAAGTCTAAGGTGGGAACATCCACTTAGGTGGAGAAGATTTTGACAACAGAATGGCCAACCATTTCATTAGAGTTCAAGTATAAACATAAGAAAGACATCAGTGAAAACAAGAGGGTTGTCAGACACCTCCACAATGCTTGTGAGCATGCAAAGTGCACACTTTCCTCGAGCACCCAGGCCAGTATTGAGATAGATGCTCTGTATGCGGGAATTGACTTCTATACTTCTATTACCTAAGCCTGCTTTGAAGAATTGAATGCTGATCTTTTCCGCGGCACTCTGGACCCTGTGGAGAAAGCCCTGAGGGGGGTCAAGCTAAACAAGTCACAGATCCATGATATTGCCCTGATTCTATCAGAATTCCCAAGATTCAGAATTTCTTCAATGGAGAGGAATTGAACAACAACCCAGATGAGGCTTTTGCTTATAGTGCAGCTGTCCAGATGGCTATTCTGTCTGGAGACAAATCGGAAATGTTCAAGATTTGCTGCTTATGGATGTCACTTCACTTTCGCTTGGTATTGAAACTGCTGATGGAGTCATGAATCTCCTCATCAGGCTGAATACTACCATTTCAAGCAGACACAGACCTTCATAACTTACTCAGACAACCAGCCTGGTGTGCTCATTCAGGTTTATGAAGGTGAACATGCCATGACCAAAGATAACAACCTGCTTGGCAAGTTTGAACTCACTGGAATACCTCCTGCACCTCGTGGAGTAAAAAAGACATTGAACGAATCATCCAGGAGGCTGAGAAGTACAAAGCTGAAGATGAGAAGCAAAGAGATAAGGTGTCTTCTAAGAATTCCCTCAAGCTCTACACATTTAATACGAAAGCAACAGTTGAAATGGAAAGCTTCAAGGCAAGATCAATGACGAAAACAAGCAGAAGATCCTTGACAAGTGCAATGAAATTATCAACTTGATAAGAATCAGACTGCAGAAAAGGAGGACTTCGAGCATCAACAGAAGGAGCTGGAGAAAGTCTGCAACCCCATCATCACCAAGCTGTGCTAGAGTGCTGGAGGCGTGCCTGGTGGCTTCCCTGGTGGTGGAGCTTCTCCATCTGGTGGTACCTCTTCTGGACACACCATTGAAGAGGTTGACTAAACCAATCTACATACTTTAGCATTCATTGTCCCACAGTAAAATTTTGAAGGACTCAAATTTGTAGCACACTGCAGTTGCAAAGTCTAAATAGCTAGACTAAATTGTTAGGCATTCTCAATACTTGAATATGAAATGTGCATAGGGAAAGGAATTAACATTACACTTTATTTTCACTATATTGCAAGTGGAAAATGCAGTGTCTCAAATGAAGATGTATTTAAATTGGCACTATAAAAAAAGATTGGAGGAAGACTCATCAGCAACTTATGCAGATGACATAATCTTGCTTGCTGAAACTGAGGAGGACCTGAAGCGCTTGCTGCAGAAGGTCAAGGACTGTAGACTTCAATATGGATTGAAGCTCAACATCAAGAAGTCAAAGATTCTCACCAATGGGCTGATTGGCAGCACCATGATAGATGGAGAAGAGTTTGAGGTTGTTAACAATTTCAGCTTGCTCGGCTCCACAATCAACACTCTTGGCACCAGCAGTCAGGAAATCAAAAACCAAATTATACTGGGAAAATCTACTGTCACAGATCTCTCCAGAGTACTGAGAAGCAAGAGTGTTAGTCTAGAGAGTAAGATGTGCCTGATGCAGGCCATGGTCTTCACAACTACTGCCTATACATCAGAGAGCTGGACAATGACTATGGATGACAGGAGAAGAATTGATACCTTTGATTTGTGGTTCTGGAGAAAAATCTTGAACATACCACGGACCACCAAGAAAACAAATAGGTGTGCCTTGAAGAGGGTGAAACCAACTTTCTCCTTGGAGGCTAGGATTTTGAAACGCCATCTAACAGCTAGGAGGGACTGGTATTTGGAGAAGGACATCATGCTCAGAAGGGTGGAGGGACAGTGCAAGAGAGGAGACCTCAGATGAAATGGATTGATACAGTAATGAACAACGGGGGTAGGTGTGTCAGAGTCAGTGAGACTGTCTCAGGACAGGGCAGGCTTCAGACCTGTTACACATGGTTTGCTGTGAGTCACAGATGACTCAAGGACAATAACAATAACAACAATATAGGATTGGAATGCAATCACCAACAATTGGTCAATGTTATTGTCAGGCATCAGGATTTGAGGAAGACTCTTTAGCAACAATTGAATTATACTCACTATGAGTCATACTGGATTCCTTTGTACATAACGATAACAACATTAATAATCTACAATATGAAGAGGACGTGGTTTTCTTGCAGAAAACATAGAAGATTGAAGCTCTTACTGATGACCAATTAGGCTTCAGATCTAACTACGCTTGACTGTACATTGTACTTCAACATAGAGAAAACAAAAATCCTAGCAACTAGACCTAAAAACAATAGCATCAGAAGAAATGGAGACAAGATTAAAGTGGTCAATGAGTTTATATGTAAATTAGAGAAGAGAAACTGCAAATAAATGAATCAACAAGATAGTTACAGATGTGATATGTACCTTGAAAGAAGTGAATAGAGTGATGTCCTACAGACTGTTAATCCAGGGGTAGGGCCACAGCAGAGAGTATGGTAGGAGGCGATGGCCTTTTGAGGACACGACATTACATCTAAGTTCTCACAGTGAAGACTGGGAAATATGTGTGGTTACTTGTTGGTAGGTGTATTTAAGCCAGTACCAATTTATAAGAACCCTAGATATAACAGGGCAAATCACTGTCTAGTCCTATGCCAAACCCATAATCATTGCTATGTTTCAACACATTGTTGAAGCCACTGCAACAATTCATTATATTGAAGGCCTCCCTATTTTTTGCTCACTGTGTATTTTACCCAGCATAATGGCTCCCTCCTGAAAGCACGGCTAAAGTATATGAAATGAAGTCTCACCAACTTCTTTTCTAATGAGCATTTTGGCTGTTTACCAAAACTCATACTCACTGCTATAGAGTCAATTCCTCCTCGTAACTCATAACCCTCTAACTCATTTCTAAGGCCGATCTGGTGGCTGAGTGGTAAGAAGCTGGGCTGCAATTCCAAAGCACACATTTCCAATCCACCAGCTGCTCCACGGGAGAAGGATGGGCAATCTCTTCCCACGAAATTAACTATCTCTGCAAACCTAAAAGAGGTCAGCTATGGGTTGGTTACAACTGGATGGTACACAAAAACTACAATAACTCTGGTTTCTAAGTCTATACATGTTAACACATGTAAATCACTCATCTTGATTCTTCTGCAAAACAGCTAGTGATTTCAAATCATCACTCTTTCGGTTAGTTGCCTAAGCATGCTACTAGGGGCTCCTTCCAAAAGTATTTTTTTGTTGTCAGTTGTCTTTGATTTATAGCCTGGAGCCTCCTCTCTGGGAGTTTGGTTGCTTGCTTGCATCTTGATGGGCACATAAGGGAAGTTTTGGGGGGTCATATTTGATGTGTATTACTACTCTTTAAAAATCCCTCAGGGCTCTCATTAATTTTTTAATGAATATTCCTTAAATGATACAGAACTTTTATCTGTTTGCTGAACTGAACAACTTGGTGTTGCTGTGATGCTGCACACTGCTCCATAGTCTTGTCAAATACCCTAATGGTGAGCTTCCAGATTGATTTATGCTTAGAAACAGGAGTGGCATCGATTTCCTAAACTAGATGTCTCTGTAAACTCTACAAACTCTCTATAAACTTTATAAATGTACATAATGATGTTAGTTATAGAATAGAGTTCTGTACAGGAATGATGTTAGGTATAGAACAGGGTTTAGGGCTTTTGTGCAAAGCTTACTCTCAGTCGTATGCCACTTGATGACACTCAACCACTGCTAAATGAAACTAGTGCTGTTATATCTGGAGAAACAAACTTCCACTTTGTACATCACTCTTTGTCAATGTGCAGTATGAAGTAACCTGGTTTTGCTGCAATGCTGAACCTTGCACCACTGGGGTATCAAATACTAGCATGGTTTCCCAATGTGGGCAGTGTCTGCTGGAGCTCCCAGTTGTAAAACAGGTTGGGAAGCAGGAGTGGCATCCACTTCCTAAACCACATGTCTTTGGAAATCCTATGAACTTGGAGAAATGACGATTGTTATGGAAAAAGCATTAGGTCTTTTGTTCATAGAGTTGCTATGAGTCACGCTCAGCTCAGCGGCAATCAACAACAATATCCTATGTTCAACAAATTGAAACCCTTTCCAATCCTGTGAGATCCTCACAATCTCCACTTTGCTTAAGCCCATTACTGTAGTCACTGTATCAATTCATCTAATTGAGAATCTTCTTCCTTGATGACAATTTACTTCTTCAAGTACAGTTTTTTCCCTGCCAGGACTGGCTTCTCCTTCTAATCAACCCAAAGTGTATGAGACAAAGTGTTAATACCCTTGCTTCTAAAGAGAACCTTGACTGCAATTATTTCAAGACAGATCTGTTTGTTCTTCTATCACCTTGTACCATGTTCAGTGCTCTTCACCAACACCACAGTTCAAAGGTATCGATTCTTCTTTGGTCTTCCTTATTCATTGCAAAACTTTCACATGCATATGATATTATCTTAATTTCATCATATCAGAACTGACTCATAGATAATTCTCCATGATGATTACAAGGCTGTAAATCACAAGAGAGAAATTGGCACATCTTTCTACCAATGAGTGGCTGATGGATTAGAACCGATGTCTTATTTTCTGTGCTTTCAACCAAGATCCATCAGACATCAGCAATGATAACATTCTATGTGGCATTCTAACAGCTGTAGAATGTGTTACCTTATCCTACTCCTCTAAGGTAAAAGGAATACCTGACTCTCCCAGTTTCTTTGCTATCAAAGTACAGGTGTGCATTTATTATAATCTCTACTATTTGATTCATCTGGTGAGGTTTATGATTTAGGCAAAATGATATAAAGAGATACAATTCCTTCAAGATGTTCCAGGACAGGTGGTAGAGCCTGGCCAAAACTGGAGTAACGTCCCTAAAAGCCAAGGAATGCAAATAATTGCCCCAACCAACCAAAAAATAGTAGAGACTAGAAAGGATTTCACACTAAAACCTTCAGAGAGGCTGGATTTTCTAGCCTGAAAATTTGTGGTGGTGGGGAAACAGAATAAAACTAATAGAGAATAAATTTCTGTTGTTAACTGTGGTAATTTGCTACAGCAGCCATGGGAAATTGAAACATGTAACAGCAAGGTATGAAATGTAGCACTATTTTGTGGTGTTAGTAGTTCAGGTAACAGGTTTATGGTGTTGTTCATTCACCTTCACTATCTGCAGACTCTAAAGCACCTTTTATAAACTGCTTTCTTTCTTCAACTAGTCAGACTGTGTTCTAGTCTTTGTTATTTAGAACCCTAGCTGTGGTCACAACTGATTCTAGGAGTTCCCGTAGTCTACTGGTCTATAGAAAAATGGAACACAAGGCTGCTTCTAGACTGAAGAGCTTTCTGAAAGACAGTAAGTTCAAAGACTCAGTTTCTCAGCCCAAGGCACAGTCAAAAAACTAGGAATTTTATTTTGTTTCATTTCATTTCCAAGACTGTGCTAACAGAATCTTTTATCTTTCCTGCAGACCCAAGTGCTAAGGCAGCTAAAATCAAACACAAATTTTGAGTAGGCAGGTTGCCAAAATTCAGAGTCAGCTAAATTTACAATGATGCCTGATCACTTTTCTGATTATTGTCATTAAACGGGAATTAATGATTCTGAGAATGGGGCCCAAATAGGAAGATTTAGAGGACTTATGTCTTACCCTGAGAAGTAAATCTGAGACATCCTAGATGTAGTGTTAAGGGTTTATTGCCCAAAATGGCTTTCTTAGCCATTGAATTTGACTATGCCATGTGGATGGGTGGGAGCACATGAAGAGGTTGTGTTAGCATATTCGCAAGGAAATTGGCTCGTCTCACCACTAAACTGAGCAGGCTCGGCAATAGATTCTAGCTTCTCACCACTGGCAAAGACGACGCAGGCATGCAGTACATGCCCTTAGATTCTAGCTTCTCACCACTGGCAAAGACGACGCAGGCATGCAGTACATGCCCTTCAGGCCAGGGATTCTTGTACCAGCTCTACAGCAGTAGCAGTGGCTGAAGCAGACAACCAGAGACCTGACATAAGACAAAGCTTCTCTTGGGAAGGCTACTCCCCACAGAACAAGAACTAAGAGCCTTTGCCCAAGTTTGTTGGACTAACACTGGTCTAAAGCCATAAGGCACAAGGCTTATTTCACACATTTCTGAAATGTGTGAGCACATTTCAGAACCTGTCTTGACTAAGTGATTGTATTCTGCTACTAATATGAATTATAGCCTTTTAACTTGCCTAATCTGGTTCTGTGTGAACTATCACAGAGCTGCTGTTCACAGGTTGTTATGAGTTATAGTTAACTTGTTGGCACACAACAATAATAAAAACAAAGCAGTAAAATTAGTGTTGAGACAAGTATAAAGAGGTGTGGGAGCATGAGTGACATGTCTGACCTCACAGTTGTGCTGTTGATGGGGACAGTTCCCCTTTGTGGAGTTGGCAAAAGTCAGATGGTTGTTGCCAGACAGACCTTGTTCTTTTCAGACAAGGGCCAAACCCTCCTTTGCTATTGGAGGAGGTCTTCCAACCTTGTTGAATGACACTTTCATGCCCTCATGTAAACAAAAACCAAAAACCCTAAACCAAGTTAAGCACATGGTCATCCCAAGTGTGTCAGAGTACACATGTGCTCCCTAGGGCTTTTAGTGGCTGTAATCTTTCAGAAGCAGATTGGGAGAGCTTTCTTCCAAATAGTTTGTGGGTATAGTGGTATCTCCAACCTTTCTGTTGGTGGGCAGAGTTGGTGCTACCCAAGGACATCTTTCCCCGTTAGGTTTTGGGGATATCACTGGGGTCTAGTTAATTAGCTGAGTGCAATAAATTTAGTTTTTTGTTTGTTTTTTTGTAAACTGAGTAAAAAAAAAGTTTGCTTCCTGAGTTGTTAGTTGTAAGCACAAAGGAAGAACACAAATCATGCAGAAAAAAAGTTAAGAATAGAGTGAATTTTATTGTTTGATTTGGGTACCATTAAGTCTAGTACAACTCACAGAGACCCTATGAACCACAGATCTGAACCCCATCCTATCCTGTGCTATCCTCATCACCTCTGACACACTTAATCATTGCTGCAGTCACTGTGTCAATCCATCTTGTTGAGAGTCTTCCTTTCTTTTGCTGACCCTCCATCTTTCTAAGGAATAGTCTCTCCTAGCAACATGCCCAAATTATATGAGCTGAAATTTGTCATTTTCGCCTCCAAGGAACATTCTGGTTGCACTTTCCCCAAGACATATCTGGTTTTGGTATTCCATGGCATATTCAGTACACTTCTCCCACACCATGACTCAAAGGCATCAATTCTTCTGTCATCCTTATTCAGTGTCCCGCTCTCAGGTGCATAACAAGTGATGACAAAGAGAAATTCACTTTCAGAGGGCAAAACCAAGCTCACTACAAGTGAGGATAGACCCCCTCCCAAGCCTCCACCTCTTAGACTATTCATTTATATAAGTTTGCTCCTTCCAAAGTTTGCCTGAGTGCCTGCACTTAGAACAGTGAAGCCTTCTTGCTATAATCTCACTGGCTTTATTGGGTGGAGAGTTGCTGTCAGACATGGATTTATTCCGCCAGCTGGTGCCATAGTTCTGTTCATGCTTCTTCCCTGAACATCACTATGTCCTCTTTGTGGCCTCCGTTTCTCTCCACAAATTTTCTTCTCACTGTTTCTAACCTATAATATCTAGATGCAGAGGCCTTGGGGTATTAATTAAAACTCAGCTACAAGAAACATTTATTAATACACCAACAACTTATGAAACATGGTCATTTATATGAGTATAAAGTAGAGAAATACATGTGAGATCTATTCTGAGAGAGCTGGGCAAGAGAAAGCAAGACATAATTTCAGATTTGGCTGAATACTTTATTAGTTCTTCCAGAGAAACATAACCAATAGATTATGCTTTATATATGCGATTTATTTTAAGGAATTGTCTCATGTGATTATAAGGACTGGCAAATCCAAAATCTATAGAGCAGGCAGCAGACTGGAAACTCTGGCAGGAGTTCTATGTTACAGCCTCAAGGAAGAATTTCTTCTCAGTAAATCTTAGTTTTAGTTCTTCAGGCTTTCAAGTTTTGAATGAGGCCTCTCCACAGTACTAAGGATAAGCTCTTTTACTTAGAGTCAATTGGCTATAGATGCTAATCACAGTAACAAGAACTATTGAAACCCCCTAAACTAAAAATTATTTAAAAAAGAAAAAATTTAAAAATCTAAAAAAGAACAAATATGACTTAGAAAAAGTGCTGCCAGAGCATTCCTTGGAGGCAAGAATGGTGAAGCTTTGTCTCTCATACATTGGGCATGTTGCTAGAGGGGATTATTCCTCAGAAGAGTATATCATACTTCAAAGGGGGCAAAATTATCAAAAGAGAAGACCCTCAATGAGATAGTGACACAGTGACTGCAGCAATGGACGCAAGTGTACCAGAGATTATGAGGCTGGCACAGGATAGGACAGGATCCAGGTCTATTGTTCATAGGTATGCTATAAGAAGTACTCAATTCAATGCCACCCATCAAAAACAAGTGTTGGAGAAAGTCTGGACAGAAGGATTAATAGAAGAGAATAAAATCCAGCAATACACCCATACTTACAAGGTTACTTGATTATCTTCAAAAGTACCATGTCAATTCAATAAAAAAAAGCTCTTGAAAACAGTGTTAAAAGAATTGAATATTTTTATTAAAAAAATCACAAAAGAACAAACCATTTGAACCTTATGTCACGCAAAAAATGAACTTAAAATCATAGTCCCAAATGGATTAAAAAAAAAAAAAAAGCAAACAGATGTGTCTGGGAGAAAGTAGAGCTGGAATGGTGGTTGGAGGCAAGGATGACAAAGCTCTGTCTCACATCCTTTAGACATGTTGCTATTCCTTTGTACATGAGATTGTTCCTTAGAGAGAGTCATAATGGTTGGAAAGGTAGAGGGCCAGTGAAAGGGAGGAAGATCTTCGATGAGATTGATCCTTCCTTGACACAGTGTCTATAGCTGTGGTTCAAGTTTCTCAGAGATGATGAGGATGGCACAGAGGAAGACAGGATTCAGGTTTGTTGTTCATAGGGTCACTATCAGTCATTCTTGCCTCACAATCAACAGTCTCAAATGTAAAACATAAAACTATTACATGTTTGGGGAGCTCTGGTGGCCTAGTGAGTAAGGAGTTGTATTGACAACCTAAAGGTAGACATTTTTCTAGTTTGATGGCATGTGACAACAATGTAACATTACTTTTTAGGGGAAAATCTTTGTAATATTTGGTTAGTTAAAGATCTCAGCAACAGGAGACCAAAACTACAAACTACAAAAGTTAAACATCATAAAATGTGCCTCATCTATATGAAAACCTTTAGCACTTTGAAAGTTATATTCAAGGTAATGAAAAACCAGTGAAGACTGGTGGAAATTTTATGCAAAACATGTGTTTAATAAAGAACCTTTATCAATCTATTACACCCTAATTTGGAAAGGACTGCAGAGCATTATGCTAAGTGAGCTAGCTCAGTTCCATAAGGACAAATACTGTATAAGACCGTTATTGTAGAACGTGTATGATAATGCAAGGAGTGGAAGGGGGTGAGTATGGGTGTGTGTATGGTGGGGGGTGGTTAATCATGTTGTTGTTGTTGATTGCCTTTGAGTTGAACGCGACTCATAGCGACATTATGAACAAAAGGCGTGAAGGCCCTCTACAACTATCAACCTTTATCAAAGTTCAGAGTTTTCAGAGGCATGTGGTTTAGGAATTGGATGCCACTCCTGCTTCCAAACCTGTCATAGTATGTACCATTGAGTCACCTGAATTGTATAACAATCCTATCTACAGCAGCACTAAAACTTTCCTTGTCCTGAGCTAGTCTCACTAATTCTGACACACCAACTCCCATTGCCCCAGTTACAGTATCAATCCATGCCGTATGAGGTCTCCCTCTCCTGTGCTGTCTGTCCACCCTTCTAAGCATGATGTCATTCTCCAAGGACTGATATCTCCTGGCCATATGCACATAGTAAGTGAAAGGGAGCTTCAAAGTCCTCACTTCCAAGGAGAGAAGTGGTTTCATTCTTTTCAAGACAGACCTATTTGTTTTCTTTGCAGTGCGTAGTATATACAAGACTCTTCTCAAGCACCACAACAAAAAAGCATCTATTCTTCTTCTGTCATCTTTAGTCATTGTCCAACTATCTAAAGCATACCTGGATTATGCTCACCTTTGTACCTAGACTGACATCGTTGCCCTGGAGAGGTCCATGACAGCAGATTTTCCCAATGCAATTTGTCTTTTGATTTCCTGACTGCTGGTATTAAGAGTGTTGATTGTGGATCTGAACAAGTTGCAAATGTTAACAACCTCAATCTCTTCTCCATCTATTATGGGGCTGCCAATAAGCCCAGTGGTGAAAATCTTTGTCTTCTTGATGTTGAGCCTCAATTCATATTGAAGACTACAGTCCTTGACCTTTTGCAGCAAGATCTTCAGATTTTCTTCAGTTTCGGCAGGCAAGGTTGTGTCATCTGAATATTGTAGGTTGTTAATGAGTCTTCCTCCAGTCTTAATGCCGCAATCCTCCTCATACAGCCTCCCAAATGACCTGTTCTGCATACAGATTGGAAAGGTATGGGGACAGGATGCATCCCTGATGCACTCCTTTCCTGATTTTGAACCATACAGTGTTTCCTTGCTCTGTTCTGAGGACTGCTTCTTGGCCCAAGTATAAGTTTTGCATAAGCAGGATCAAGTATTCTGAGATTCCCATTTTCCTCAAGGTTAGCCACAATTTATTGTGATCCACACAGTCAAATGCCTTTGCATAATCAATGAAACATAGATAGACATTCTTCTTGTACCCTCTTCTTTTTACCAAGATCCATCTGACATTGGCAATAATGTCCCTCGTGCCACAACCTCTTCTAAATACAGGGGTTTTTTTTCTTCTGGTAATTCTCTGTCAATGTACTATTAAAGTCTTTTCTGGATAATTTCAGCAGGATTTTGCTAGTGTGTGATATTGGTGATATTGTTTGACAAATTCCATACTCTGTCAGGTCACCTTTTTTTTTTTTAATGGAAAGAAATATGGATCTCTTCCAGTCAGTTGGCCAACTTGATGAGAACATGCAGGGCAGCATCTGTTAGTTGAAATATGTCAACTGGTATTCCATCAATTCCTGGGGCTTTATTTTTTGCCATGGTTTTCAGAGCAGCTTGCACTTTCTCCTTCGCCACCATTGCCTCTTGCTCATATGTTGTTTCCTGAAATTCTTCTGTGTTAGCCAGTTCTTTTTGGTATAATGACTCTTTATACTCCTTCCATCTGCTTTTAATGCTTCCTGAATCATTCAATATTCTGCCCATAGCATCCTTAAGCATTGCAACTTGTGGCTTGACTTTATTCTTTAGTTCTTTCAGCTTATATCCTGATTGATTTTGGCCCTTTAGATTTTCTGACTCCAGCCCCGTTCACATTTCATTATAATATTATACCTTGTCTTCCTGAGTGGTCCTTTGAAATCTTCTATTCAGCTCCTTAAGTTCTTGATTTCTTCCCTTTGCTTTGACCTCTCAGCACTCTAGTGCAATAGTCAGTCTCTTCTGACATCCATTTTTGTCTTGTCTTCTTCTTCCTACTTTGTAACAACATTTTGCATTCTTCATGAATGATATTCTTGATATCTTCCCACAGCTGATCTTATCTGGTTTTCATTCATAAGTGTTCAATGCCTCAAACCTATTTCTGAGTTGGTTTTTAAGTTCAAGGAAGATAGACTCAAGGTCAAATTTTTATGACTATGGGCATGATTTAACCTTCTTTAGTTTTAATTTGAACTTGCATATGAGTAGTTGATGGTATGTTCCACAATCAGCACCTGGCCTAGTTTTCATTGGTGATATTGAACCTCTCCAGTGGCTCTTTCCACGGATATAATCAATCTGATTCCTGTGCATCCCATCAGGTGAAATCCATGTGTATAGTCTGCATTTATGTTTCTTATTAAGGTATTACCTATGAATAAATCATTGATTGCACAGAATTCTATCCATATTTTCCAACTACTGATCCTTCTTCCTGGTTCCCAACTTTTTTATTCCAGATACCCATTATTATTAACCCATCTTGGTTACATGTTCAGTCAACTTCTGACTGCAATAGTTGATAGAAATTACTTATTTCCTCCTCTTTGGCTCTGTTTGTAGGTGCATAAATTTGAATAACAGTGGTATTAACAGGTCTTCTTTGTATGTGTATGGATATTATCCTGTCACTCAGATAATTGTATTTCAAGATGGATCTAAAAATGATCTTTTAAATAATGAAATCAGCTCCATTTTTTCTCACCTTTTTATCTCTAGCATAATAGATCACTTGATTATGGGATTCCAAATGTCCCATGCCAGTCCACCTCATTTTCCTAATAATACCCAATATGTCAATATTTGTGTTTTCTATTTGTTTTTTACAATGTCCAGTTTTCTTACATTCATGCTACTCACAGTCTATGTACCAAATGCTAATTTATTCTTACAATGATTTCTTCTTTTTTTATTTCCAAATTTGAGGGCTCAACTTCAGTTGCCATATCTGTTAGTCTATTCTAAATGCACCCTGTTACACATAGGGTTTTCAAAGGCCAGTTATATTTCAGAAGTGGATGGCCAATCCTTCTTCCTAGTCTGTCTGAATTTGGATGTTCACTGTTAGAAGAATATCTGACAGCCAAGCATTTTTACCTACCTGATGAAAGACACTTACCTTACAGAAATAACCAATACATTCACTTCCCAGCCACCCCAAGCACATGTGACTTTTCTTTACCCTTATCCTGCTACAACCCCATTCCTTGTACACTTGGTTACTTGGTCAAACCTTCCCTTCCCCAGCCACCTCTTAATATGATCACCAGTCACTTCCGTGTTGCCACACTGCTACTGGTCTCTCATGCTGTTGTCCATCTCTTGTTTCGGAGGATGTAAGTCCAAATCCCATGTACCAACTTTAGAGAAAGATTTTTGCTTGAGGGCGTACTGAGGGAAGATCTTGGCCACAGAGCTTCTGCTAAGTTCTGTGACTTATTGTCTCTATTTACATTGCTGACACAATGTGATAATTCCAAGGTCCAGACAGGTCTCTTCTAGATCCGAAACTGTGGTAATGTTTGTTTGGCCCGAGGGTGGCACAATTGCATAGGTGGAGGGACAAGTGGGTAAAGAAAATGGGAAAGATATACAAACTTTATAAGTAAACCAGTAGAAAACAAAAATTTTATTTTAAATAAAAAAACAAAACCAAAAAAATTACAAAAAATTTCACAAAAGAACATATAAAGGACTATATGAAGGATTCTAGATAAGTCAATACATATAACTATGTATATATGTACCAAGGTTTAGCAAATTGTTTTTAGAGTTGCTGAGTTGTACTCTGTAAAATGTTGTTTTTATGTGTTGTTAAGTGGCAACCAACTTTGTGGATGTTCAGAGGCAGTAAATCACAAAGAAGGTGATTGTCCATCTTTTTCTCTTGGAGCAGTTAATGGATTGGAACAGTATGCTTTTGGGTTGGTAGTGTAGCTGTCTACCACTACACCACCAGAGATCACTATTTGTAAAATAATATCTAATCAGACAAAATAAGGAGAATAAAAATGAAGAAAATTTATTCATCCTACTTTCAGACTCAGTGGTAAAGTTTTACATTTTAGAAGCTGTTTTGTTGCATCAAACAAAACCTGGGCACTCTAGAGAAGCCTACATTTCTCAGAATAATTTTTTTTTTAATTTTTATATTGGTTTGCTTACAAAGTTCATATACATTGTGTTTCACACCATTCTTCATTCATAGTATCTTTCATACAATCACTTCCATGCATTATCTTTTATAAAATTAATCACCATTGAACCTTTCCCTGTCTTTAGATCCCCACAGACAAGATTCTTCCCTTTTTCTTTACCTCCTCTCTCTACTCACCAAATTGTGAAACCCTGTTGTTTCACCCCTCCCTTCCTCAGGTTTCTGCTCCCACCCTTTTCCACCTAGGGTCTGCTTGTATATTTCTAGGTTTCTTTCTATTTTTCCTAGAATGGTCTTATGCAATATTTGTCCTTACAAGACTGAGTTAGTTCACTCAGCATAATGCTCTCTGGTCTCTCCCAGATTATGTAATGTGTCATCCTGGGCTGGGGCCATACTAATCTTCTCTGTATTATTCCAATTTTAGTATATGTGTTGCCAAAGAAAGTACTCAGAAAAATTTTTAAATGTTTATAAAAATATATAAGATTACAAAGGACACCAATTCTACTAAAGCACAGTTAGCATAATATTTAATGTAGGTATAATAACAATACTTTTTATTAGTATTATAAATTCAAAGAAAATACATTTAATGTGGGAAAATGGAAAATAATTTTAACTTTTAAATTATAACATCAGTTGAGGACTATTGTTTTTAAGTTTGAAAGAGAATGATAATGTGTGAAGTGACTTTAGTGCACCCATCTTGAACATAAAATTGATTTTTACATTTAGTTTTAATGGTTATAACTTCTTAGAAATGACAATTTAAAAAGGAATATTGTTGCAAAGTTGTAAAAATTTTTAGTGTGTCTTAGTGGTTTTTTATTTATATTTTTCATTTTATATTGCTATGCATATAAAATACATATATAAACATGTTTCACACTATCCTTCATTCACATTGTGTTTCATGCAATCACTCTCATTCACTGTGCTTTATAAAATTAATCACCATTGTATTGTTGCAAATTGAATGAAAGTTTTACAGTATAGTTTATGAAACGAGAATAGGTATCTTTTAGCCATGCAAGAATTCTCCAAGGCTTTAATTACTTAAACTATCATAAGTTATTCAGTCTATGAAGTCTATGAATTCATCTTCAGCTAAGTCAGTATCTTCACAACCATTTATATCAGAAAGAAAAGAATCATGGGCCTATGACTAAGACCATCAAGAGAGAGGAAAGGGTTTTGAAGCAACTCTGGTCAAATATATTGGTGGAGACCTTTGAATTTTAGTTCTAATTTTGAATGTTCATTCAGAATTTGAAAATTTCATTCAGCATTTAAAAATTTCCAAGGATGTTTTAACTCTTCTATCATATTCCAAATCAGCAGCTTAGCAAAGAAAGTTTGTGATTTTTTTTCAACTGGAATTGATAATGATGACTTCAGAAACTTGAACTGAAAAATTTAATCTTTACAATTAGCCATATGTAAGTTATCTCAGGGATGAAATATTTTAAATATTTTACTTCAAGGTGCTTTTTTAAAGTTTAGTTTTCTTTCAGCAAAAGTGAAACTTCTACCTTTGCTTCAAACAAAAATTTTAATACTTGTCTCCTAAAAGGTCATTAATAGAAAATGACAAAACATTACTGGAAGAAACAAAAAGAGACCTGGAGAAATGAAAGAACATACCATGTTCACAGATAGGAAGACTCAATATCATGAAAATGACAATTCTACCAAGGTCAATCTACAAGTTCAATACAATTCCAATATAGACACCCACTCCATTCTTCAATGAGATGGGAAATAATATTTTCAATTTTATTTGGAATGGAAAGAGATCCCAAATAAGCAAAGCACTCTTGAAAAAGAGAAACAAGGTAGCAGGTATCTCACTCCCTGATTTCAAATCCTACTACACTACCGTGGTGGTCAAGACAGCATGGTACTGGTACAATGACAGACACATAGTTCAATGGAATCGAATTGAGAACCCAGAAATCAGCTCATCTACATATGTTCAACTGGTTTTTGAAAAGAAGATGAAATTAGATAAGTGGATAAACAAGTCTTTTTTAACAGATAGTGTTCTCAAAATTAGAAAACAATCTGTAGAAAACTGAAGCAAGACTCACCTCATACCATACACAAAAACCAACTCAAAGTGGATCAAGGACCTGGGAATAAAACCAAAAATTATAGACTTAATTAGAGAAGTGCTTGGAAGAACTCTAGAAGCCCTAATCCATGGTATGAACAATCTTCCAAATATAATGAAAAACCTACAACCAGGAGAAAACAAGCATTTTTTGTAAACTTTTCTTAAAATCACAGTGAAAAAGAAATGAATAATATTTTAATCTCAGATTGTTTCTGTTGCAAATATCTTAAAATGTTCTTTTGTACACCATTACTTTTTTAAAAAATTATTTTATTGAAATTTTTAAATTTGCTGACAAAGTCTGTATACATTGTGTTTCACACTGTGCTCCATTCAAATTGTGTTTCATACAATTATTCCCATTCATTATATAAAATTAATCATCACTGAACTATGCCCACCATTATCCTGTGTTTCCAGGTCCCTGGCAGATCTTTCTCACTTCTTTTACCTCCTCCACCTCCACCTACCAAATTATGCATCCTATGATTATCCTCCTGCCCATTCTCAGCCCTCTGGTCCCACCTCCCCACCTTGGATCCTCATACATGTTTTACTAGTCATCTTTCTGTTTCTACAATAATAGTCTTAGGTAGTATTTGTCCTTATGAGACTGGATAAATTTACTCAGCATAATGCTCTCCAATCTATCCCAAGTTATGCAATAATTTTCAAAATAGTTACTCTTGAGTGTTGTGTAATATTCCATTGGGTGAATGTACCACAATATTTCAACCCATTCAATTGTTCACCATGACTTTAAGATGACATTACTTATTAAACTTTTTCTGGCCTTTACACATTAACTCCTCTGCCCATAGTGAAGAGTATCTGTGTGTATTGGCCATTAATACCCCAAGTGAGATGGCTTGTTTCTGTGTTTGCAACTCAGACATCCATGCTTCACCCCCTTTCCATATTTATGATTTTTGCCAATAAATATGTGAAGAGGCCATGGGAACACACACAAAAAAATAAGTTCAAATACCTTATGGTTGAGATAAATATTGAAGTGGGCTAATTCAAGTGAATTCTATTGCTAAGAGCTTTGGCAGCTTAAGTAGTAAGAAACTGCACTGTCCATCCAAAGATGTGCAGTTCAAATCCACCAGTTGCTCTGAGGAAGAAAGATGGGAAATCTCCTGTGTGATTTGCTGCCTCTGAAAACCTACTGGAGGGTCAATAATGGGTCAATTCCTTTTTCATGGTACTCAACAACAACAATTATTGCTAAGGGATTATTCAATAGACATAGATTACGCACAATAAGGTATCATGTAATAAGGATAGTAAATTTTTTTATATATTTGCTTTCTCATTATGTCTTTTCATACCTACTCTCTGAGTTGCAGTTTATGACACAATTGATTATTCACATATTAATTGATATTAATTCATTATATTGCTATTCCTTTACTGGTCAGTGAAAATACCATACAGTCTCTGTCAGCTATGTTCTGGCCAATTTTTTTTTCTAATCTGTAACATCTCTTTTCACATTTAAAGAGATCTTTTGATGTATATAAGAATTTAATTTTTAGAAGGTTACATTCATCTAGTTTGTGTTCTGCTGTTTGTGCATTTTGGGTAATGATTGATAGTCTACTTATACTGCAAATTAGGGCCTCTAAGTAATAAAAAAATACTGAATTTGTCCTGACATTACTATATCAGCACAGTTGATTACCTTCATTTAAGAGCTACTCACATTTTTTTAGAACATCACTTATTGAATAAAAATTCTATTATGAACAAAGATTTCATAAGAAGAATTGCAGTATTGATAAATTCAGAGCACACTTTTCTAGCCTTGAATACTGTGTTATTCATTAGAATGATAATTGGTCTTAGAGCTGAAATGCATAACCATTATATAGTGAAAAGAAATCTTTTGAGCTTTCCTGCCTAATGAAATAAGGGCTCATTCTGTTGAACTCTGCTGCAACTGAATTGTTTGAATTCATAGGAATGGACTTCAGAACATATTTTTGTATCCACAAGTTTAAAAGCTCTCTTGAGGGTCATTTCTATTTGAGAAGGAATTGTAAATTTACATTTTCAGCCATCCATTCTCCTCCAACCATATGGAAAGGAATTAAGAAATAGAAACTTAAAAGACAGCTCCAAACACAAAGATTAATGTATTATGCCTCAGAAGTGGTCAGAAACTCAAAGAACCGTTGTGTGTGGCATGGAGTCAGAACTGACTCATAGGTGACACTCCAGCAGGTTTTCATAGGCAGTAAATTGCGTGGGAGGATATTGCTCACCTTTCTCTTTCAGAGCAACTTGTAGATTCGAGCCATTTGTCTCTAGTTTGGCAGTGCAGACCCTTACCACAGGATACCAAGGCTTCCCCACCAATGTCCCTAGTCAAAGCTAAATCACTGAACACCATAACCTTGGATCTGAGAAAACCAAAACCAGAAGTGCCCCTGAAATCCTGTTCTATGAGTCAAGATTATAAAGACATGAAAAAGGTACAAGTGCAGAGCCAACCTTCGACTGAAGGTTTCAAGTTGTCACGCTCAAAAAAGGCATTTTTAAAAGTTGTTCCCTCCCTTTCCTTGGCCTAAAGTGTAAATGAGAAGGGTGGAGTGAAGGGGTACAAGTAAGTCCAGTGAATACCACCATCATTCAAATATACGCACCAACAACCAGAGCCAAAGAGGAGGAAATAAATTTCTACTAACTTTTTCCGTTAGAGATTGATCAAACATGCAATGAAGATGCATTAATAACAATGGATGGCTGGAATGAAAAAGTTGGGAATAGAGAAGAAGAATCAGTTGTTGGAAAACATGGATTTGGTGACAGAAATGAAGCTGGAGATAGAAGGATAGAATTTTACACAATCAATGACTTATTCATTGTAAATACATTTTATAAGCAATATAAATGCAGGCTATACATATGGATTTCAACTGATGGTACACACAGGAATCAGCTCGATTACATCTGTGGAAAGAATTGCTGGAGAAGTTCAGTATCAGCTGTGAAAACTAGGCCAGGTGCTGATTGTGGAATAGACCATTAATTACTTACTCATATGGAGGTTCAAGCTGAAACTGAGGAAAATGAAATAAGATACACAGGAACCCAAATTTGATCTTGAGTCTACCCCACATGAAGGAACCAAAATTTGATCTTGAGTCTAACCCACCTGAATTTCAAAACCATCTCAGGAACAAATTTGAGGCCTTGGACATTAATGAGTGAAGACCAGATGAGCTGTGGGAGGATATCAAGAATATCATCCAGGAAGAATGCAAAATGCCATTACAAAGACAGAGGAGAAAGACAAGACCAGGATGGATGTTAGAAAAAAACTCTAAATATTGCACTGGAATGCCGAGAAGCCAAAGCAAAGGGAAGAAATCAAAATATTAAGGAGCTGAACAGAAGATTCCAGAGGACAGCTCAGAAAGATAATTACAATGAGATTTGCAAGGAGCTGGAGTCAGAAAATCAAATGGGCCAAACTCACTCAGCATTCCTTAAGCTCAAGAAACTGAAGAACAAATTCAAACCTCAAGGATGCTTTTAGGCAGAATATGAAATGATCCAGGAAGTATTAAAAGAAGATGGAAAGAACATACTGAGTCACTGTATCAAAAGGAATTGGTGGACATAGAAGAATGTCATGAAATAATGTATGAGCAAGAGCCTGTGGTGATGAAGGAGAAAGTTCAAGCTGCTCTGAAAAAATTGGCAAAAAAAAGGCCTCAGGAATTGATGGCATACCAATTGACATATTTCAACAAACAGATGTTGCCCTGGATGTGCTCACCAAGCTGTGCAAAGAAATCTGGAGGACAAACTCCTGGGCAACTGACTGGAAGAGATCTATATTTGTTCCCATTCCAAAGAAAGGTGATCTGATAGAGTGTGGAAATTATCAAACAGTATCATTAATATCACATGCAAGCAAGAATCTCCTAAGGATTATCCAAAAATGACTGAGAAAAATCTGCATTATGCAGATGATACAATGCTGCTTCCTGAAGCTGAGGAGGACCTGAAGTGCTTGCTGCAGAAGGTCAAGGACTGCAGCCTTCAATCTGGATTGAAGCTTAAAATCAAGAAAACAAAGATTCTCACCCCTGGGTTTATTGACAGCATCATATTAGATGATGAAGAGATTGAAATTGTTCATAGTTTTAGTTTGCTTGGCTCTATGATCAACACTCTTGGTAACTGCAGCCGGGATATTAAAAGACCAATTTCATTGGGAAAAATCTGCTGTCAGAGAGATACTTCTCCAAAGTACTGAGGAGCAGCGATGTCAGTCTGGAGACTAAGTTGCACCTGATACAGACCATGATCTTTGCAATTACTTGCATCAGAGAGCTGGACAATGACTAGGGAGGATAGAAGGAGAGTTGATGACTTTGGGCTGTGGTGCTGGAGAAGAGTATTGATTATACCATGGACTGCTAGGAGGACAAACAAGTTCTCCTGGAGAGGGTGAAACCAGGCTGCTCCCTGGAGGCAAGGATTCTGAAGCTTCGTCTGACATATTTTGGACATGTTGCAAGGCAGAATCACTCCTTGGAAAGGGATATCATGCTTGGGAAGAAGAGGCAGGAGAGGAAGACCCTCCATGCGATGGGGTCATACAGTCACTGGAGTAATAGGGATAGGTGTGTCAGAGACAATAAGATTGGCAAGAGATAGAACAGAGTTTAGGGCTGTTGTATACAGGATCGCCATGAGTCGCAGGTGAGAGGACGATACATAACAGCAACAAAAGTGAGAATGTAGAAGAACACAGATCCATCTCCCAGTCAGAAATAGTGAGATGCAACGACGACATCCATAGCATCTTCAATAACACTCTAAGAAGAGTTCCAAACCAGTTCCCAGCACGATGGTTTTACTGAGTTGAAGAAAGAATAGCCTTTCAAACCAAGAGACTTGTGATCTGGTGATATAGGACTAGGTTTCCAAGAATCTAGGTGGAAGCATGAAAAGAAAGAGAAGAAACTCATTGTGAGAAGGATGGAGAAGAGCAGAGAGAATCTTTACTCAAAATGAGATTGCAAATGAAAAGTAATGAAAAAATAGTATGCTAAGAACAATACAGGAAAAATTTAAAAACATTAAAATTAATCAGATTACTTTGTGAAGATTAAAACACTCCAAATAAATTGGAATATGTAGCAATCTGAAGAACAGATAGAAATAATTAAATTTTGGTTCTTGAAAAAATGTGTTTAGAAATAACTATTGGAAAGAAAAGGGTGACTTAAAAGCAGATAGAAATAAAATAGGACTACGACCAACTGATATTCGACAAAGAAATAAAACCTATCAAATAGGGAAATCCCTTCATCAAATGGTGCTGGCAAAGCTGGTCTGCTACCTGCAGAAAGCTGAAATAGGATACACATCTCACACCATGCATTAAATCAATTCAAGGTAGATCAGAGATCTGGGAGTAACCTTCAAAACCATAAAGTTCACCAGAGCCAAACCAAGATAAAGCTTAGATAGCCTATTCTATGGTATAAAGAGACTGCCAAATACAGACAGAAATGCACAATGTATGAATGGGACCTTCTAAACATTAAATCCCTGTGCACATCAAAAACTTTTATCAGCAGGATGAAAAGAAAATGTACTGACTAGGGAAAATCATTTGGCAATATCAATTCAGAAAAGGGTTTCATATCCAAAGTTTATAGAATCCT